>NC_051155.1:151238213-151579108 GCF_013339745.2 Dermacentor silvarum | reverse complement strand
GCAGTACTCCGGCACCTTTCCCATTGTAAACCGTTCTTGCATGGCGTTTCGGAGACCGTGGCCAATTGACCATCGTGAAGGGCCTCTCTGAGCAAGCATTTAGTGAACAGGTCTTTCATTGACAAAGGACCTGTAGCTACTACGGTATCGGTTTTTCGTATAGGTACGAGCGGTACGAGCGGAGAATGGGCCACAGCAAAGGTCAATCGCTGCAGCTTCCAGGTGCTGCCTGTTCTTTAGATTTTATTTTACACATTGTGCTGGGCGCTGTGGCTTTGCCAGGGAGCACGCATCCTATGCACCTGTCCCCCCCCCCCCCCCCCCCTTCTTGGAACGTTGTTGTCATTTGTATGTTGTTTTGGGGGATAGTGAGAATGATACCGTAAAAAGCGGTAGAGGAAAGGGCGCTTGGAAGAAGCGCAATGCTGGAAGCGCCGGCACAGGATTCGTGATTGGTGCGTCGGCGGACCACTCACAGCCACTCCGTGGCAATTGGGTGGTAAATGCTTGGGGCGGGGCACCGGAGGGTAGAAAACTTGGCCCCGCTGCCCCGTCCAAGCGGTTCTGGACAAACTTCGGTGCTATGCACCATCGACTATGTCGAGATAGGGTCGCCCTATGTATACCAGTTCCGTCTATTATGTGTACTTGTAACTTCATGTAAAGTCTTGTAAATAATTGTAAATAGAAAGTTTTTCTTTTCTCTCGTCATCTGTGTCTACTTCGATCAAGCAGAAGCATCCAGCGAACCAGTCGCCGCTATCGTTAGCGGCAGTATACATCCTCTACTTGCGTAAACCGGCTCTGGCGGTGCGTCTCGGACGCCCAAGTAGAGGAGTGTTACAGAAGGACCTGAACTTTACTCTTGGTGTACCTTTTGATGCATATAAGCTTAGTGCACATTTCTGGCGGGAACGTGTACCGGCACTTCAACGCCATGCGGATACCTTTACGCCACACCGCCTTTCAATATTTGGTAGGGCGGCGGCTTGTAACTTGTTCCTGGCTACAAAAATATTTTATGTACTGCAAATACTTCACTGTGCCCGGACTTATATTCAACGATTTCACAGAATATTTGCTACTTTTGTGTGGTCTTCCACCTTTGAGCCTATGAGACGAGATAATATCTTTCGACCCGTATGTGCTGGCGGACTTGGCCTAGTGCATCTATATGTGCGACAGATTGTTTGGCGTTTCTTCTTTTTTCGAGATACTTCACACCCGATACTACGATCATTCATACAAGTGAACTTATTCAATGCATTACCCAATCTGGTAGTTTCATCCCAATATTCTGAAAGACCTTGTTTGTGGGGTTTTATGTATGAAGTATATTTCGCTGTGCAGTTCCTCATGTTTTCTGGACACGCAGTGTCCAGAAAACAACTATACAAAGATTTGATATCAATGATTTTCCCACCTCCACTTTACCGTTCTACATTCTCAAGTTTGCCAGGGAAAGACGTACTTAAACGAGTCCGCAAGATGCCTTTATCCCCATGTACAAAAACGTTTTTCTTTAAATTACACAGTGAAACATTACCTGTCAAAACTTGGTTGCACAAAAAAGGAATTTTTGTATCCACTGTGAACTGTCGCCTTTGTGATGTACCTGAGACTATAGAGCATTGCTTTATAAGTTGTAAAGACGCAATATTGTTTTGGGATGTGCTCCAAAGAACTCTGAAGAAAGACTTTATTTTGAATCACCATACTATCCGATACTTGATTGCACCCCACGGAGAAGACGTGCCTTTTGATATGTTTTTCTTAATTGGACTACACAGCTTATGGAAGACGCGCATGTTAGACCGAAACGCTGAACCTGTTGTTTCGGCGAAATTTCACTACGCTCAAATGATTGGTCACTTGAAGGACATATATGACTTGACAGATTTTCAACCGGACTGGTACCATCTCTTGTTACGTTGCTTGTCGTTGCCACCTTTTTAAGATCAAAGTTACTTGCCACTTGTTTAAGAACAAAACTACTTGTAGTTTTGTTCGGGTAGGGTGAGCTTAACGAGATTTTAGGCCATTTATAGGCCATGAATATAAGATGTGTTGGCTGGTGCTTGCACGTTTTCCGCAGATACTATTTCTCTCGCATATACATGATGCAATAAATACCATGTAAAAAAAAAGCGTTTGTGGCGCAATGGGTTAAACGCTCGGCGATCTATCGTCGCGGACCGAGAGGTCGTGGGTTCGATTTCCAAATTTTGCATGTTTGTGGAACTTTTTCTTCTGGTTTCTTTCTTTGTATTATGTTCTATGACGTATTTCCGTGACGGAAATACGTCAGTGAAGTCTTGGTGGACCCCGGCATAAAACACTTTCGTGTTAAAAAAAAAGGTGCGGCCTGCTGCGAGCATCGAAAATGGTGTGATCCGCCGCGGCACCACACGTCGGGGGCTGTTAGGGAGCCTACATGTAGGCTCCCTAGGGGCTGCTGTCTGGCATCGGCATAGCAAATGGGTCAGGAACGCGCTTGGAACGCCGTCGCGCGTGCAAGCCGAAGCGTTCCATAGCTAGGGAGCCTACATACAAGCGCCGCTTGCATTTAGGCTCCCTATCCATCGCCGATGACTAGCGCCGTTCGGCAGAGCCAAGCGGCCGACAATGCAACTACAGCCGTCTTCGATCCCATTTCAGCGCGCCTGACGCGGCAGGCCGCATCTTTTTTTTTCTTTTTTTTTTATCCAGCGGCCGTGGTTCGACCGATGGTTCGACGTACTGGCGCCGCCAACTTAACCGGACGCATGGCCAATGCGCTCCGACACGCCCGGCGTCTACGTAACCGGACGCGCGGCCAATGCGCCCCGACGCGCCCAGCGTCTGATGACGCTCGTCCGCGTGCTGATAAGGTCGGACTATAAACGCGCCCTAATGCTCTCTTGGGGTTTGACCTCTAGCTCTGAAGGTGAAAACTCTTGAGTCGCCGACGGCTGCCCGATGAAGCCTAATGAAGCTTTCGTTTTAAAAAATCCTATGCCATTCGACTCTATGAAGGTGGATGATCAGCGAAGCTGTGTATGTGGTGATTGGCTTTTGCGCCGGTGAAACGCTCCAAGTTTGTGGGAACGGAGCCACATGGACGGATATGCCAATCGCAGCACGCGTATTAGCGCTGACGCGCTCACGTGGCCGCCAGGGTAACCTACGCCACGTAATGAAGAAGCAAACATAAGTTCCTGCAAAAAGCGCGGTGTTGTGCAGAAGTCTTTTGCGATCCCTAAGCTTTAGAACACCGCCATCCCGACGTTTTCATACGACGCCAGGAGGTGGCGTGATGCATCTGAAATCGTTTTACCATCCTAAAGTTTAAAAACGCCGCCATACCGACGGATTCATACGATGCCACAAATTGGCGCGAACGCCACCATCCTGACATTTTCATATGAAGCCAAGAGGTGGCGCGACGAGATTCACCCAGCGAGAACCGTAGGTAACGTACAACTTCCAGGAGGAAACATCAACAGATCAGCCGTAGAGATAAGCAATATACGATTCGAGTACTGGTGGAAAAAAAGTAGGGAAAAGACTGATACGACCTGATCTCTTAAAATCATAGGTAGCGGTATACAAGGTAAATTGTGAAAAAAAAGAAAAAGAATAATGAGAGGTATACAAAAATGCTAGATAAAAACGTGTATAGTCTACCTGACTAAATCAAGCAGACAAGGTGACCATTTGTAGCCGCCCCGTTTCAAAGGGGATGCCATTAAATCATCCACATCATCATCATCATGTTTCGTGATCCTAAATTTAAGAACGCCACCATCCCGACGTATTCATACGACGCGACAAAGTGGCGCGAACGCCGCCATCCTGACGTTTTCATATGACGCCACAAGGTGGGGCGACGCATCTGGAGATGTTGATCTATCTACTTCCGTCGCCACACACGATCTCCTGGAACCTAGCCTACAACAGCTGCGAGGTAAAAAAATATGTAGAACTGTTACAGGAATATCTTCTTTACTGCAAGTAAGGCCTTCCCTTTACTAATGGTAGACTTACGGCACGTCGCAGGACTGTGGAGCGCTAGAGGTAATTGACCCGTTAATTCGACGATAAAGCGGCAACCCTTTCCCGGCTTGTTGTCGGTGCCATGAAATCCCACAAGCCTGAAATGCAATCATGGCGAAAACACATATGATACGCTATTTGAATTCACTGGTAAACAAATTAAAGACGTTTAGGATGAGCTTACAACGCGGTAGCCTGTAGCGTAATGACCCAATCCACGCCCGTCAACATCTCTCCGAGAACACGTCGCGAATGCGTTCTTTGCCGCTTCGCCCTGCAATAATAAATTATGCTTGCACACTCCGAGCGTTTTTTAGCCTGTTTACTAGTCGAATATTGACAAGAATCACTGGGGAAAGCGGCGCATTCGTCTCAGCCAGGCAGGACCGTGGGTACTAGCAGCTATACAACAATGGATTAACAGAGAGATAAAAAGATAAATGAAAGGCAGGGAGGTTAACCAGGACTGAGCCTGGTTGGCTAAGCTGTTCAGGCGAGCAGTTGGACAGGCTGGAATAGGCCGCTGGCCACCGGTGGCGATCTAAAAGCGGAAGCGTTGAGTGTTCTAACGCAGTGTTTTGACAATGCCTGTCAGCGGTGCTAAAGTCCCTAGATATTTTTTTTTGCTTTCTTTAAAAAGAAGAGAAAATCTAGGGACATTCAGCGGTGCAAACGATACGCTTGCTATCGCCGTTTTCAGGTGTGACTGGAAACTATTCGGGCCTCGGTGCTCGTACCCGGCAATCAGTCAGCCGCTTAGATATCTTTTTTTCCCTATAAGTGTCGGAAACTACAGAACGCGTGCTATAAATAAGTATAAGGTTTAGAAAATTTCAAAGAGAGGTATAAATGCGGTTAAGGGTTTACGAATCGGAGTAATTATGGAAGTGCAAGAGACCTTTTCGTTATACATCCTAGCTGATTGACTGTATAGACAGCTTTCAAGAATAAATCGTTATTACATATATGAGAGTACTTGCCAGACTATAATTCGCAGTTTCCCTAAAGAAAAATCGACAGTGTGTTTTATACAACGGTGCGACTTAAATACGCAAAAAATCATACGCGCTGACACGACCAATATGAGCATATTTTTTTAGCACGCCAGGCCACGGACGCAATGTCAGCGACGTGCGTATATGTTAAACAATTATAAAAGTCATAAAAGGCAATTAGGGGCCAACGATGGTGACTCAGCGATCAGTGGCGTAGCCAGAAATTTTTTTCGGGGGGGGGGGGGGGGGGGCTCAATTTTCAACGCGGCCTCCTCCTTATAAACGTTGTCGAGGCATCAAATACACGAATAATAACTGCATTGCCATTGCCAATGCCATTCTATATTAGGTGCTGAAAACGAATTATTTAACGCTAGGCACAGTCAAGACAAGTAAATTATGTGTTTGTTTCATAAAAGAATAGCTTCGTATGTCCCAAAAATGGTGGCAGTAATAGCTGATATCAAGGCTTCCGCGGTTTTTTTTTTGTCTGTCTAATAAGTAAAGGAAATATCACGCGAACTTTAGAACTATATCAGTTCGAAACCAGTAAAGCAGTGCATGCAGCTGGTATGAAAAACGTAAAGGCCATAAAATGAACAAGTTGACAAATATTTTGATGAATTTTTGTCCTTTAACAACCTTGTTTACATTTTTGTACATATGCAACGGCCAGGGAAAAACCACAATGACGCTGTCCTTCGTTGCAATGGATTGCGTATGTCCCAAAAATTGTGGCAGTAATAGCTGATATCAATATAAAGGTCGTATATTGTAATTGCACCGAAATTATAGTTGCAACAACGAGTACATATAAAAAGCAGAAGTTCCGCAATATATACATTAAAAATGCGAAGATAGAAAGGAATATACAAATGCCAAGATAAACGGCAAGAAAGTGTCGCGTGAAACCAAGTTCACTGCTTGTATACACAAAACCTCGCAACAAGATATTTAAATATACGTATAAGTCTGCAATAAATCTACGTATCTAAGGCAACGTCATTGTATATAATGCGTCAAACAAGACAAATAAACATGTTGCGCAGTCACAGATAGTAAACTTCACGAATACGAGTATAAATAAAGACGATCCAGACAAGAAGAAAACTATGATCTCAGAAATTGTGATATGCATTTGAGCCATGCTGCGATCGCGACAGCACCATGTCGCTAGAATAAGAGAAAAAGAATGCAGAAATCAATACGAAAATGCGTATTTTAACTGCCTGCACAGCGGCAACAATTATTCTGCACCTAAAGTCAAAGACGGCTATTGCTTCGTTTCAAAAAAGAAGTAAATACATGTAGCTAAAAAGGAAAGAAAGGGACAAACGAAAGCCACAGATGATGCGGCAAGTTGATTTACCTAACATCCGAGTGCGTTTTTGGGAAACGCCGCGTGTGCCGGGCTTTCAATGAGCAAGGTTTGTCAAAACTGGTTATTGATGTCCCCGTAATTTTTGTATTCCCAGGATAATTTTGATCATCATGCTAACTGTTACAACAAACGGTGAAAATTTCTGTGGTTTTAAAAGCTAATGAACAGTCATACGTTTTCATAATTACGAGCTTATATAGGAACGTGAAGGAACAGATATTTTTACAGGCATTGATTTTTGCTGCTTCGCTATCTAAACGATAAACTTCACTCGGCGGGGAGGTTTAGCGAAGCGCTCAGTAACTTCGGACACGTTGATGGCGCCGTCTCTCTGGGCGTATAGAAGCGCCAGCATAACCATGCGTTCCTCATTGTAAAGCGCAAGTGGTTTTTTTAGTAATCTCACGTTTGAAAATCTCTCTGCGCTGGCAGTGGCACTGGAAGGGCGACTAGAATATGCAGCAGTTTTGTACTAGAGCACTGCACGGGCCGATTTTTTCAGCCCGGACCCGGCCCGTGCCCGTTTTTACATTGGGTTGCCCGCCCGAGCCCGAACTTTTATGGCGAGACCCGGGCCCGGCCCGGGCCCGGAAATAATCTACGTTACCCGCCCGGCCCGCCACCCCTTTCCTTTACCTTAGGCCAGAGGCCCGGCCCGAGCCCGGCTCGAAACCGGCCCGAACCCGGTCCGAGACCGAAAAATACATGTTTTTCAGAGTTGACACGCCCGAGAATAACTCGCTGCACGTTACATGCACACCACCAGAAAGCCCGAGCCCGGCCCGGGCCCGGGTCAAAAAGCACACGCCGTGCCCGAGCCCGTGAAAAAACTGCTCTACCCGGCCCGGCCCGGCCCGTGGGCCGGGCCGGGCCCGGGCTTTCGGGTAAGCCCGAGCCCGTGCAGTGCTCTAGTTTGTACACATGTACATATAACCTGCAGTCTCCATGAGAGGGGGCATCTATTCCTGTGCTAAAACCTAAAAACACTTCGATATCGTTTCCTCAGCACCACACTCGACAAGGTAGACAGCCGTCCTCTTACGCAAGCCACAATTCTTGGTCCCTGGTCCCAGCCGACGTCGGAACGAACTGCTTTAAAAGCGCTATTACGCTTTTTAAAAGAAACAGGACTTAGTTAAAAACTATAGAATGTGCGGACTGATACGTTTCTTTTAGTTTTCTTTTCAATCTTCTTTTGTTTTCTAATCATTTCTGCCCTTACCCCATCCCCCTGTGCAGAGTAGCCAATCGGACACTTAACCTGGTAAACCTCTCTGTCTTTCACCTCTTATTTTCCTTCCTTCCTTCCTTCAATATCGTTGCCATCCTTGTTTACGTACCTTGCACAAACAGTAAGCTGTTCGATTCCAGCAATATCCGTCGTTTCGTCAGCAAGTACGGAGAAGCAGCCTGCAGCGTTCACTTTTGCATCTAGGCTTTCTTTGATAATTTCACCACAAATTTCTATAATTTGGTTTTGCACGTCTGGTTTAAATAAGAGGCATTACTGGGGCAACTTTCCAACTGGTTCTTCAGATGTGTATCTCCACAATCAACTCACATGCGAAGAAGCGCTCTGGAAATAGCTGTATTTTAGGCGGGGGCTTTGCTTAAATAAATAGGACCAGTGTCCCTATCGCCACGGAGAGCAAGACCTTGCCGCCCGCAAAAAAGAACTGTCTCAAATTAGATAGGCCGTTGAGTTCCTTCTGTTTTCTCTTATTTTACTTTGCCTGCCCTGGTCCAGCTTATCGATCACATTGGGCGCCCTTCCTGAAAATGTTTGGAGAAAATTATCAGATGCCAGCTGACAGTCACGGTGATATTTAATATTTTCGTGTGTGTGGAAGATTGCGAGCGCGTGCTTCCATTTCTGGAACGGCTTGGACACGCGCGTTCAAGTGCGTGCATGTTGGCCCAAGTTTTTAAAAACATTAAACCCAGAAAGTTCCAGAATTAAAAATCAGAAGCACGCCTTTGGAAATGTCAGTGCACTTTTCGCGTCAAAAGTGTACGAGAACTTTATACTCATCAAGTTTCGGAATTGAAATCCATGCGCTCCGTAGATTCCGGTGCCGCTGCGAGATGCCGCGACGCGCCCGCTCGCTATCGAAAATCCCTTGAAAATTTGTGCTCGGCTGGGGCTCCTTACGTTATGTGACTCCAGGTGTATGGGCGTTTCCAAGAAAGCCAGCCCGAGTTCGCAATTTTCGCGCCGAAATGTCTTTTCGAGTGTCAAAAAGACATTGTAGACAAAATCCAGAATGATTGCCGGAGTCGGTGGTAGTTTTGATCGGTGGTGCATGCCCGCACGAAAAAATTTCGGGGGGGGGGGGGGGGCTGAAGCCCCATCAGCCCCCCCCCCCCCCCCCCCCCTGGCTACGCGCCTGTCAGCGATGGTGCCGGCCGTAATAGCGGACCGTTTTAACTGCGTCGGAGGATGAGGCCTCCAACGGCTTCGAGTAAAGTACAATAAATGTTGGTTTTCTGCACATAAGAGGTGTGTTGCTTTGAAGTTTTTTTCTGCTGGAAGTTTCGGCTCACAAATATGCTGTTTACGAAAATTTACTACTCCTGATATGGGTAAGTAAACACTATAATGAGGTGACTTAATAAGCGCGCATAAGCGTGTTCCATGATGCATACCTGTGTAAAGTAAGCGCATCTTATACGCGGGTGCGACTTACATACCAGTGTTCCCTACGAAACTCGGAAAAAGGCGGGGGGTGCGAAATTACAGCGGTGGCACTTATAGTACGGATAATATGGTACTTCCTTTTAGACCAAGTCTTCTGCCCCCTTCTTCCCCTGCCATATCCCCCCCCCCCCCTGGCCCCCGCTAACCCTACACACTTTTCATAGAACATGACAGACGACAAAACCAGCAACAGATCAAGTACTGCATTGTTAACCTTGACGAGAAATACTTAAGTGAAACCTTCCGCTTATGCAAACCGTTGGGCGTTCTGTTTACCGAGCTCCAAAAAGGCGACTACCATAATTGAGGCTGTTATGATGGGCCACATTTTAATCGGTGCTGCTTGTGCCCTTTCTCTGGTCCCCTTCAATAGACTTGAAGCTATTTTATGTGGTAATATCTTTAATTATGCAGCTTTCATATATCCAAGTATTTCTCTCTGAGCTAGACTTAACCGATTCTCAACGAGAGGCATCCACTCACTCAATAATTAGAAGCCGCAGAGGTTGCCGGTTAGAAAAATCATGAAAAAGAATGACTTCAGTTCAGACAAACAGGAGCAAGGAGAAAAAAACAGCAGTGAACAAGGAAGTGAGCCCATAAATATACTAAGTTAAGACTACTCGTCAACCGAGGCCTTCATTGCTACGTTGATCTGCTTGACACAAAGCAGATCTCTCATTATTCCTTAGTGGTCATTATCTGTTTTCAACGTTCTTTCCCTCTCTCCTCTGGTATTTCATTTTTACGTTGTTTTTTTTTTTTTTTTGCTATGTGGCCGGTCTTACCTCCCGTGCATTCTCGCTTGACATCTCGGCGCCGCTCTTCCTCACATTCTTATTCTTTTTCTCTAATGGCTTTTTATTCTCCCTTCCCAGTTCAGCAACTGTAGCAGCGGCGATTTCTTTCATCCGTAAAGCCTCGCGGTTACGAAGGATATGTGGTCGATTTTTTTTCATTGGTTCTTTTTTTTCCTGTTTGCATCGCCAGTCCTCATCTCGTTATTTCTACTTGTTACCTTATCTGTAAAAATGGAATGGAATGGAAAAACTTTATTGGGAGGTCTTACGGAACGTGCACTAGCACGTTCGTGCACTAGCCCTGCCCCGACGGGCCGCTCCCACGTCGGGACAGAAAGGCCTAGCCTCTCAATGGTTCACCATTTATTTCCCGATCGTCACAATAAAAGGTTCGTTGCATGGTCTTTCTCTTTTGTGGAGCTATAAGCTTAACCTTTTCTTGTAGATATATGAAAGGGAAACGAAATAAAATGCTCACAATCCACAACCAAAAGCGCGAAGAAACCATTCGGAAGGCGATTTCCTAGCGTCGCTCCTTATTCGGCAGCAACAAACGTTAACGTTCGTTTTGGAAGAGCCACCGGCAGAAACGAAAGAGGCAGATACTCATCAGTATGAGCACAGTTCGTCGCTGACGTTCCCTGCTAGTTGCGCCACTGCAGTGACCAAGACGGCGCGAAGAAGAAGCAGTAAACGGGAATCACCGACACAGCTCCCTTTTTCCCCATCATCTTTGTTCCCCTTTTCATAAACTGTCGTAACTGTACGGCGGGCTGCTTTCAGAACACGAACATCGCTAAACGATGGCGGGTACAAAAGATAACAAAACTCTTTTTGCTAGACTCTTCCGCGATTTGAGACAGCCGCCAAAGATTCAAGCCAATCCAGAAAGCTCAGCTGTGAAGGCAATAAGCAACAATAACAAACCTGGGGCCACCAGCGCGTCTTTCAACGGAGTCTCTATTTTTTTTTTTTTTTTGGGGGGGGGGGGAGGGCTACCTTATGGCATAGAAAAGAAACGAGAAAAAATACTTATTATAAATATACATGCAATCCTGCATCATGCAGGAAGTCCAACAAGGCTCCTGTAATTAAAACAGTCTTGACATCTGCGTTCGGTATCTTCATTTATGTACTGCGCATACTAACTTCACAAAACGGGGTCACGATTCTGACCCCACTTGCTGAAGTCAGCATGCCGGTCCGTATCACCTGTCAATTTTATTGCGATAGCAATTATATGGACACTTCAAGCGCATTTCTGCCGTCGCCGTGAGGTTCCGTATAAAGTCCAAGGGCGATAAAATCGTCGCCGCGCGCCGTATGCGCGAGTGAAGCGCGCGGGGGACGCGCGCTATCACGGAGAGCGAACGCACGGCGGAAAGCAAACGCGACTTCCGTCGCGCGAAAGGCCGTTGGGAGGGAGGGAGGCGGGGCGACGGTGTGCTGCGGCACCAAATGCGTATATGGAAACTGGGCGCAAGGAGACTGGCCGCTCAATATCCCACGCGAAAGGACGAAAGCGGGAAGGCAGCGCGGGAGGGAGGGGGGGGGCAGCTTCTCTGCCAACTGGTTTTGTACTTTGCCCGGCTATGGCGGTCGCCCGCACCGTCTCTTAAAAGCAATCTCCACACGGCTCTGACCTTTGTATGCGCTGTGCATTCGCCGCTCAGTTTCCGTTGAAGCGATGGACCGCACGAACCTTCGCTCGCTGCGGCGGCTGCGCTTGCTGCCAGTGTTTTGACAGTGGTTGTCGGCGGTCATTGAGTGTGATCTATTCATGTTTGCTTGTGCGCGCTGACACCACGCTTGTTGATTCAGTTAGTGAGCGAATGTGTCCAAGTTTATGCAGCCGATAAAACTACTATCCATACTCTGAATAGCTCTCTACTAATTTGCCATCGCAATTGATGCTTCGCCTTCCGGGCGAAACTGCAACATTTTTTCCTATAGAAGTTATGACACAGCCTTGCGGTAGGGCTTGCTGCCAGGATACATAAAGTTCACCCAGCTTGGCGATAATCCGGCTGTCATTAAAGGAAGCCTATTTACTGTGCAACAAGGCTTAATATTTCATACGCTTACTGGGAAACCATGAAAGCCGACTGATGCTGATTTTAGAGAGGCATAGTGCCCGGCACCGGTTAAGCGGTGAAGCCTTGGTTTTGCACTCCTTCGCTAAGTCATTAATTTCGGAGCTGAGAAGGACTTCACAATGGTGAAATTTAGCTGTATTTATACGTCATCCCTGTTGCTTGTAGCGCTTGGTGAATACAATGGCCAAACAAGGGAAGAAAAAGGAATACAATTATAAAACCAGACAAATCACAAAACACAAAACGAGGCACCTGGTGCTGTGTTTCGGCCTTGTGTCGTCGTGTTCACACTGCCCTACAAATGTCATGGGATGCATAATTATAACGGCCTGTAGGGTTGCCATGTAGGTAATAGAAATGAACAGGTTGGGTCAAAGAACCACAAGCACAGAACAATTAGTCGGTCAGTTTCATTTATTTTATTTTCGTTTTATTTTTATATCTTTCATTCACAATACCTTACAGGCCCATTGAAGGTTATTGAGACGGGATGTAACAGTTTCTACTGAACAGAAAAAAGGTTAGCATAAAATAAAAAAATAACAACACAAAGGTTACAAATACTCCACTGAAGCGCCATTATATAATGTTATCATAGAGCGTATTCAGGTTATCACAAAAACATTGGCGGTTTGACATAGATCAATGTGATCCGGAAGATTCTTCCAATGTGCAATAGCGTGAGGCACTGATGATAAGTTAAATGCACGCGTTTGACTAAGTATGCGGATCAAACTGAGCATGTTATGAAGGCTTAGTGACGTGCGCACAGGTGTATGAAACAGCAGACGGTGAGGTTTATTGAAATAAATTTACCTGTGAAATAGACATAGAAGAGCGATCCCGCGGAGAGCTTTCAATGACTGAAGTGAAATGTCCTTTTTTATCCCGGCAATGCTGTAGAATGAAGCTCATATATAGTTACGCAACATCAATCTGGCTGGTCTACTCTGAACAGCTTCCAACATGCCGATAAGGTGCTCCTGATATGGTGACCATGTGGATGAAGCGAATTCCATTTTCTGCCGAACATAGGTTAGATATGCTAATTTCCGTGCACTAGAAGTGTGTCACTGCAAGTTTCTACGGACATAACACAGATATTTCGAAGCTTTAGAAGAGATGGCTGCTACAAGCGTAGCCCAGGAAAGATCAGGTATAAGGTGAACGTCAAGATATTTGTTCGATGGAGCATTACTAATTATGGCGTTATTATTCCAATAACAAAACAATGAGTTAGTGAGTTTACAGCTCAAAGAAATTAACTTGCGTTTAGAGGCCTTAAAGGACATCTGCTAAGTTTTGCGCCAACTATAGGTTGTGTCAAGGTCATTTTGGAGAGTAGAATGGTCATCAAAACATTTAATAGTGCGGTAGATAAGGCAATCATCAGACAACTACCAAACTGAGGATGATATGTTAGTGGATAAGTCATTAATGTATAATAAAGAGTAACTGACAGAAGGCACTGCTTTGGAGAACACCAGACGTGACGTTGCAAAGGTTAGACGAAAAGTTATTCACTATGGTAAATTGCTGACCTAAAGACAGGAAGTTACGAAGCCTAGATAGTGTTAATCAATCTAAACAAAGGCAGATAACATGGAAATCAAGCGGTACTGAGGTACAGTATCGAAAGCTTTAGAGAAATACAGAAAGAGGCAGTCAGTGTGGTAGTTAGCGTTCATGTCAAAGGGAAGGTCAGTCAGGAATCCAAATAACTGCGTGTCACATGAGTAGCC
Organism: Dermacentor silvarum; assembly: GCF_013339745.2. Lineage (NCBI taxonomy): Eukaryota > Metazoa > Arthropoda > Arachnida > Ixodida > Ixodidae > Dermacentor > Dermacentor silvarum. Next base: position 151,565,361 of record NC_051155.1, on the reverse strand, counting down.
TTTCCTTAAGCCAAGCTGATTAGAAAAGAAAAAATTCGTCGGCCCTACCATTCCGTGAAGATGGTTAACCACCGAAGCTGAAACGTGCCGCCGAAGTGTTCATCTCCCGGCTAACCCCGAGGGTTCATTAAATTGCTTATCAATTATGAGGTTACAGACACGTTCAGCTGCGACGGAGAGAACGACGTCACTGATGGTATGCCCGCAGTCCGCCGTTGTCGCTTGTGTTCGATCTTTCGAGTTTGCTCAGCAGCGTGGTTAGCAGCATTCGCCCGCCATTGCCGCTTGCGATTCTTTGAAAGTAAATTACTTCAAAAGTAAAGCTGTCCGTTACGTAATACAACTAATGGCTCATACTTCCTTAAGCAATGGCTCATACCTACGTAAACGCGGCCTCCCCATTACGATGACAGAAGAGAAGCGAAATTATATCAAGGAGGATAAAAAACCTCCTTGAATTCTACGCTGGAATGATTAGCGGCAACGCAACCAGCGGTGGCAGCAGACGACGACGACGAACGCGGGAGTAGTGGCACGAGCGCGTGCGGAGCATGACCACGAGCGCAAGCCGAGGGGCGCCAACGAGCTAGCTGCGCGAGAAGCAGACGACGTTCGAGCCAATGCTGATGATGATAATTTTCTGTAAACAGGGCGATTTCACCTAGCCATATACCATTTTGCCTAGACATATAAAGCTTCGCCTTAAAAGTTATTGCATTTAAGGGCACCGTAGACATGCGAAGCTATAACATGCATGGTGAATCAATTTGCAGCATATGCATGTCAGTAAAATAGGTCGATAATTACCAGGTGAGTGCATGTCACCAGATTGGAAATGGGAATGATCCTAGCGATCTTCCAGTCTTTAGTTAGTTCACCACATGACAATGATTGGTTAAAAATGAGACAGAATGCGACTGGTGTCTGTAGTATATGTAGAGTATGTTATCAATACCAGAAGAAGTAGAAACACTTAAGACTGGTAATCAGGCCAAGCATACCATCGGCAGAACGATGATTGAAAACACGAAGGCGAAGTTTTTCTATGGAACGAAAGGCACATGGGAACTACCTTCCCGGGTTAAAACATATGAGAAATACACATTGAAAACAACTGAAAAAGCTTGATCAGAAAGCGGAGTTTGTTTTCCATCGTGTGCAGCAATGTGTATAGTTCGAAATATTATAGCAAATTACTTCCCAGAATTTTTCAGAATTATTGCTGGTAAGTGAGGGCAATTGCTGAAAATAATATTTCGTTTTTGGCTGCGCTTAATGCTTTACAGTAGGTTTGTAGATGCCGTATTATTACGTCTCGTGGTATCGTACAAGCGCTTCTTTTTATTTCGTTGTGATCAAAGTTGTTTAGTAAACCAAGGGTTATTTTAATCTTTTGATATATAGTATAATGGCATATAGTATAGTATACGGCATATAGTATAATTAACTCGAATAGTGTATGTTTGAAATGTGTCCAGTTTTCATTCACAGACCATGAAGAAACGATGGCAGAAAAAGTTCATAAAAACAACTCCTCATTCAGTGGTAACTTCATCGTTATGATCTCGGTTATAATCCAGAAAAGCTTTAACCGTTGCAGCTTAAAATGTTAGCAGTAGGTTAACGGTAAAGTTAAGGAGCTTATGGTCACTAAAGCCTTCGATGTAAGAGACCAGTCCAGCAGTGTCCGGCGCAGTCGTTAATACCAAGTCCGAAATGTTAGTACAACGAGTGCACTGCTCGACAACTTGTGATAAGTTGTAGTCAGATGCTACATCGAGAAAATTTGCTGAGTCGTGGCACATGGTAAACATAGCAGGCTGATCAATGAGCGAATAATTAGAATCGCCAAAAAGGCATATTACGTCGGCGGGACAAAGTTGTGTAGCGCTCGCAATGTTATGTAGTTCTCTATTGTGAAAGAAGAATTGGCATCTGGTGGGCTATAACCTGATCCTATAAGTAATGTATTAGAAGTAATGGAGCCTAAGGTATTTCTTTCTTGGGGTTAGTAGCAATTGAAAACGAGGAGATTGTCTTCTTGACAGCTATTAAGACACCGCCTCCTCCTTTCTCCTCCCGTTCCGACCGATATATGTTATAGTGCCTTTTATTTCGCAAACTTTCACCGTTTTGTTACGTCAGAATACTGCCGTGTCTTCGTGTTTATTAATATGTTGGGGTCACTGTCATCTAAGAAAGCAACTCATCCCTAGCTTGAGGGCACGAAATGGATCCCAGTCATGGCGGCCACATTTATATAGGGTGAAATGCAAAAAACGTCCGTTCACCATGCATTGGGTGCACGTTAACGATCCCCAGGCGGTTAAAATTATTGAGGAGTCCCTCAGAGCGACGTGCCTCATAATCATATCGTGGTTTTTATACGTAAGACCCCCAAAGGTTTTTAATAATTCATCCATCTTGAGCCCTGGATTTTGAATGTCAGTAAAAGATACATTAAATAATGACGGTTTTAATTCAAGCTGCTTACGCGTGCGCATGTTAGCCTCAGGCTGTCTCGCAGATTGTAGAGTTCATTGGTTTGTCGGTTAACCAGGTTTATTGCGGTCAATTGAGCCGATGGTTCTGCTGCGGCAGGCATAAGGTGTTTAAAAAACGCTGTATAGGCCCGGACAGAAAAGCCGCCTGCCGTTTCTGAAGAAAAATTGCGAGTGGTGGTGAGGGGTGTCAGTAAGGGAATAACCAGATCCTTTTTTCGCTCGGGTTGCTACTCGGCATAACTTCAGTAGGAGAGAGAGCGAGAGAGGTAGAGACCGAACTAAAGGCAAGGAGGTTCACCAGATGATGAGTGTCAGGTTTGCTATCCTACACTGGGGAAGGGGTAATGGGACTAAAAGAGAGAAAGGAGGGAAGAGAGAGAAAGAGAACACCAGTCTCGCACACACTAGATGGAGCACGCTATGTCATGCAAACGGTGGCAGAGACCTGTCGAATGAAATACTGTAACAACGCATTCGTTGTTTCTGCGCCAGAGACACGTACGTCCATGGCCCAAAAATCTTGGCTTCTGGGAACGGTCTACAATCTAGTCGGGTTACTGCTGTCCGGAGAGCGTGGCGCTGGATGTCATATTGACAGCAAAAGCTCAGGAGGTGTGCAATACTTTCTGCGATGCCACGGGAGTAGGTGTGAAATTCAATTTGAGCATACGGAACATTTTCATGCAGCTACTGCAACACTAACGTATAGGATGTATTGTCCATATTCCGTAGCATTCTGGTTGGTCGCTGCACAATTTCACACCTTTAATGTTTCTCGATCACCACCTACAAAACAAAAAACTGATTTTTCCTGCGTCCTGACTCCACATTTTTTTAAACTCTTCTTTTTTCATAAACATATGCATGCTATTTTTTTTTTCAGAGTATTTACCCGCTGTGGGGGCTTAGTGGGGCATTTCGCTGCTAAGCACGAGATCGCGGTATCAAATCCCGGCTGTGGTGGCCAAATTTTGATGCGGGTAAAATGCAAGAACGCCCGTGTACCGGGTTTGAAGTTTGAAGTTTGAAGTTTACTGAACACTTAGTGCAGATACAAAAGTATAGATATTTTGTAAAGAAAAAGGTCCCATAGTGTAAACACTGTAGGGGGACCTTGCTAAAAATCCCCAAGTGGTGGAAATTAATCCGGAGTACCCCCACTAGGGCGTGCCTCATTATCCTATCGTGGGTTTGGCCTGTTTTTCTTTTTTGATAGCGTTTCCTTACGTGCATATGTGCGCATTGATGGTATATGCGACCCTCAAGTTTGGAGCTTCCAAGACGGTAACGAACGATAGATTTTGCGAATAGCAGTACAAGGTGCCGGAATGTGGAAATATTCGAATTGAAAATAAGTGTCGGGAGGGTACTGATTAGGGGAAGATCAAGAGGTACATAAAGCGACGAATGCCGAAGAGCAATGAGGAAGGCTTTGCTACGAGATGCGAGAGTGTGTGGAAAAGGAAATGTATTTGTTACACGCGTAGCGGACGGGAGACACCAGGCCTTTGTATGGGAAATCAAGATGAATGCGACCAATCTACTACTTCACGATACAGTTGTTTGCCACGCTTCCCGCGTGTATTTTCCGCCGCCAAGGTTCTGCTTTTTCTCCTGGACGAAACATTTACTCCTCCAGGCTATCCCCGCTGCTGAGCTTCTTCCCTCTTTTACGCTCTTCAGTTTTATCCTTACTTATACCGAAAAGCAGTTTTTCTTCCGTTTTGATTCGGTTTAGTTCACTCCTGGTTAGCAAAGGCTTGATGTTTGGGTGGCGTCAGAATTTAAATCTCTATAGGCTTCCAAGAAGCTCCATTTGTGGATGCTCTGCCTCTGGCCCTCCGATTGCATTTAGGAATATTCGTGACGGGGCGGCTTCGATTTTTCGGTCGCGATATTCCGGGCTCATTTAAATTTTGTTCTTTTCCTTTCAGCATATGTGTTCTTTGCATTTTAAACCTTGCCAATAAACACAATTGCACCAAGCTGTGATATTTGTCCACCGTATTGTTTTTTGAGTCATTTGTGGTTTTGCTATTGCATGCCCTGCGAAGAGCAGTAACCTGCGCGAACTTATGCATAAAGAAGAACAGATGATTTGCCGCCTTGTCAGCGATGATCGAAATCAGTGAAATGCACTTAAAGATATTCAAATGCACGAGCCTCGTCGAAGTTCGGCATATGAGCAAAGGAAGGGAGGGAAAAACGCAAAAACAAAAAATAAACTCTAGTACTTCTGGACGTAGTCCACCAGGTAGCCTTGGTCGTGATGCGTCTTGGCGAGAATGAGCAAGCCCGTGGTAAAGGAGGGAACCGACTGGAAAATTGCCTTGTCGAAGCAAAACAAAGCGCGCCACGGTTCGGACCTTTGCTAACGCGGAGCACTGGCCGTGCTTTTGATGTATATTTTGGTGTGGCCTCTCCCAAGAGCTGCTGCAGTTCACTTGTACGATTTGCTGTGGTTCACGAGGGCAGTCGTAATGGCTCCTCTGGCAGAACGCGGGGCGAAGAGGGAGCAGAGGAGGCTGAAGATAAGAGCGATGCCACGTACCAGCATGCCTCCCGATCTAAAGAGGGTCTGTCACACCGCTTCCGCTCTGAGCCGACATCTGCAGACGAGTGATTTGTGCAGCTTGTTTCACGGGCTTTATCGGCCTCACGTGATCGGAGACTGAACGTCGAGGACTTTCCCCTGTCTTTGTTGTCACCTCCCTTTCTGTCTTCTTGATGTATTTTTCTTTCGTTTCTGCGTTGTTCTTTCTGTGTTCTTTTCCAAAGTCTGTTCTTATTTGCTGATTGGGGTCTTGATTCTTTTTGTAGTAGAATGAAGGGTCAATTGTCCATAGGTTGTAAGACGGCGAACAACATCCTTCATCGTTTTTCTTGTGCCACGTAACGGTGTTTGCCCGCAGCGTTTGCGTTTACCGTTTCTTGCCGTGTTTCTTTGATATCGAAGCTTGTAAAGCAACTAGAAGCGCTCACACACAGAATGTGCCGAATTTTATGGTTTGCTGAAGAAATAAATATTATTAAGGAAGTTTATACTTTAATAAAATGTAAGGAATGTTAGAAGCAATACTCAGGCAAATTTGGAAGTGTCTGACTAAGAAAGGGGCTCTTGTCCAGGAATTTTGGACATTGCCCCTTCGACTATCCGCCAAACTTTACCCCAGTGCACCAGCGTAACTCGATGGGCAGCATACCAAAAATCATGCGTTAGAAGGCCGCCAGAATTTGAACAACATTCAATTAGAAACGTCGAAAGGGTACGCTGCCTTATTACCATGCGTATTTACGGCCATTAGTCGTGATGTCATAGCTGCGTTATAGCATATTTTTGTTCAGGATTACAACCCTGCTATAACGCAGCAGGGAAGTCACGAATGGGTGCCGCAAATACGCATGTTATTACGACGATGTACCCTCTCTACGTTGCTCACTGAAAGTTATGATAGACACGGGCGAACATCTCAAGTAGCTAGTTGGCGCTGGTACGATAGAAGTATACGTGCAATTGTGGGCCAAAGTATTCATTTTTTACAATTTGTTGCTTAATTGTTAGAGCAACGTGCTGCTGTGCAGGCGGGACAGAAGTTTGATCCCACCATCGGGCACGTAATTGAAGGTTTTTTAGTATAAGGTACTCGGCAAGACAGCAGGAGCACCCAGCAGCCATGGTCAAAAAGCCCTGAAGGTTTCACAAGGAAAGCTTTGCATTGAAGCTTCTGTTCACTGCGATAAAGATATGGGCATGTAGACAACAATATAAAAACCGAAGCTTGCATGGTTGTCATTCATGTGTGTGTACGCGGGCTTAAGTTAAAAGTTATCTTTTGGTGTAGGTTTCCCGAAATGATATAAATTGGAAGTTATTGGGCAGGTCATGCCCTTCTTGTCCGTGTCTTTTTTTCCCTATTGTGCTTAAACCAAGGGCCATCCAGTCCAGCAGCTGCATGTATTATTCGACGCGCACCACTTATTCCTGATCAGGAGTATGACATTAGGAAGACGGCAGGCCAATGATAAACAGTGTACACGAACAAAATCTCAGCTCTATAGACAATCGATATGTTGGAGCCAATATGCAACTAGGTAACTTTTGAATTCATTTCACAGGCATGGGCAACCGATGCGGATGACTTCTAATTGCTCGTCTGGCAAATGCCATGGAAGCAAAACAGGTGGCTCTTGTTCAAAGCCGGGGCCACTGCACTCGTTGCTTGCCGCCTGCTGAATAACACGCGGTTGTTCAACCATCCTTAATAAAACTGATGACATCGACGCAGGATCTGTGTGATTGTTACAAATTCCCGTAATTTATCTCCACTGAGTGAACCAACACGTGATACGTGACAGACTGAGGCAGGACACTTAATTCAGCGCTTGGCTTCTGCTTCGCATTTTGCACTTTTTAACGACTGCCAACGCAGCACAAGATGTGAGCAGGTTCTTAATCTGTTCCTTTTAGGTGCGGAGCACCTTATGCACCCGGGCTGTCGGCGTCTCCTGTCGTAGTCGCGGTAAGCAAGCAGCTCATGCTCGCGGTCGGCACGCGCTCGTGCCACTGCTCTCTAATTTGTCGTCGTCGTCTTCTTCCACAGCAGGGTGCGTAGCCGCTCATCATTCCAGCGTAGAATTTCACTTCTCCTTTGTCGTCGTAACGGGGAGGCCACGTTTACGGGGTTATGAGCCATTGCTTAAGGCAGTATCAGCCCATTAGCGGTGCATCACTGCATACTTCGCAACTCCCCAGGTTTCACGTTAGCGAAGCTGCATTTCGCTCAATGGGTCATTTGACACTTACGCATAAAATTTAATTCACCGCTCAAACCGAGCCTACGACTTAACTCGTGCTAATAAAACCTCTTGAATTTTTTTTTTTTTTAACAACGGCGCTGTTTGGGTCGGCAATAATGTGTGCCGCCTTCCATTTCGTTGCCTAGCAACCACCTCGCGGAGCGTCGTGCGCTTGCTCGGGAGGGAGAAAGAGAAAAGGAGAGCGAGAGAGAGAGAGAGAGGAACAATTTGCAGCAGCACCAACGAGGCAACGCGGAGAGGTGCTGCCGACGCTATCCGCGCTTCATTTCCCCACATTAGCGCCGAACGCTCGCGGTGTCCCTGACTTCAGCAGGTGCTTCTGGCGGCGGCTCGGACGAGCTCCCACCAGCTGCGCGCTACAGCGCATGCGCCCTGACGTCATCCCGGCGTGTCGTCTGCAGCCTGCCACCTGTACAATGTGCATAGCTTTGGCCCCACTTCCCCTACGTGTGCTCGGACTGCAACTGCTTCGCAAGGCGTTCCCCGATTGCCACGGATCACGAGGAAATGCTTATACACTTCGTGTAACTTAGCATCACTTGACATTATTTCGTATAATTTAGCATCACTTCGCATAGCCAGGACCAGCTAGGAACCGACCAGCTCCGCTGTGTCTTTAGCCGTGCGCCACTAGTGCAAGCTACCCGAACGTTTTTTTTTTTTTTTTTGTACATGCTAGTTTAGAATCTCATAGTTCTGCAGATTAGTGCAGACAACAACTTCGTGAATGAATGCTGCGGACCATCATTTTTGGTTAGCCAGATCACCTCTTTTCTGGCACGCTGATTATAAATATTACTAATCATTACTCCCGCGCTAAAAAAGAGTAAGAAGCGCATAAGTGCTAAGAATAGATATCTCAAATGTAAAGGTTCTTTGAAAAAGAAAAAAATAATCATAAGTGTTATCGGTTCAGCATGTGTACGATGATTGCTAAATGCATGGACCACATCATGTTACTTGCAAGATTCGGAACTCGAGCCTACTTCTTGAACAGGAGGAACAGGAGAAATTAAACTTTGGAACACAGCTATCTCCTATTAACTTTTCTTTCTGGTATCAAACACGTAGTGCACAGCACTCATGGACCTTAAATAAAACGCACGATGTTACCTTAGACCTATTTGGCATTAGCTAACTAGAAAAACACAGCAATTAGTTGCTGTTTTATCATTGTTAATATTTGCAGCTTTACCGACCTCTACTATAGATGGAACAAATCTACGCTGCCTAACGATGCTTAAAACTCAGTTGTGGGTAATTGCGGCAAGCACTGTATTTTTTTATTTATTATTATTATATTTTCTTTGACATAGCCTAAGATGAGGCCCAGACAAGCGACAGTTACACGCGAAAGAAATTCATCCTAAGGGTCGAACGAATACCTTCTTTCTAGTTGTCGCATATCTAGTTGTCGCAAGTTAATCAAAATAAATTTTCGTCTCGAACACCCCAAAATATATTTCGACGGCAGCCATCGCTATTTATATTTCTCTACGTGAGGAGCTTGTTGCCGCGTTCAGCACTGCTTCACGCTCCTTCTAGTTTCCGCGTCTTGTTCTTCTTTAAATTGCAATGTCATGACTTCTGTCTTCAAACAACAGAAAAGTCACAAAGTTGAAGGTTTATGCATTGACCAGATTTCTAAATGAAAGCCCTGATTTACAATTATCGCCCTCCAATTGCAACGTTTAAAAAATTGCATGAACTTGGTTAACTTATTTGATTAGTTGGAAGTTGGAGGCCTAATATGGAGCCACCACCGGTGTCGCAAGCTGCACACGTAGAAAGCAGCACGATACAACTTCTCGAAGTCATTCCTGACAAAGTCGAAAGGACTTGGGAATGTTGCATTAAATCTAATAAACGTATGTGGTTGGTGTTTCCTTAGCCAAATGTCATGTGTTCTACAAACATAAAGAGAGAGAGTTTAATGAAAAAAGGACAGAGAAATTGGCCTTAGGTACATTCATCCAACCAGTTACTCTAATTATTCAAAATATGTAGTTTTACGTGTTCAAGACCCCGATGTCATTACGAGACACATTGTAGTGGGGCATTTAGGATTTCTTTTGACCAGAAGGTGTTCTTTAGTGTGGGCCCTATGCACGGTACATGAGAGTTTTTACATTTCTCCCCAATCCAAATGCCACAGCCATGGCCGGGAATCAAACCAGTGACCTCCTGCTCAGCGGCGCAACGCAATAGCCGCCAATACACCACTGTGGGCTAACCTACATTGCTCTGGAGAAAGGTGAAGATGGGTTACAATGACGACAGATGCAAGACGCAAGAAACTTAGACGGCAAGTCTACTGAGCCTCGAGTCTGGCCCAGTCCTTTTTGAAAGTAAAATAAGGCTTAGGCAACCTCAAATCTAAATATACAGCCACGCCAAGGTCCCAATATAACGTCCTCTGACAACGGCTGGCTGTCGAGGCCGGTAAGAGCACCTGTTTAACTCTGTAGATCAATGTGCTGAAGGCAGTCTCAAAGCATTGACTCTTTAGATTCACGTACATAAAACATTCAGCTAACAGTCTGGGCACGAAGTGTGTGGCATTAAGTGCATGTAACGACGTGTAAAGGCCACTTCCAGCCTAAGCACCTGCACAAGACTGGCCCTGCAGTGCTGAATTCTTGGTGGCAGTCCAAATGTTATCTTTGAGTCCCGTCTCTGGGGGCGTCTGTAGCGAGTTCTCGGATGGTTCCAGTGCCTTTCTGTCACTTTTCGGGCTAGACTTGAGACAAGGCAGTTGGCTTCCACTGTTAAAATTGGGAACTTAAGCAACGACCTTGAGTCTTCGAGGACATTTCTCGCTTCGGTTTCGACAAGTTCATTGCCATGTAGCCCACAATTACCATGAATTCATTGAAATGCATTATAGCGACCGTCCTCTTCCTCTGGAATATGTAGTGCAGCAGCGTTAAGAGCCAACACTCTGCAGGGGCTCTTTTTTATTACGCCTACAAGTGGCTACGAAGCCAACTTTGCGCAAATGAGCACTGTACCCATTTGAGGCAGTTGACCGGAAATGCGAATCTTTGACTGGCACTAGTTCCATGGATGTCGCTCTTGTTTCGTTATGATACACCCCGCGAATGAGGCACCGACGCCGGGCCAAATTCCTAACCCGACTTATCAGCTTCGCAAAATAACCCCACGAGAGCACCGACAATTAATAAGAGGCCTTGTGGTGCACCAGCGAACGCCGGTAGTGGTCCAAATACCGACTCAGAGCGCAGAGTTGTTAAAAAAAGTAACGAAATATATTTTTCAAACAAGGAAGTTACATTAACACATGTATATTTTCGCTAGGCACATAACAATGCAATTCAGATGGGTGCTAACAAAACTTTGAAAATAATTACCGAAAAGCACTAAGATTTCAACACGTACAGCACAGAATGAATAGGAACACGAAGTGTGCGCTTATATTCAACCGTGCTGGTCTTGAGCCGGACGATCTCGGCGTAGCTTGAGGCAAATCTCAAAAAGGAACTTCTTCCGGAAATGCAGACGCTCGATGAACTTGTCGAATAGCTTTCCGGGGAATCCCCTTCTTCTGCAAACGGTCGGTCTACACGTCACATCTCTTCACCGATGCAGTCTTATCCTCCTACTGATTCCCGCGCGGTGTTTTTATCGCCTTCGCCGTCGTTTCTCGAACTTTCTGACGGAGTCGGGCTCCCACTGCATGAAAAAAGCCTTGAGAATTGATCTTCTATACTTTTCTCGCGTTTCCGGCCGCGGCCGCCGAAGTGTCTACGAGGAGGGTTGCATTGGCTAATCCGTTGGCGCACGCTCGGGCTGTCGTACTCCCGCTCTAGCTCGGCTCGCAGTGTGTCGGTGTCTGAGAGGGTGTTTCGGCGCTCTCTCTCTCTCTCTGGGAAATGGCTCCATTTTCCAGCTTGACAAAAGCCGCAGTTGATATGGAGAATGTCACCGAGCAGTCTGCATACTTCTCTTCTGAGAAGCCATGTTCGTTAGCCATATATCCAACTGTGCCCCTATCGGGCTAATTTAAATCGAATTTTCACCTTAGAACCACATTATTTGCACTTGTGCTCAGAAGTGCAAGCACCTAGCTTGCACCTTCTATTTTACAGCGTAAGCTGTTATGGGCTCATTCCAATAATCGTTTCGGTTGGCGATGTTGTTTGCCACCGCCGCCGCCTCCTCCTCCGCTGGTGTCCGGTGTCCGTAACCGCTATCGCCAGAAATGAGAAAGAAAAGTACATAGTTACCGTCGGGATCGACCTCAGGCCCGCTGCGCGGGAGTCAGATGCTCTACCACTGAGCCACGCAAGCGCTTCTTTTAACATGGTATTTAGTACAATGAATGAAATTATGTATGTACAGGAACTGTTTCACAAAAATATGGGCACCAGATGGACATCATCACACATCTCCGAGCAGTTCATACAACGAAAAAGTCACATATGGTGATTGTAAAGGAGGAAAGAGACGCCTACTTCTGCAGCCCTTAAGGGAGCACGGCGCAGAACGCGCGTTTGTTCTCCGTCGTGCGTTCACTCCCCGTGAAAGCGCGCGCCCCTCGCGCCCTTTCACTCGCACATACAGCGTTCGGCGCGCGGCGACGATTTCATCTCCATTGACGTCATACGGAACCTCACGGCGACGGCGACGGCGACACCGACGGCAAAAATCTGCTTTTTAGTGTCCACATAATTGCTATCGCAATAAAACGTTGTGAGGCGAGAAGGTGGTAAAGAATTCCGACGCTGCTCGACGAGTGTCCCATTCTGATGTCGTCGAAAACCTCCAAACCACCCCCAGAGGCTCCGGCAACAGTCACCAACGCCGCACGCGTTTTGTGCGAACGCGGGCAAAACGCCAACGGCGTCGACAACAGTTCTGCGTGTTGCCGGTGCTGCTGTATGTCCAAGTTTATACAGGTTTATACCTACTATCATTACTTCGTATAGCTCTCTACAAATTTGCTATCGCAATTGATGCTTCGCCTTTCGGGTGAAACTGCGACAACTTTTTTCTTTTCATTCTGACAATGTAGAAGTGAGATTTATGCTTTTAGAGTTCTTTTTACTGTGACTATCGTCCTTCTAGAAGAGCGAACGAAAAGAAAAGAGAAATGTGGGACGGAAGGAACGAGGGGGGCGGTATAATAATCTAGCATTGACACAAATGGCTGGCGGGCTAGCTTCTGCGGAGGTAGCTGCGGCGGAGAGCACGTAGCTTGCAAGATCATCATCAGCCTATATTTATGTCCACTGCAGGAATAACGCCTCTCCCTGCGATCTCAAATTACCCCTGTCTTGCGCTAGCGGATTCCAAGTTGCGCCTGCAAATGTCTTAACTTCATCACCCTACCTAGTTTTCTGCCGTTACGGACTGCCGTCCTCGACTGCGTTTCCCTTCTCGTGGTATCCATTATGCAACTAATGGTCCACCGGTTATCCGTCCTACGCTTTACATGACCTGCCCAGCTACAGTTTTCCTCTAAATGTCAACTAGAATATCGGCTATCCCCATTTGCTCTCTGATCGACACCGCTCTCATCCTGTCTCCTAAAGTTAGGCCTAGCCTTTTTCGTTCCATCGTTCTTTGTGCGGTGCTTAACTTGCTCTCGGTATTCTTTGTTAACCTCCAAGTTTCTGTCCCATATGTTAGCACCGGTAGAATGCAATGATTGTGCACTTTTCTTTTCAGCGACAGTGATCAGCTCCCAGTCAGGATTTGGTAATGCCTGCCGTATGCACTCCAAAGCCATTTTATTCTTCTGTATATTTCATTCTCATGATCAGGGTCCCCTGTGAGTATTTGGCCTAGATAAGCGTACTCCTTTGCATACCCTAGAGGCTGACTGGCGATCCTGTATTCTTGTTTCCTTGCTAAGCTATTGAACATTATCTTTGGCTTCTGCATATTAATCTTCTACACCACACTTACACATTCTCGGTTAAAGTCCTCAATCGTTTGTTGTAATTCGTCCCCATTGATACTGAATAGGACAATGTCATCTGCAAACCCAAGATTGCTGAGATATTCGCCGTTGATACTAACTCCTAAGCCTTCCCAGTCTAAGAGCTTGAATACTTTGGAGATAGCATTGGAGAGATTGTGTCTCCTTGCCTGACCTCTTTCTTTTTAGGTAAGTTTCTACTTTTCTTCTGGAGAACCAAGGTTGCTGTGAAAACCTTGTAGATGGTTGCCAAGATATTCACGCATGCCTCCTGTACTCCTTGAATACGCAATGACTTTATGACTGTTGGTATCTCTACTGAATCAAATGTATTTTCATAATCTGAGAAAGCCATATAGAGAGGTTGATTGTACTCCGCAGATTTCTCGATTACCTGATTGATTACATTGATATGATCCATCGAAGAATATCCCTTCCTGAAACTAGTCTGTTCTCTTGGTTGATTGAAATCAAGTGTTGCCCTGATTCTATTGGAAACTATCTTGGTGAATATTATATACAATACTAGCGCCTGGAAGATACAGCACCCTATGTAGAAGAACAAGTCGCCGGTCTGCGCGGCACACGCAGCACAGTCACAGCGTAATCTGAAAGAACAGCTCCATAGGAGCTCCATTTTCACCAGCACACACTAGGGGGTCTTTGCGGCGAAGTCTCTGCGTCGTTTTAGAGCGCAGCTCTTTGGAGCCCGTTTCTGAAGGGAGCGCCAGTGTCCCTCGGCGTTACCAAGGGAACGTGCACAGCGAGGGATGAAAGAGGAATTACGGAGCGCAGCGGGGGATGAAAGACGGCGATAGCGAAAAGAGCCTGAGGAGAAAAGCGGAGGAGGAGGGTATGTCAAAAGGGTAAGAAGAAAAGCGTAGGGCCGCGCAAGACGGGCTCTGCGCACGACCGCTACGAGGTGGCGCCAGAGTAGCGCGCCGCCATCTGTTCACTGACGACACCATCGATAAGGCATGCGGCGAGCGCGTTCACTGATACCATATATGAAAACAAAGAGATTCATGGACGAAGGTCCGTCGCCGTCGCTGCTGTGAATCGCGCCCACGCGTCACTCACGTGCTGCCTCACGATTTTCCGATCAGCGAGGCAGTCGCGTCCCACTTCGCTCCATTTGCAATGTGCTGCACGAGGCAGATTGTCCTCGCCAGCTACGCTAATATAAACTTTCTAATATAAACTATACAGTTCACGAGCGGTTCGTGCTGCTCTGAGCGTAGTGGTTTTCTGAGCTCGACGCTGCCTAGTTACAGCCGCTCGCGTAGCTCTACGATTTGCTTCTTCAGCAGCGGTTCCTACCTTGCGAAGAGGTGCCATAACGTGCACCGAAGAGTAATCGCAGGCATCGAGACTACGCGGCACACATGTCCCATTCCTCGATCCGTGACTCGATGCGATGCAACCGCTACATGTCGTGACACCTGATGGAAGGAATGCAACTACAGTGCACGTATCAAAGCTACGTGGCGCGCACGTCACATCGCATGACAACATGCGTGACAAATGGCGCGATACGATGCTGCTCTTGGTGCTGATGGTGATGACGACAGTGATTTATTGGCATTCCCTTTGAAATGGGGCGGTGGCAAATAGTCACCTAGCCCGCTTGATTTAATCAGGCATGCTATACATGTTTTTCATTCTAGAAATTTTGTAAAAATCTCTTTATTCTTATTATGCTTCCTCAAAACTTCGGTATCTATCATGTGCCGCTACCTATGCAACTACTACATGGCGTTCCACATGGTGCAATAATATGCAACTGCAATGCAAAGTGCGCACGTATGAACGCTACGCGCGCGCATCTCACATCGCGTGACTCCTCGCGTGCCTCGCGTGCTAAAACGCTGGTCCTGAGCATGTTTCCGCAGCAGCTTGCAAGCGCTGGCGTGGCGCAATGGTAGAGTAGCTGATCCCCGCGCTGAAGACACGCGTTTGATTCCGGCAGGAAGTGGGTATTTTTTCTCATTCCTAGCGATAGCTGCGATGCACACCGGTGGCGGCGGTGGCGGTGCACAAGATCGGCAACCGTAACAGCTATTGGAATGAGCCCACAACACCTTACGCCGTAAAAAAAAGAAATACAAGAAAATCTATTAAGAGAACATTGTCTTCGTCAAAGAGCCTATAACAACGTACACGATCGCAGAATATAGCGCTGACACAGCAGAACACTAGCTGCTCACGCAGGACCGAACCTCCATCACAGGAATTGGGTACGCCTTTCAGCTCCATTAAAAGCCGATTTTGTGCTTAGTATGATTATACGGGCGGCACGCTGCTATTGGCCTCCTTATGTAGTGGTGTAAGATCACCGAAACGTCGTTTACGTTTATGTTTGCTTACCTCAGTAGCGATGCACATCTGGCGAAGGAACAGTTCCACTAAGAAAAGTGTTAACAAAGAAGCATGATACCAGAGCAGACAAATTACGTAGAGTGCAGTGAAGCGACCAGAAAGGCCTTCACATGCAATGTTTAATTTAGTTGAGGAGAAGGTGCTTTTTCTTTGTTCCTACGGGTCTCTGGCAGAAGTAGTGAGTGACAAAGAGTTTCAAAAATCCTTTAAATGGTAAAATGAGTACCAGGCTTCGGCCGACCATAGAAAACTTCGTAAACTAAACGATGTACCCTAAATTTGGTGTATGTTGCTAACGATGAGTTTTGTAGGACATTTAGCTTTCCAAATATTACTGCTTGAAATATTTGAGAGACAGAGACGGCGCGTTAGTGTTTTCACAGCGTAGATATTTTACCTTAAGAAATGCTTTCTTTATTTGTGCTGTGACTGGCATTTGACTACTTGGGGTATCACCAAAACAATACAAGAGGTCCAAAACATTGACCACGCTTCGACTGGCTCCTCCTTCGCTTATAGCTCAGATGTAGCCGATAGAGCTCCAAACCTCAAGTTTGCTGACATACACCAGCGCCACTACTTCTCCTGGCGGAGAGCGGCGCCAGCACATATCAGGTCGCCGGAACCGTGAGGCGCTGTAGATGCTCATAATGCCCGCAGTCTTTGCAAAATTCTTCCTCGCGTCGACTTTGTTTTTGCGATGGTTGTGGGGTCGGGTAGCCGAGGCTCGCGGTATTGTTGAGCGGTGAGTTGCCTAAACAGTGACCAAAATAACCGGCGTCTGCAGCTCCCTGTCACGTCATAGGCAGTGTCAAGTTGGAATCCGTAAGTTGGTCGTTTTACTTAATTCTTGCCATTTTTTTCGTGACAGCGATGTTGCTTTGCCTTGTATATCAGTCATGAGAGTTGTTTTTGGCAACGAGAATACCGTTGCAGCACACCCGCCCTGGATGCTTAGAAACTCTGGCGTTACGCTGTTATCAGCATGAGGTCGCGGGATCAAATATCGCCCGCGGCGGCCGCAATTCGATGCTGAATAAATACAAAAACGCTGGTGTGCCGTGCATTGGGTGCGCCTTAAAGAATCCCAGGTTGTATAAATTATTGCGGATTCCCCTACCTTTCTAAATTTCTTAAAGATAAGATAGGTGGAATGATTAAGTTTTTTTTTTCCTTTTGATTGTTTTTATCAAAGAGGGATACATTGGAACAAGTGATTGTGCGAATCAGATTAAATAACTTTTTTAAACAAAAGAGCCATGCAAGTGATCCCAATGGTGCCGTTCTTGAAGCGTGCCGCCCAAGGGACTCGGGACTGTTTCCATAAATGCAAAAAGCTAACGCTGCTACTTTGTTAAGGTGCAATGGTACAGGAGTCCTTGACCAAAGCTCCGCATATACAACCAACTCTAACGCGAACTCCTCTCACACCCTACTT
Organism: Dermacentor silvarum; assembly: GCF_013339745.2. NCBI lineage: Eukaryota > Metazoa > Arthropoda > Arachnida > Ixodida > Ixodidae > Dermacentor > Dermacentor silvarum. The sequence goes on along the minus strand of NC_051155.1, from coordinate 151,548,278 downwards.
CTCCGTTGACCTACTTTTTTCGTACACCGCCATTGGTTGGCGCGCCTCACGCTCTCGCACTCCAATGCGAGTACTGGACGGCGGGACTTACGTCAACCCCCTCCCCGTTCTTCATTTCACCTGCACCCTCTCACAGTATTCTCGCAGGGCTGAGCTCCTCTTCTCCTCTCCTATCCCGCTAGGTCACGTGGGTTTTAGCTAACGGACGATGGCGCAGGGTCCGCAGAAACAGCTTCGCTGTAAAACTGAATTAGTCTTCTTTGGACAATTCCTTGTCATTACTATGTAGAGTCATATTGAAATATATATCTCTATGGCAAAAGCAACCAAAAGGAAATCATTTTTTTATCTCACCTTTTCTACTTTTACAAAATTTTCGACGCACTTCGTGAAACATCCGGTATATTCGCGCGCGTGCTGCTGATAAGCTTCATGGCGATGCCACTGTATGGCGCCACATGTCCAGGCTTAAGTGCGAGAGAGGAACCCTGCTACACACACGCCTCAACATACGGCGTTCTGGTGGCGGCTATACGGTATCTCGATGCATTGTTTCGACGCTAAAAGCATTAACATCGACATTCACCATGAAATGGATTCGGCTGAAAGTTGTGGATAAGTAGAGTTCGCAATACGTACGTATATGGGCAGACTTTACCATTCTCAGAGCCCCCCGTCTGAAGTAGGCTATATTTGTATAGCTTTACGCAACATTTACTTCGGGGCATCACATAGCGGGGGTTTCATGTCGCGCTTTGTATCATGCAATCGACGGCATGTCGCCAATCACCACAACTTTAGTGCCTCTCCGAGGTTTTCTGTGTGAATGGTTCTGACTAAACCTGTCGCAATATTCACGGGCTGCTAACTTGTGTTGAAGCGGTTTAACCGCATTTTTCGTCCTTGTTTCGAAGATAAAAGCACATAAGAAGAGAAAAAAAGGACTACAAGGTAAACGGCGCAAGCCCGAAATGAGATCCACAGCCTCCTTTCTACCATTACACCTCACAACGCCACTGTGTGGTTTCTTTCTTGTAGGGCCGGCGCATCGGCCCTAGTGGCGGTGAGAAGTTTCCAGGGTAGGTTGGAGAGGCAATGTTCTAAAATACGTGTTAAGACCTTGTGCTGACAATTATGTTCACCGACGGTTCAGCAAACTCACGGAAACAGATAAGTTCATCTCAGGGGTTCTTACACACTAATTTGTGTTGTACGGAAAACGTCATATTGAGAAGCAAATCTAAATATCGGAGTAAGCTGGTAGCTTGAATGCGAGCAAGGGAGCCAAAAAACAATGAAGAAGAGCGAAAGTTACCCCCAAAAATGAAGAATATTTTAACGAGGATGAATTCCGTGTTCCCAGCACGCATTCAAGTAGCTTTGCTTCCGTGTATGATGTGTCAAACATCCAATTTCGGCGAACAAGTGAACGAAAGTGGGGTTTCTGCTTTAGAAAGACATTGATGGCAGGATTGTCTCACCTGCTTGGTAGGAAGGCCTGAGTGATGACAGAGGAATACGAATTTCAGGACTCGGCCGATGAGCGCCGGACTCGCTATTCCCTGACTCCGCACTGTAGGCGCTGGGCGGAGAACGTCGTCACATGATGTGAACAGAGAAAGAGAAAGGCGCCTAAGGAACGAGTAGCTTGACTAATTGATTAATACTTACAGGTTTAAACAAGCGTATATTATGCTCTAGGATGGAACATAGGCCAATACAGAACACGGGCTACACGCAAATAGACTTTATTCGAAGCAAAAACGCACGTATAACGAGGTAAAGAAGCGGCGCATAATGCGAGGAAAACATGCAGAAAGGAATGTTTACATTCATCAGCCAGTCTAATCCATGTTCTGTGTCTGTATATTTTCCCTGCTTGTACTTGTACTTATTTAAACCTGCCAGAAAGAAAAATAGCAGTGCTGTAGAGGTCATCATGGGACGACTAAACCAACCAACGGTCAGGTCATCACGGAGAAGAAGCTACAGTTTATATTTCACATATATGTTTGCACTTATGGAAGTAGCGATGCACCACCTGTATTTGAATCACGATAAAGTAGTGATTGCTGATGCCAATAAACATAAGACTGCTTTCAAGAGATGGAAGAGATATTACGTCACAGTGCGGTTCATTGTACAATATGAAGTTCATGTCTATTAATGAACTAGAGAACACTGACAGTTGATGTCTGACTTACCAGCCAGCGTTGCCTCACTGGCTATGGCGTTGCAAAACGCAAACATGGTTTTGGTAAATTTGGGTAGCCTCCAAGTTGTGAAGATTACTGCACAGCCATCCACTACGGCGTTCCTCATAACCCTCTGAGCCGATTCAGGACCTTAAACACTACCATTTATGTCCATAACAGGACAAAACGCAAAAACGAGAGCGCGTATAGAGGGCGGCGTTTTCTATGCGTTTTCGTTGCTTGAGAAGTTGGCAACAAAATTTCATAACATTTCATCCTAAATTGCACGAAGACATGTCCTAACACGTTTCAAATAGACATTTAATTAACAAATGTGCTTTAAATATACTACTTGCTGTCTGTTCTGTGAGTGTGCTTTCTCTGCTCTTTAGATGTAACATATCTTGCCAGAAAGGTCACCATGAATGACTCAGTCATCTTTCGTGACTGAACACTTTTGCATTTCTTCCGCTTACCTAAACTTCAAGTCTTCCAAGAGCTCTCACTGGCAACTTCATGGATCGTTTTATGCGTTATGAACTACTAAGCCTGAAAATCCAATTGGAGAAATATGGCATGACTACATATTTTTTTATCGACCGTAGGCTAACAAGAAGCAATTGCTGAGTCAAACTTCTCTGGCCTTAAAGCGACAGCGTCAACGGGCCTTACAGCCCGGAATAGATGCTAAGAGGAAACAAAGTTGGTTCTGTTATCGAACCACCTCATTTCTTCTGGCGCAGTTTTTCATGAGTTATGCCCGAGTATTACTAGCAATGTGAAAGAAGGAGATAGAAGTGGTTTTATGCTGTTCACTACTTTTACAGCCCGAAGCATTCGTTTAAAGCAGATGCTTTAGCCATGCAAAACCAAGTGCGGATGCACATGTCAGCTTCGATAGAGTGTTCCAGGATTTTTTCTTGTGTCACTGCCCTTGTTGTGAGAATAGCGCAAAACGTTTAGGCGCTATTAGCGAAGAGGCCGCAGGCCTGAAGACTCCACAAACTTTTCGCATTGCTCGTCGGTGCGAGGCGCCATTCAGCGCGCGGGAAACTTTCATAACCGCGCCCTCGCGGCAGTCTACAGGTGTTTATGAGAATTCGTTTCCGCAAAGTTCCAAATACATAGAAGGAGATGGATGAGGTTGGGCCAACTCTTTGTGAATCAGGTGGTTTCGTTCCTTTTACTCTTCTTCAATAAGCCGTGAGCATTTCCAACGTCAAATATTTACTTTTGAGAGAACAGTACCGGAGGCATTCTGATGGGTTTGGTGCACATGTTATTACAGGCAGAGCTTACCTGACCGAAAACAACGTGCTTTCAGTTCCAAATACATGGCAAGGTACAGGCTTGGCCATTGGAGCGCAACGTGAGCTGCGTGGTCTAAAATGCCTTAGGCACTAACCCTGCACTATCTTGTATTACTAAGAAACATTGAACCACGTGATGCTTGCTGAGTGCAAAGTTTCCAATCAAAACTCTTTTTTTTTGAAGCAGTTAATACGCGCTTGACAAAACACCCGTTATATTTTTCGAAGAAGAAGCTCCTGGCTGGAGCGGGGTGCTGCGGAATGATTGAGTTGGGCGAGAGCATTTAAGCGTTCTCGACAACGAGTGGCGATAGCGAGCTAATAAATGAAAACTGGATAAGTGTGACTTATAACCTGGGCATATGTTTGATGCTCTTTGTGTGCAACTCCTTATGTGTATAGGAGAAAACGAAACTTTCTTTTTACTTGATATTGGTCTAAAGAATGTCGGAAATAGTACTGAATGTCTAGCGTATGCGTATATAATGTAGTCGCTTATTTTCAATGCCTATTTAATTTTTCATGCAAGTACACGTGTTCTCTTATGTATTAGGTAGGGTAAACTTGAAACAAGACTGTTAAACTTACTGAGTGGCTTTAGAAAAGTGCATCGGCGTGACCAGGCCCATCGAGCCCTGCTAACATTCCTGAATGATACCGCCTTGGCCTCCCGTTTATAGGCATTATTTGTGTTTTTGTTATGTTCTGTCTGTGTGTCCGTTCATTGCTTTATTTCCTCTTTTCTTTCCTTTTATTTTCATTTCCTCTATCCCCTCCTCCTAAAAGAGTAGGCCGGCGTTGTGCCCCTCTCGGTGGCAGTTGTCAGCTTGCTATCTCCCATTTCCTTCTTGTCCTTGTGTGTATATATGTACAAGCCAAATAATAATAGCGTCTTAAGCTTGACAGATATTCCTGCAATTTAAGAAACTTTCCATTAACTTCGCTCTCGCTCTCTCTGTAGCAACGCACTCAACACCTCGTCGCTTTGACGTCATACATCTCTGACAGAAATACATTCAAATAGCGAAGACGGGAAGACCACTCATAGAAGTGACACGGTTTTTTCCCCTTAAGCAAATCAGCCTGTTGCTTGTTTAACCGGGAGACAAAATAAAATTTAGAAAAGGTTTATTTGCAGCAACTTCCACATTGTGCTTTAGCGGAGAAAAGGGAACCACATTGATAAAGAAAAGATGTGTTCGAAGTCATTTACAACATAACCTATGAAACCGCGGTGGAACACTTACCTGCCGGGATGGGGTCAGCTATTTTCTCGAGTCACTTGTGAGGGGTACTTTACGTATGATTGGGGGAAGTCGTTTCCGCCTTAGAAATGACTCGGCCCCGGCTCATCTCTTCCCTCCTCTTTGTCGATCTCAGCTGCCCATAAGAGAAGAAATGCTGGCCGTCTATCTCCTGAAAAAAAAACTTTTTTTTCGTTCTGTTATCCAGATTGTGCGAAGCCAGCGAAGTGCGAGATATATGGAGCCCACGCTTCTTAGCGTGTCGTCGTTCATGCGCTTCCATCGGCGGCGGCAACGACGAAGACGCCGCCCGGCTTCCGCCAGACACGGTCATTTGTCACCATTGTCTACTACATCAGGAAATCTAATATCGATTGCCGGAGTCGATGCTGTCCTGGCGTCGTTTCGCGAGGGCTTCTTCTCGCTCCCTCCAACCCTCATTTCCGAGCACTCTTCTGCTTTCTCCCCCATCACTTTTGTCCACTTGCCATTCTATAAGAGCCATGGCGATGAGTCGAGAAAAGACAACACGGCGAGGCTGCATAGAGGTTTAGGCGACGTTCTGTCTTGGCTTCTTTGAGCAAAGCACTCCTTCAATCGGGACATGCGAAGAGCCCCCAGCTGACGAAATGGAGGCACATCGGACATCCATTCATGATCTGGACTAGAAACGACACCGAGCACGGATGTGACGCGAACGTACAAACGAATTTAGTCACGCTGGCTAGAAGTTGCGCCCGGAGCTTTAGTGACCTGCCTACTCGTGGTTGCTACTCCGCACTGAATATTTCCTTCCCCAAAAGTGGCCTGGATAAAATCGCAGAAATTAGAAACAACCAACGCTATTGAAGCGTATTTATGGTTTCCAATTATTCATTTTGTTCTCGCGTTCTTCTCGCTGAATTGATACGGATCTATTGACCCTTTTCGCGGAGCAGTTTGCTCTAGAGGAACGAGATGGCGCCTTCGGCTGCGCGCCATACGTTGCCTCAGCCAATTCGTACAAATACGAAACCATTATTTCTTCGGCCCTGCTATTGTTCGATCAGTTGTCGGAAATGCAAATGGGTGTGCGCTAATGCGCTGTTCCCAATTCATGGTGCAAAATACGTAACAATAAAGGGAAGATGTGTGCGGTAGTTAGGTGCAAAAATAGTGATTCGCATATTAAGGAATGGAATCAACCTGTGACCCCGCTGCTACATAAGGACTGCCTGTGCTGCCGGCCATTCGCGATGCATGGCTTTCCTCGAGGATGGATTAATGAATCCAAAACTTTAATGAAAGTCCTCGAGGATAAAAAAAAGATCATTCTTCCACCAGCGCTGTATAGCTAACCTCCAAAGAAAGGACTTCAACTCCGCAACGTCGGCACTTAAGAGTAAGTACCGCTGGTTACAAAAGGAAGTAACGCCACTTACCTTACTGCTATAGTAAGTTTCTCGCACGTTATTTGCACACATCTACCCCTTCTCGCATGCAAACTTGCACCCACCCTATCGCCAACGTATCAATATTAAGTGAATGGGCGCACACTTGAATCAATGCGCCAAAACATGAGTGATGGCGATTACACCGACAAGACACGAATGTTGGAAGCTGAACGTTTTGTGACGGTCTACAAAGTAAGCGAGGGACAAGCGATAATACGTCCTTGCTACAAGTTACCACAAAGTACAGAACCTTTACATTCCAAGCCTTGTGCGCCGCAAGAAAAAGTCTATCGCAGCAGAGCACACCCGCGAGCGATTAGGTTGAAAATAAACAATCAAATAGTGGCCGCACCGAGAAACCGAGGAACGTTACTGAGCCAGAAACATGACAAGCCACAGCTTCAAAATGTTTGCCACATAAACAACGAGCACAGTGATCCTGATTTAATGCGTAATCGGCATGTTTGGACAGCTTGGAATACATTTGTAGCCCCACTGTTAGTACAAGCACCGCATACGCTGCTCGCGCAGTTTGGACAAGGCGTGATGAGCTCTGAAAGCACTTACGAAAAAGTGGCCCCCAGAACAGGTGCTGCCCCTTGCGGCGGCAGCGTGCGTAGAGTCACACTAAGTGGCCGCGCCTCGCGCTGCCATCAGATCACCTACCTTCTTCCCCCGTGATCGCAATGCACTAAAAAACTATGGAGTGACGATCGAAGTTAGAATGATAGCGATTCAAGGACCACGATTTAATCAAGACCATGGTATCACAACGAATGCCTGTCGACGACTGTATGACGACGGCGATGACAGGACAAAGGTATGAGGAGAATGGGATGATGACGAGTGTATGACGAATCCTGTACGACAACGTATGACTTTTTGGGCTAGTTGGTTAGATACGTCAGATCGCTAGACGACACGGACAAGAACCTCATGTCGCCTCGCCTTGTCCGTGTATTACAGTGAATTGAGAGAAAATTGGCGCACACAAATGACACATGCAGTGTTGAAGTGTTCTGTTCGGGCAGATACTCGCTTCTACATACCCATCGACCAAGGTTGACTAATATGCCAGACACCAGCCAGCAGCAAGCTGTCTATTCTTGGACATACCTAATTGCCCATGATTTCTGCCGCACAAGACAGTTCTCAACACGTACCTATGGCCCAGGTTGACTTTACTTCCGTAAGGAGCCAGGAATATACAAACCTAATTTAAAAAGATGCATAGTTAAAGCTTTCTGAATTTAAAGAAGTGTGTGGTATGGTATAACGTATAGATCATAGTGTAACCACGTGATTTGGACGAAAGAAAAGTAGTCAGCAACTTTCCAGAATACCGTTCAAAAATAAGAGTCTTTCACGAGGCGCATCAAAGGACGGCGAACGGCGCTACTAATTAATGAGACGTGCCGCAGTTTGCGAAGGAGAACTTTAGGCGAAGACGAACACTTAGGAGTGCCAAGCTCGCTGTATAGTGCCACGCCATTGCAGTTAAAAATTTGCGCAGGGAACAAAGAAGACGCTGCGGCAGGCTTCCCTCGTAACAGCTGCACGAGTGTTTTGAAATACCGCGACATCATCGCAGCCCGTCTCGGCACCGCTGCCTCGCGTCTCTTCTGAAAAGTCGAGGAGAGGAGAATCGACGGTTGCATTGTAATGCTCCGTAATAAAGGTGGTAACGCAGCGCTCACACGAGCCAGAATAGAAACAATGCGTACACAGGCAATTGTGTGCGAGAATGGTAATAGCTAGAAGTTAAAACAATGCGTACATTTTTCACGCACATTTTTTTCTCAGTCAAAGAGAAACCGGCTTCCAATTAGTAGAGGTTCCGCCAAAAGGCTGAAAACTTGACGTAAGGCGAACGCGCAGACAGCAGCGGCAGAAAAGGAAGCGTACGCAAGCGCGTGGCGGCAGCTGCGTCGATTTTTAGCAACGTAATGGCTGCGACAACCGGGCTTGATAGCAACCAAGTAGAAGCTAATGATAGGCACATCTAATCAGATGAAAGAAGGCGCTATAAATGAGCTCGGTTTGCTAGCTGACTACAAGAAGCCGTGGCCTGAAATGAAAAAGAAAAATGTAGAAGGCGTTGGGATACTTGAGTGAAGTCACGTGCTGCAGTGTTAGACAAGTCCGCACAGTTCGATAGGAAAACAGAACAACGTTCTTTGGCTGCTCTCGTATGAGTAGGCTTCTAACATGGCAAGCTGTTAATTGTGTTAGACCTTGTCGAAATAAATCTGTCCTCGCGAAGTGTGGTGATATTTGCTGCTCGGTCTCGACATGACATAGCGTGCTACCTTCCCATAGAATACCTTCCCGAATTCACTGGTACAGAAGGTCTGGGTAATTAGAAAAAAAGTATGATTAGCTTGTGATTTATATTGACAATCATGAGGGACTATTGACCATAAGTAAACCCCGCATTGTAGAAGTCACATTTAATCCTAGTGGTCGCCATACACTGAAGCGCTCGAATTGTCGCATGGCGAATAGGTCCGCGAACAATACGACGGAGGCCGGCGTGAAGAATTGTATTTACTGTGCTAACTAGTCTTCACTAGTATTATAAACAACTATTACTTTGATTATTTCGGTGCCTGATTTTCTTTAAGGCAAGTGGTAGTGTAGTAATGATGCTGCCCGAAACCAGGAATTCAGAGAATGTTTCATCGAAACCGCACACGTGCCCCTTTGAACATGCGGAGAATTTTCTACACAAACAAATAAACTGCAAGTAGAAACCACCAACTGATCGCTCGGTAATGTTTACGTCACAGAAGTAACAGTGCAAGTCCGTGCTTTTATGTCTATGTCGAGTGATACGTTACCAGAGGGAATTAAGCAACAAATTATTGTTGTATCCTAGCTAAATGCTTCCAAACACAGAATTACCCAGAGAATACCTGTCATTGATGTTCTTCAGCAATGCGATTTTTACAAACGTCGTATTTCGACGTGGAGACCTCAATTGCAATAAAAGTATGATTCAAGACTTGCTAGGTGTGCTGCAATGTTTGTTGGAGACAACGTTAAATATTTGCAAATACAGGCGAACCCCGATATAACGAATTGCTAGCTGTGTATAAAGAAGAGCAGTAAAGTCCCCTTGAACATTTCTGAATAAATTTCTTAGTCAATATACCAGATCACCTATGTATCGAACATTCTTGTGATCACCTTCAAATTCAATACGTCCTGGTTCGACTGCTTGAAGCAATAGTTCAACAACTTTAAACTCTACTTTTAGTTTCTATGTTTATTTTTTATTGATTGGGCAGTGCAGGCGTCTTTCACACTTCAATATGTCGGCAACAATGGACTTTATTGAGCACACAATTATCCCGGAGGACCTGTTGTTTTATAAGTCAGTTATCAGGTGAAGAGAGCAACGCGATCTCTAATAAACACGATGTCTTCTTCTTTCTTCTTTCTGCGGTTTTACGTGCCAAAACCAGTTCTGATTATGAGGCACGCCATAGTGGAGGGCTCCGGATTAATTTTGACCACCTGGGGTTCTTTAACGTGCACTACAACGCAAGCACACGGGCGTTTTTGCATTTCCCCTCCATCGAAATGCGGCCGCCGTGGCCGGGATTCAATCCCGCGATCTCGTGCTCAGCAGCACAACGCCTCAGCTGAATGAGCCACCCCGGCGGGTAACACGATGTCGAAAATAACAATCGAATGAACAATGTCCGAAAATGCATCCGAGAGGATCACCAACCATTTTTATGAAACTATTTTGGCACCATGCACTCCGCACTGGCCTAGTTCCATTCTCTTGGCTGCCTTGCCTTCATTTTTTTTGAAGCGAAAGCTTCATTAGGCTACCTCGAGCAGCCGTCGGCAACTCAACAGTTTTCACCTTGAGAGCTAGAGGTCAAACCACAAGAGAGCAATAAGGCGCGTTTATAGTCCGACGTTATCGGCACGCGGGCGAGCGTCATCAGACACCGTGCGCGTCGGAGCGCATTGGCCGCGCGTCCGGTTACGTAGACGCCGGGCGCGTCGAACCATCGGTCCGACTATAGCCGCTGTTGCTCTCGCCAACGTGACATAACGTGTGCGCGCGTTCACGCTACGGCGGACTATATTTAGGCCTTTACGGAACCCTGAAAGGAGACATTGCCGCCCTTGCCCGAGTAGAGTTGGGCCCGGCTGCGAGTTGCAATCAAGTCTCACTAATTTACTCATCACCGCAGTGTCTTCGTAGGCATAAAAAATGATGAATAAACACGGTATTCGTGGCAAACATGTCTGTATATCATTGCAAAACCCCACCTCGGCCACAGCTCGACAATGGGCCTAGCCAGAGCAGTGAAGCTTTCGCTATCAACCAGGGTTAACCAAAACTAAATCATACCAATTTTTTTCTGTCTTGTCCCGTCTTGCGGAATTCTGCTAAAACATATGCACTGATTACTCAAAAGATCCCTGCATAGTACCACTGGTCTACTTTTGTAATGTGTCAGAAGCCCATGTTTCAAAGTTTTCTGGAGAGGGAGACATAAAAAAGAAAACGCAGAGAGAAGCCGTTCCTTAATCACCCAACATAACATACAGAATTGCGAGAAAGGAAGAGACCTGGCCGAAATCTTTGTAAAACAAACCACTTAGAATTGCTGATGTCTAAAGCATAACATAATGACCACAGGGGCGCATTAACACGTGGTCCCTGGTGGCATTTATGCTCCAATTAACTGCTCTAGCTCGCAACGAGCGCTTAGCAATTGTATCTGACTGCGCAAGTTCAATATCTGCTCTCCTGAGAAGACCGACAGCTGAGTAAGCGTTCCGTTTCCTGAGTGAAAACAAAAGTACGCATACATCTTGCCGACTGACAGTTTGTTGTTCTTGGTACTTGAATTGTTTTATTGCGATAGCAATTATATGGACACTCAAAAGCAGATTTCTGCCGTCGGCGTCGCCGTCGTCGTCGCCGTCGCCGTCGCCGTGAGGTTCCGTATGACGTCAATGAAGATGAAATCGTCGCCGCGCGCCGAACGCTGTCTGTGCGAGTGAAAGGGCGCGAGGGGCGCGCGCTTTCACGGGGAGTGAACGCACGGCGGAGAACAAACGCGCGTTCTGCACCGTGCTCGCTTAAGGGCTGCAAAAGTAGGCGTCTCTTTCCTCCTTTAGAATCACCATATATGTAGAGCAAACGCGCCTTCTTCCGACGCGCGAGAGGCCGTGGGGGAGGGGGGGGGGAGGCGACGTTTAGCTGCGGCACCAAGTGCCTATTTATATCAGAGGCTCCGGCAACAGTCACCAACGCCGCACGAATTTTGTGCGAACGCGGGCAAAACGCCGACGGCGTCGACAACAGTTCTGCGTGTTGCCGGTGCTGCTGCATGTCAAAGTTTATGCAGCTGATAAAGCTAATATCATTACTCCGTATAGCTCTCTACAAATTTTCTATCGCAATTGATGCTTCACCTTTCAGGTGAAACTGCGACAACTTTTTCACGAGCATGAAGTTCTGAAAGAAGCCCACGAATCAGCGTTACTGGAAACACGAGACAGGAAAAAAAAATGTCGCAGTTTCACCCGAAAGGCGAAGCGTCAATTGTGATAGCAAATTAGTAGAGAGCTACACGGAGAACCAGCAACGCGGAGAAGTGTTGTCGACGCCGGCGGCGTTTTGCCAGCGTTCGCACCGAACACGCGCGGCGTTGGTGACTGTTGCCGGTGCCTCTGGGGGGCGGCTCGGAGGCTTTCGACGAGATAAGAATGGGGCACTCGTCGAGCAGCGTCGGAAATCTACCCACCTTCTGGCCTCGCAACGTTTTTATATAAATACGCATTTGGTGCCGCAACGTCGTCTCCCCTCCTCCTCCCTCCCTCCCGTCCCCCCACGGCCTTTCGCGCGACGGAAGAACTCGAGTTTGCTCTCTATATATGGTGAATGTAAAGGAGGAAAGAGACGCTCAATTCTGCAGCCCTTCAGGGAGCACGGCGCAGAACGCGCGTTTGCTCTCCGACTTGCGCCGCTCCCCGTGAAAGCGCGCGTCCCTCGCGCCCTTTCACTCGCACATACAGCTTCCGTAACACGGCGACAGCGATGGCGACGCCGACGGCAGAAATCCGCTTTGGAGTGTCCATGTAATTGCTATCGCAATAAAAGGAAAGCAACGTAGTCAGATGTAGACGAGAAAAATCAATCGGTGACAACAAGCATTAAAGCGTATCTCTTGGCAAATACATCACGAAAGGTTTTAACGATGGGTATGGCGCGCTGATGCATAAGATAAATTACGCGTATGGCGAATTAGAAAGTAGCTATTAAATAAGAATGCAGAAAATATTTTATACATTCCTTGCCGAAGAACCTCCCAAAACTCGGCGCCATTTATTCAAAGAAGAAAAAAAGAAAACGTGGGACGCTGCACGACCATGGCCGCTGGATGAAGAAAAGGCACCCTTTTTTTTATCCAGTGGCCGTGGCACGACTATCCCATGACGAGGACAGGATGACAAGATAAAAACAAAGCACAATTATCTGGGGTGCCTACAAAACAGCGCCATTTCGGCGCGCACTCAAAAAGCGGCCACCTGAAGGAGCTCGTTACGTAAGGATAACGAAAAAGGAATAAGCTGGTGATAGCACGTAGAGGAAAGCAGCGAGGACTCAAAATTCTCGCTCATCTCTGATGCAGCAAGGAACACGAATCAGCCATACAAACAAGTGGGTACGGGACTACAAGAATGAAAAAAAAGAAAGAAAGAGGGAACGTCATTAGGGTTATCTGGGTTCTTTGTTGCGTCGCGCTTTCTCCGAGGATTTCCAAAGAAGGCGCTGGTCTTTGCACTCGATGTTAGTATTTCCTAGTGTTTGTATACCATTGTAGTCTCCTTCAGCATCTTGGCTCTCGTGCTGGTTGTTATTTTTTTTTTTAGTCCTTTAACGTTCCGTCTGCTTTTCTTGTGTGTTTTTTTTTTTTTTCATGTTCAACGCGCCCGGCCTCGAAAAAGATTTTCGTTCTCGCGGCTCTTCTGTCACACGTCTGCAATGCTTTCTTTTCGTATCTTCGGGATTTTCCCTTGAACACAAGGAGATCTACAAGTAATCAAGGAGGTACAGCTGGAGAATATGGTCTCTGGCTGACGCAGTTGTAGAAGGGGAGACAACGATGGCGGCTACAGGGGAGGCAGACAAGGGAAAACGACGGAGTGGTTCAAGTCAAAAGGGCGGTGAAATAAAAAACAACTAAATATAACAAAGTAGCCTGCACTTGAACACACAACGGTGAACAGAAGGATGGTGCAGCTTGGTCGCTGTGCCGCCTTTCCTGCATACTCCTCTTGCCCCAGAGCGCTGGCGTATTCAAATGGCCACCGAATAAATTTTCCGCCGTGACACTCTGAGTAGGGGCCCGTGAACGGAGGTCATAATGTAGAAGTGTTGCATTTTTATTTCGGCTCAATATTTTAAGGCAGTAGTCGTTATTTCGCCACGAAACAACCCTCATAATTTTCAGCGCTCTAGCGCATAAACCACGGGAGGAACTTTTATAAAAATAAGTGTTTTTCTGCCTATTGCGTAAGAGTTGAACGAGATGTCTTTCCGGCCAGCGGTCATTATTAGGAAGAATACCAAAACAAGGACATTATCGTACGCGTGAGCAATGATTGATATGTTCCTACATTCTCGTGTAAGGCACGGAACATTACAACCACCGTGATAAAAGGTCACGTGCAGCTCTTTCCAAAACAAGAAAATACAACGTGAAAAACATTATGTGATGGAAACGTGCTATTTTCTTTGGGTCTAGGATTCTTTTAATAATGACACGGCAGACGGGAGCCTTTTACATGCCGCACAGACTATACACAGACACGTTAACATGGTAGAGAGTGATTTACATGCACGCTGACAAGAATAGGAGTTCTGAAGACGTCTGTCCGTCTATAGAGTGATGTGCCTAGCACTCATGCAGCACGACTCGCCGGTGTGCGTCGTCGTTGTGGTGTCCGTGACGGTTATCGTTGCGATAGGTGTGTTGTGTTCATCAACACAGAATAGGTATGTTGATCGTTGCGTCGCTTCCTAGTCCGACACTTCAGCTGAGCTGGTATATGTTGGTTGTGACGGTCACGTCCTACACCGTTACCACCACGCCGCACCTTGTCGCGTCGTGGAAGCATGCAGGGGAGACAGCAGGCCGTCAGAGCAACAGCCCATAGCTCTAACTGGCCAGCGGTTAACCAGCCACTCCTGGAACGCCTCATTTGCTAGCACATCGGGCTCGGTCAGCAGACAGGTAGCTCACGCACCCCGGTTCCTAGCACAAAGCACTGCACCAGGCCGCTACGACGGTAGGCCTCTGGTGCGCAGGAGAGCACAGCCACGAGCGGGATCTCAGCCCAGATCCGCACGGTAGCAAGACCGTTGACCGGTCGCCCGTACCCAAGCCCGGTCAACGGTCAGCGAGCTGCCGTTCGAGACTTCCGCACGCTCTCACGCTCTGCGCGCTTCGTGCACCGCTTCCTTGTTCGTGGCACGTGGTATTCTTCTTCCGTTATCACCATCACTAATTCTCATCTTCTTGTTGCCACACAATCACCATCACTCCAAGCTAGTTTCTCACGCACTTTGTCTTGTCAGGGCCACACGCCACTATCCTCATCATCACAGATTCCTTGTTTATTGCATTAGTAGCCGGTGCCTTATTCGCGCATTGTCAGGATCATATGAATAAAATAGAGGAAACTCCCACAGACAAAAAGGCAAGTTTATTTTCCGCCACTAACGTTGAAGATACTAGGCATGCCTGTGACAAATATAAACGCCTCGAACGCAGAAAAAAAAATTGAGTTTCCTACTCTGGTTCTTCCATAAATGTTCGCTCATAAATGTGGTGACTGACTCAATAAATGAGCAGTAAAGTAAAATTATTTTTGAAATTTATTACGAATCAATACCATTTTCAAAACATATAAAAAGACTCTTTTATTGTCAAAGCCAGAGCCAGAGAAAGTAATCAAAGCCAGAGAAAGTATTAAAACCGAAGACGAGTTGCCAAGCTGTCTTGATGTTCCCGGGTTCGCTCGTGGTGACTTCATAAAATTTTAAGGTGTCCTCTACATTCCATATCATTCTCAGTCATGAAAAAAGCAATACAGTACAAGAGCTGTAATCTGAACTTAGCAAGTTTCGAGAGCTTTTACGGAGCCATTGCACACCAAATACAAAAAAAAAATTGGAAATGCATGATGTCACGCCAACGGTGCTGTAGTTATGGTGCGAGAAATATATATATATATAATATATATAGGTCAACTTTGAGGGTTGCCGAATATATATATATATATATATATATATATATATATATATATATATATATATACATACATATGCGTAGGTCGCCTTCGAGGGTCGCCTAAGATGATGATGATGGTGACCTTATCGTCTTTGGCGCATACCCAATATCGGCCAAGATTCGGGCAGATTTTATATCTGTGCTCAGTGAATTCATTTAGCAAATGTCTAATTTTGGTAAATATTCGAACGGCGTTCTCTTCTTCGTCACCTTCTGTCGCGTGCCATTCATCCGATTGTCGAGCACGAGCCACCGGTCTGTCAGCATGTGGTGTAGGTATGTGCCCCAGCGTTGCCTTCCGGTGCCCTGCTTGACGCTTGTGGTGCGGCGGTTCTTTTGGACAAAGCTAGGATGTGGTGGACAACTTATCGTTCGCGTTATGCTGGCGGCAATATATTCAATAGAACTTGGTCCTTCTCTTTCTCTTCTAGCAATCAGCCTATTAGCGGGAATTAACGAAATTAGCCCGAGTTGCTAGAAGTCCTCTATTTTTGCCTCCTCTGTCGTCCTGCGCGCTCTTTTACGCTTTACCTCAAGTTATACAGTAGCAACTAGCCCAGCAGTCTGTTCTTCGAACGAAAGTAGATTAATAAAAGCCCACTTTATCAGCCTTAACTTGGTTCAGTATTTCTCCGTAGAATCTCTTTATGGGGGTCGGTGATGAGCGCCATTTCGCGAGCCAGGTTCATGAACTCGGAGTATGCATTACAATAACAATCGTGTAACGCTCCTTCCGTGCACATTAAATATGACAAGGTGTTTAAAGTGCTTGTCGAGTCCTTAAGTATGAGGTTCTTTCATAGCAGGTGTGTTGATTTACGTGGTTAAACGGGGTGCAAGAAACGACCAATCCCTTTCCATCTTCTCTCTGTGTTCCTGTGCATGACTTTGATGACGACTTCAAGGTACAAAGCAAAACTAATAATAAAAGCAGCATGGTATTGAAAAGAAAAAGAAATCTAGATATTCTGACACTACATGATTATTTCTCTTTTATTTAATGATGTATCTGGCTCTTGGAAAACAAAGTAAGCATGGTGTTATAAAAAAAATCACCGACAATTAGGATATTCCTTAATGTCAAAATTGAGCGCAGCTATATCGCGATTTCATTCCGCGAAATATTGACTGGCGCGGACCATCTGTCTCGTGTGGCACGTTGCAAACGGAGCGAAGTGTGGCCCGACTGCCTCGCCAATCGGGAGATCGCGAGAGGCAGCGCGTGGGTAATGGGTGGGCACGATTCAAAGCAGCCGCCGGAGACAGATCTCCGCTCCTGCAGCGCTTTGTTTCCGTATATGGCATACGTGGACGCGTTCGCGGCATGCCTTATCGATGGCGTCATCGGTGAACAGGTGACGCGCGCTACTCTGACGCCATCTCGCAGCGATCGTCGCCAGAGAACACGTCTTGCGCGGCACTACTCATTGCTTCTCACGCTTTCGCCATACCCTCCTCCTCCGCTTTTGTCTTCGCGATATCTTCGCTGTCCCCGTCTCTTCGCTCTTTCATCCTTCGCTGTGCTCGTTCTCTCGGTTACTCCGAGAGAGGCCGAGGTACGAAGGCGCCGACGTTCAATGCTGAAACGGGTGCCCAAAAGCTGCGCTCTAAAATTACCAACACAAAAGCGCGCCGTGGCGAAGCAGCTGCTTGGATTGTCGAGATGTCGCGTTTATCTAAGAGTGCATTAACTGCGTGCTGCCAGAACTCGCATATTGCGGCTTCCTATTCGCTACGAACATAAGGCGTTGGTGAATGTGACTGCTTCGCAAATAGCGTGCCAGAAAATGCGCTGAATGCTGCGCATCTGAAGGAAAATATTGCGGCACGAGCAATACTTGTTAATGCTCGAGCCCAAAGAAAAAAAAAGATAAGTTTATATTTTGATATTGCTTCAATGGAAAACCTAATTTTCATTTGCTGCTCGCTAGTGGAAGCCTTGTCGTTCACTCTTTTGTTGGCGATATATCCGTAGGTTAGAAGCTAAAGATGGGGCGTTGGTACGAGGTTAAAACACGAGAAGGTGGAGGGGGAAGAAAACATGGAATTTAGAATATTTATTTATCTTGTGTCGCCTTCTTGGCCTGCGTCTCAAGTACTTGCTTCTAGCAAGAGGCGTCAGTGCGAGAAACGCGCTCATACGAAGCGTGGTAATTGAGCGCTGATGAGGCATTATCATATAAAGCGTGTGACTTTGTTTAGCTGACTTCGCGCGCTAATACGTAATTAGATTTTCTGGCGGCAAAGTGCCGCGGGCGTCTAGTTTTCCAGTACGTTGCCCAGATCACTGCTTCCCCGTAAAGGCGCCGGGAATGCCTACTTTCCTTTGTTTTCTGGGACACTGAGACTTGACATGCATCTAATAATGGGTACGACAAAAACGCCATTTTTTGCATTCCTTTACATGGTGGGTGACTGCATTTTATTCTGTCCAAACAAAGAAATAATCTCTTATCGGCGCATAAATTATAAGCTTTCAGCGATGTGGTTTGGCCCATAGCTATAAAGCAAATGAGATATTCCGGCAAGGTAACATCACATGTGTTACAGAACAAAAGAGGTCGCTTGTTATGTAAGCATGATTAGGTCAGGAACACTACATGGACAATCACTGTGCAGGTAAACACAAATTAAAGACCTACATGGTATGCGGAACAATGACCATTTCTCCGGGGAGGGTCACTTCGTACATTTAGAGCTTCATCACTTGATAAACTAAACTTTTGTGGCAGTGTCGAAAGAGGTGATTTAGAAAACCTCAATCTCCTCTACAACAAGATATCCAAAAATTTTCAGTCGTTCTTTTTTTAGCTCTGAAATGTATAAATTACACCTACCGAAATGACCCGCTATCTAAAAAACAATTGACAAATAGAAACAACAGTATGCATGCATTAGGAAGTAAAACAGAAAAAAAATGTCACAGTTTCGCCCTAAGGTCGAAGCAATGAATGCGATAGCAACACAGCAATGTCATACGAAGTAAGGTGAGCGGCTTTGGTAGCAATATGAGTTGTAGTAAACATGAGCTGATTAAGTAAGCAGGTGTGCTGCGGCGTAAGTAGACCGACATGAAGAGAGACTCGATGACCACGAGAAGGTGCGTGTGAAACGGTGGTGTTGATGTGAAGCGCTTACCGTGGGCAGCGCGTGCGAAGGGGCACACCTGTTGTGCTGCACTGCCGATGTGGGCAGCATTGCATGTGTAGTGTGCGTTGGAAAATGTGGCCCGACTATTACTAACTGAATGAACAAGCGTGGTGTGAGCGCGCACAAACAAACATGAATAGATCACACTGAATGACTGCAGCCAACGACTGTCAAAACGCTGGCAGCGAGCGCATACGCCGCGCAGCGGGCGAAGGTACGTGCGGTCTATTGCTTCAACGGAAACTGAGCGGCGAATGCACGGCGCAAAAGGTCAGAGCCGTGTGGAGATAAGAGACTGTGCGGGCGAGCGAGCAACGAGCGCGGTTGTTGGCACAGTAGAAGTGCGCCCGCCCCCCCCCCCCCCCCCCCCCCCCCCCGCGTTCCCTCCGGCGCTGGCTTCACGCTTCCTTGCTTGCGCGTGGGTGATTGAGTGCGTTTCGTTTGCTCTCCGTGATAGCGCGCGTCCTCGCACGCTTCCGCTCGGGCCTACGGCGCGCGGTGAAGATTTTATCTATAGGGAACCTCACGGCGATGGCGACGGTGACGGCAGAAATCCGGTTGATGTGTCCATATAATTGCTATCGCAATAAAAGATAACCATTCACAGACGTATTGAGAGGCCAAAAAGTAATCGCTGGGTATTCATACAAAAAGTTATTTTATATCCACGGTAAAAATTAGGAAGGTGCAAAAGTAGTAGATAAGCGCTAGCAAACTGTAAAAAGAAAAAAAAAAGGAGCACATGTATTACGGGTGACGTCGAATAAACCAGCTCTCTTCCCACGAGAAGATACGTTACATCCTTGAGGATCTCGAAGGATCCTCAAGGACCATGAATGATCTCGCGAAACCAGTCATACTGTGGGCAGTCATTAGAGGATACTTCCCAGAAGCTCCCACAATGCTGCAGTGCACGCACTGATATGATGTAATTTCATTCAATGCAAGAGGGTCGGAGTTCTTCGAAGCTTGTCTTGCGTACAGCACAACTTTAAGTAAACAATAAGACGACTTTGCACGTTCATCTAACCACGTCACTCGTCATAACTTGTGTCGCCAGCCGATAACAAGAATTCAACAGGTGTCAATATGCCTAAAGTATTTGCCGTAACGGACACTTTATCACACACGTCCATGCGTAATCTACTAACTACTTGGAATCGACTCAAAATGAATGCCACTATTGTTCAATATCAGACACAGCCTTCTAAGTTTTCTTTCTCTCATGTCGGAATGCAGTTTTTTTTTTGTAGGCAGATGTGAACTGAAACTTTAGTGACTTGTTCTGCACTCTTCTGCTCCCCGCCCCCCTCCTTTGCGCCATAATGCCTGTTGGCACTGTGCGATTTGTTTCAATAAAGGACGAGTAGTAAAAATACAGAAAAGTAGCATTTCTCTATGTCGGGCGTGTCGGTATTTGAACTTGAATAACATTTGAGCGCCAGCCGTCAAAGACACAAGGGAGACGTAGAAAGCAAGCACACCGCGCTAACTTAACAGCTTAGTCCCGGGAAATTAAAGAGGCGCAGAATATCAGACGGAGTGGTGAAAGCTGTGAAATCACTGCGACTTTTGTTATAAAGAGACGGCCTTTTTGGAAAGAGTAGTTTGTCTTGAGAAGGAGCAGCGCTACTGTGCATAGTATATGAATCTATGAACTTTCCCGGGAAAACTGTTAAGTTTGCGCATCGTGCTAACTATACGTCTCTCTTCCGCACTTGACCGCTGCAGCGCTAAAACGTCATAAACAATAATTCTTTAGAAACACTACAAGAGTGTGAGGAAGCGTCACATTTCAAATATCAGTTCAATAATGTCTCCAGGGCTTTTCTAGTGTGGGCGAAAAAGCTCATTTTCAGATGTGTGCCCTTCCGGTGTAGTAAACCTCAGCGCGAGGAATGCCTACTTTATTTGCATCGTACAATGTAAATCACGGCAATCAAACAAGTGTATGTTCTTGATTCATTTTCGAGCGCTGGCACAATGCCAGCAATATTCCCATCTGCGGCGTCAGCTGGTTATTAAAGGGAAGAATATGAAATAAGGAAAAAACCACAACATATTTCTCAATTTTCATTACATTAACTACGCGTGAAAGAATGCCTCACACTACAAACCAACTTAAACTGATTCAAGCAAAAGAGAAAGAAAGGCTAGGCAGAACACATTCTTGATGTCTATGCATGCAAACGAAGATTTCTCAGTTTTGGAGAACGGTGTTTTGATTGACAACACAATGTGTTGTACAATGTGCAGGTGTATTTATTTACGGATTACGACGAGTCCCTAGTTTCGGAGCATTTGTTCTCTTCTTGTTTCGCAGCTGTCTTTATCTTCCGAGGGGGTGCCATTCACAACTGAGCGAAAGGTTGTTCCTCAGTCTCTTTATATACGTCTGATGGCGTCAATTTCCTTTTTCTGATTGGTAGGCAGTACGGAGTGCCTTTTTCTAGTTATTTGGGAAACGCCGCTGTTCTTTAGAAAACGTCTTTAGAAAACATGTTGATAGAGTTTAATAAACATGGTTCTTGAGCGCTAGGTTATGGGGCGCTTGCAAATTTTATGTCTCATCTAACGCTCAAAAACTGCGTTTAGCACCTTCTCTTGCTACTGTCGAAAGGCCTCATGCGTCATTCAGGCGCATTTAAATTGATTGCTACATTGCGCGTGTGTCCTAATTTACTTAAAGAGTTAGCGAAGAACACACTTAGCGCACAACATTTAGCCACACACTTCAGTCAACCAGGGATGATTAGATATTCATGAGAGTTAAGAGTGCGTGGTGGAGGTGTGGTCCGAATTAGGCACCCATAGCTTGGAATTTTAAAGTCATGAGTGCCTGCGCAATTCATAGACGTTAGGAGAAAGGTACCTCTAAGATGCCCAAATAGGGGCAACGAATGCTTCAGTGCTATAGCAAAAAAAAATAATAATAAAAGCCTAGTGTCCGTGCTAATACACGAGAAGAAAAAATAATTATTATAACGTGCACTATCATATAGCTGCAGAATATTGCAGCTGCATAACCAGATAAGAAATGGTGAGGTTTTACCTGCTTGAAATGAGGAAAGGCTAACACAGAGGTTAAGAGGTGGATACGTCAAAGTTTCAGACGATAACTTTTACCACGACATGCGTTGATAATTATGCGCCGACCTAACGAAATACATCTGCGCACGCACGAAAAAGACTGTTGAAAGAAAGCGTTCGAACAGAGTCAAAAAATCACAAAAGCTTCTTACGTTCGAATTTTTCGTAAGAAAGAATTTTGACCAATCCCGATGCCTGACATATCGTTAGCAAAGGCGGCCAGCCAATGGCAAAGCGAACTTGCGAAAGAAAAGCTTTGTGAATCTGGCCCCAGGTACGTAAGAAATTTTCAGTGTCAACATTGCAAAAATGATGAGAGGACGTTTACAAGACGGGAACCATTATTACTGAAGCTTGATAAAACACCGGAATTTGAAGCCAACTCTGCAGGTTTTTAAAATACACCAACTTTTTCTATCTCTTTATATTCAAGTCCATTAAAAAAAGGATGTTGTTTTGAAAAATTGAACTGTTTTGTTCGTTAGCTTGCAACAACTTCCATAACTTAAGGACTTAAAAGACATCGTGCCTTTTGTTTTTCTTTGAAAACGCAATTTATTTTCTCGTGAATAAAGAGCAGGAAAGAGAATACGGAATTAGGCAGCAGAATGGAAAGTCTTTTTCGTAAGATTCAAAAGAAGCACATGACGTGTGCATGAGTGCAAACACGATGAAGTCCAGAAGGAATCATTTTGTTTGCTCACTTTGCCTCGGGAATTTGTAAATGGTAAAATTATTCTTAGTAAGTATGTCTAAGGTAAGGTTGCGCGTCGTATTTTTTAACATTTAATTTTCGTTTCATATTTTGTTGTATATGAAGAAATTTGTTTTGCAACCTTTCCCACCGTTTACAGGAACTTTTTTTTAAGCGAGCAAATTTATCTATTCTATGGCCCAAAAGAACTGTAAAAGAAACGTCAAACAACAACACGCAATATTGAAGTATACAGTTGAAAAAAAAAGGCAAGAAGAAATGGTCGCAAGAGATGGTTATTCCGCACCTGCAGTGAACGTTTCATCCGACATATAGACAAATTATAACCGTAATGCTATTGGTGATTATGAATAATTTCATGGTCGGAAATACCAACAATATTGAATATTCTACAATCAGCGTCAACGACCCCGCGGTGCTCTTCCACGTGAATACGAACTCCAGCAGACTGCGGGTTCATTGCTCCAGGGAGGTAAATAGACAAGTCAGTGACCCTTCCTGCCTACCTCCGCACGTTCAATTTTTTTTTTTGTAGATCCTCCTGGCGGCAAGTTATAAGTGTATGGAGCCACAACCTTAATTAAATTTCTTCAGCTAACATCCACCCACAAAGTGACTAATTACTCGAAACGAAATTAGCCAACGTGTCTAGACTGCTGCACCACTGCTCTGTTCATTCTTTGAATCGCCATCGGCCAAAGGTTGCGTTACAGCTTTGCTGATGCTAAAGTTTTCTTTTGCTTCTCAAAGAAGGTTTTTCTCGTACCTTAATATACCCCGTATTCAGTATGTTCCCACTTTGCTGTGCACTCACGGGAGATAGACAGAGGGATAGAAATGCAAAGGAAAGACAGGGAGGTAAAACCAGAGATTATCATCGCTACCATGTACCGGGGAAGGTGGAAAGGGATTGGGCCAGCACAGCGAGAAAAGGCGCCCGGTAAAATTGAGTACCGTCGAAGCTATGCCGGCCGGAAATTGTTAGTCTGTGCCGCCCCCCCCCCCTTAAGTAATCAAATTTTAAAGTACTCTAAAACTTTTGTCTTATCTCAGTGGCAAAACTTGGAATTTACGGAGGTGCAGGACCTCGAAGTGTTATAACGAGCAGCTTTGTGCGTCCCATATTATGTCCTTGACACCACATAGCAACAACAAAATCTAAAGAAGAAGCGGTCGCGTCCTACTCCACCGAAAATGCGGGAAAGTGAGTCGGTGAAAGAACTTACCTGCAAGGCAACACACAACAAGGAATTAACTTTCGGTACCTACCAAAAAATAGAGGCAGATGAATTTGACAGCACTCATTAAAGCAAAACGCCACCAAGTAATTTAAGTTGCAATAGCAGTTCTTCTTTCTCCTCGAAACGTGCCTAGGCGTCCTCAACTGGCGGCGAAAATGCAGTTTCTCAAGCTGCTAATTATTCAAGAACAAAAGGGGGCAGCAAGAAGTTTGCAAGTTTTTTTCATGGTGAAACTCCAACTACAGACCTCGCGGCACCGCACGCGTTCGTTTCGCAGACACTCTGGTGTCTTGGTTGAAGTGTCGATACACGTGATATACGTGCGGGCTGCGGCAGGACATTGCTGACCAGAATATGGGTCGCTTTCTAGATCAGTCGGAACTTGGTGTCCTGTTGCTCCTAAAGATTATAAGCTGAGGTATCTAAAGGGGGCGGACAATTTCACTTGAAGTTTCCACGAGCACTAGATGGTTCCTAAACTCTAACTAAATGAGGATAACCGAGGCCATTTTCCAGGACTCCGGGACAACCCCTCGTTCCCATGTTCCATTGATCTCCTCTGTCAACCGTTCTATAGAACCGTCGTCCAGGTTTCTGAGGGCCCGGTTGGGGATATCATCAGGACCAGGGGATGAATTAGATTCTGGAGGGCATCCCTTACTTCGCATGACTTGAAGGGGTCATCTAGTTCGGGGCAACATGAGCTTTTGTAGGGTGGAGAGTCTTCGTCATTCGAGCTGCCCAGTGGCCGGGTACTTGCGAGTGAGTCTTTCGAGTACGGTCTCTTCTGTTTCTTATTGTGATGCCTCGTGGAGAACCTTCGCTATCACTTGTCTTTCGTTTGCCTTGGTATTGGTGTCATCGAGTAGATTCTTGAGTAGGTTTCCTTTAACTCCAACTCTCCTCTGACCATCTACTAAATTGCAGACCTCATCCCACTGTTGTCTGCTCAGGGTTTGGCAGTGATCTCCTGTAGTTTTGTTGAGCTTCGCGATCTTTTTTCGGAGCCTTTGGTTGAGTTCCTTCCCCTTTCCATCTGTTTAACAGTAACATTTTAGCTTCTAGAAGATGAGCGAGGCGGCAATGCATCCTGTTCACCTCCAGTTCAGTCGGGAGTTTCTGTGGCGCCGCCCTGATATCCTCTTTTAACTGTTCAGCCCACTGCTCTAGACTAAGTGTTGAGTCCTGTGTTTGTGCTCGCTCCTCCTTAATCTTGCGAAAGGGTTCCCAGTCTGTAATAGGGAATTATTTGAGGTCCCCGTTTCTCACGTTGACGCAGGTTGCCAGGATATTGTGATCGCTGTGCAGGTCCACGTGGAGGTTGGACCAAGAGGCGGACTCTACATTACAGATAAAAAAAGAGGTCAGGCGTGGTATCCCTAGAGCCGGAGTTGCCAATCCTGGTCGGAGAAGTCGGATCTGTTATACGTGTGAGGTTATTATTGACCGTGGCTTGCCATAGGTCGACGCCCTTGCGGTTAGCTTGTGGGTACCCCCACGCTTGATGCGGAGCGTTGAAGTCTCTGGCCACCAGGAGTGGGAATGTCTTGGCCTTACTAACGGCCCTGTTGATGATTGCTGCGAATGTTTGCCTGAGGTCTTTGGGTGTACTGCATATGTTAAGTATAAATACACTGGTCTTGAACTGCCCGCTGAGAATGATTTCCACGAGCGAGTGTTCGACCTTATTGGATTCAAGATTGAGATCGTGGACTATGAACGTAGATTTGTTGGTGATAAACGCGCTCATACCCATTTTCCCATCTCCATACCGGCTATGCGATTTATAGCCAGGTAGGGTGACCGTATCCGTGAGCGTTTCTTGTAATAAGATGACATGTGGCTTTGCCGGGTGGGAGCGACTGAACTGTTGGATGATGTTCTTTTTACGATGGAGTCCCCTGAAGTTCCACTGCCAGACATGAATTGCCCTGTGATGTGCCACCATGGGGGTACGTAGTAGTTGGCTTGTCTTATAAAATGCTGCGGAGTGCAGCCGCTGCCGACCTTTAAGTGTCGGTAGTATGCAGTTTATCCAACGACGTAACTGGAGCCGTTGCCGAAACCTGGCGCTCCAGATTATCGCATCTGACCCCTAGTGCTCTTACTGCCTCCGCGAGTTTGTCGATTATAATTTGAACTTTTTCGAGGGATTCGTCAATTGTATCTATCGTGTTTTCCAATTTACAAACACTGGCGCTCTTGTCTAAGACATGAACCGCCAACGCCCTTTTCTTGGGTAGACCATTGGCAGTCGGTTCCGCTACTGGGATCTCCATGGGAGTTTCTGCCGCAGGGGCCTGAGCGGGTTGAACCCTCTCTCGCTTGGTAGCCATTTCGAGGTCTGCAATTCCCCCTCTAAGCTGCTCCATTGCGCATTTTAACGAAGCGTTTTCTTTTTCCAACTGTGCTATCCGATTATGCTCTGGCGATTCACCCCCCGTTACATTTTTCGGCGAGTCCTTGACCCGGTCAGCCCATTTGGTACCGCTATCAGCAGGCTCCTGCATCTACACTCCTAGTCTCTTGCAAAGTGAGCAGCCCCTTGAGCGGGAGTGGTTCCAGGAAGCCTTGCGGCCCCTGGAAAGCGAGCGTTCCATGGAGCATACGTCCCCCAGAAGGGGCACAGTCCTGGAAGCCGCCATCGTCACCGCCAGGACCTCGGGATCGACTCCTGGATCTGTGCGAGCTGCTGAGGGCCGGCTTGAGAGGGGTTGGCGACCTAGTTGATACGTTAGATTGGTCGCGGTTGCGCCGTTCTCTTCTCCGTTGTCTAACGACGAAAGGAATTTGATACCTTTGCAGGCAGGTTCTGTCAGCCGTGCGATGAGCGCCTCCGCAGAGGGTGCACTTCAGTGTACATACGTGTTTATCGTCCGGTTTGCTCACACCACAGCCGCGGCAGATTGCATTTTCAAGGGTTGGGCAAACGTCGGCTCTGTGACCGAGCCTCCCGCATGCATAGCAAAGGTCAGTTTGTCTGCGAAACAGTGAGCATTTGACCAAAGTGGGACCGCAGTTTACATAGTCCGGGACTTTGAGTCCATCAAACAGGATGACGCGCTTGTGTTCTTGATTCTTCTCACCTCGAGGGCGCTTGGGATCTTTGGTTGAACGATGAGGCGTTTGAACTCCTCCCGCTCGATGGTTGGATCAATTTCGCGAATAACTCCCTTGCTCAGGCTTTCTGGGGCAGCGAAATAGGCACGGACTTTGTAACTTGGTTGTCCAATAAGTATGTCTTTCACATCGGTGTAGGCCATGGAATCGCAGTTTGATGGTGTGCTTGCCACCAATATGTCTTGCGCCATGTTCGGTCATATGATATCCTCCGTCATATCCACCTCCGTAAGCCTAGCGGCGGTAGTGAGGGCCTGGGCAACTCTGAGGTGGCCAAGCTTCCTAATGTTCATTCTTTCATGGGGATGGATTATGACTCGAGCGTGCTCTCCTGGTAGTCTGAAAGCAGTGGTGAGCCGTTTGTTAACACAAGCCGGAGCCGGGCTTTTGTTCCCGCCACGTGGCGTGTCGGGGGCTCGGCCGCCCTGCTCAATCGGGTTCTTGATGATCTATTTTCGCTGGTATAATGCCATGGTCCATCCAGCGCTTTCACTGACTTCGTCGGGATAGATATCCTCACCCTCAATGGTGATTTGCATAGCCGTAGACATCGTCGTTTGAGCGAGCGTCGCCGCGCAGAGCTCGTCTGCCAAGCCTCTGCCGGTGGTCGCACAAAAAGTCCTCAAAAAATTGGGAAAATATCCACCCACCGTTGAAAACTTGGTATCGGCGTAATCCTTGTGACTTTAGGTGTCGATTGGGGCCGACATCTTCAAGATTGCAGCAAGTTTTTGACCATAATCATGTAGAGAAGGAGGAGTAGGAGATATTGACACGCGTTCTCGTTTCTTCTTCCTCTTCCCCCCCCCCCCCCTTCAGACAAGCACTTCAGCACTTCAAGCACTTCAGGCAAGCACCGAATCAGGGGCCATATTCACAAGAAGATCTTACGCTATAACTCTTCATAAGAAAAATTCCAGCCAATCCTTATGCTTGACATATTATAAGGTGGCCGGCCAGTAGTAAAGTGCACTTGCGAACTCGTTCAGGGCCACTACCTGAAACGCACATAGCCGACATTCAGTTTGGCCTCACGCGATTGGCTATAGATTAGCGTAGGCCTCGATATCGGCGCGGCCTGGGCAATCGCGTGAGATGAAACCGAACGTCGGCTTTTCGAACGCGTACAAGATATCGGCCCAGATTAACAAAGCTTTTCTTTCTTAAGTTCGCTTTGCCATTCGGTGGCCGCCGTCGCTAATGCCGTCTGCCATCCGGATTGGCCAAAATTCCTTCTTACAAAAAATTCCTAGCGTGAGAAGGTTTTGTGAATTCTGGCCGAGAAGCTTCGTGAATTCGGCCCCAATATATCAAAGCAGTGAATTGAAGTATGCAGACAGGAGAATACTAGGTAGTACACTGCAGTGCTCCTAAGATCTTTCGTGGCCACGAAACATGTACATAACAAAGTTTGTCTCAAATACTCGCTGGCTCAGTTCTCAAACAGTGCTAACAAAACATGCACGGAAACCAAACAAGCCAGAAACATTCTTCGAATAAAACAGAGTGTTCGCGTGTGCCGTCTTGATAGAAATGTTCTCGCTGGATACACATTGTATTGCCTATCAAAATACAGAAAAGTAAACTCACGCGGTAATTTGAAAAGAGTACACAATGCGCTTATGCTTGAAGAAACAACAACAGCATAGTGTATTCAAGTCACCGGAAGAAGGGATGCAAGTCTGCAGGCGGAGTACGTGTTTAACGGTGGCAGCAGTCAGTGACAGCTGTCTCGGCGGAGAAAGAAGAGACTGCACCCAGCGAAATAAAGATAGGGAGACGAATGGCGCAACAATCAGTTTCAAAGACTAGCGCTGAATAAGAATGCGGGAAGGCAAAAAGATAAACTGAACAGTGTTTGGCAATGAGTAGTAGAGATTTTATGGAAGAATAATTACACTTATATCTGCTGTCCAATAGGGTGCAGCGTCAGGAGAAGGGGAACAAGGAGTTAAGATATTGAAAGGAAAGGAAGAGAAGGAGACGCAGCAAGAGTCTCATGCGAACATGGAGGGGGCTGGTGACGAAGGCGGTGGCCTGCTGGGGGCGAGCGCTTAGCGATGGGCGGTGATCGCGCTCAATTCCACAAACTCCAAAAGGCTATGGAGAGCTCGGAGGTGGGGAGGCGACGGGAACAGGAGATCGCTTGTTGTCACAGCAGGTAGACCCTGTTGCCTGTAGGCAGTGACGACCCTTGAGCGGTCCTGTGCTAGCGCTGGGCAAGCACAGAGAAGGTGCTCGAGGGTCTCAGGGTCGCCGCAACGTTCGCAGGACGGTGAGGTGGAGCGTCCCTTGGCGTGCATGCCGCGCCGCCGTCCAGACACAGCCCGCGCGCAGTCGAAGCAACGTTGCGCGTTCCCTCCTGGTAAGACCACACTCTGGAATTAGCCTGGGACCGTTGCCATTTGCCACTCTGACATTCGGGGGGACGGTTGGGAGCAGTTTTTTCAGGTGCTGCCTCGAAAAATCAGAAGGAAGCGACTGCTCGTGTGAGCGGCACTTCAGGATGGTGGGCGCTTTTGGCAACAAACGCTAACGATCCCGCTAATTACGAGGTTTCAGTACAGAAGATGGGAGGCAGGAGATTCATATTCAGTGCCCAGGCATGTAATGAGATTTCAAAGCTAGGACCGTTCGACAGTACATGCTCGTGCTCGGGAAAACTTTCTAAGGCGTGTAATAATTGCACTGTGGTAACCACCACAGTTTGTACGGCTGGGGCTCCGAGCAAAGAACCAGTGAGTATACAGCCAAGTGCCCCATCCAGCGCACAATAATTACAAATTGAAAAAGGCTTGCCAAATGGAAACAGTTTCGGCTCAAATAGCAGTGAGCGTGCCCTTGATGTCAGTAAAGCATTTTATTGCGATAGCAATTATATGAACACTTCAACCAAATTTCTGCCGTCGGCGTCGCCGTCGTCGTCGCCGTCGCCGTCGCCGCGAGGTTCCCTATAGATAAAATCTTCGCCGCGCGCCGTATGCCCGAGCGGAAGCGTACGGGGACGCGCGCTATCACGGAGAGCGAACGCACTCAATCTCCCACGCGCAAGCAAGGAAGCAGGAAGCCAGCGCAGGAAAGAGAAGGGGGGGGGGGCGCACTTCTACTCCGCCAACAACTGCGCTCGTCGCTCGTCCGCACCGTCTCTTATCTCCACACGGCTCTGACCTTTATGCGCCGTGCATTCGCCGCTGAGTTTCCGTTGAAGCGATAGACCGCACGTACCTTCGCCCATTGCTGCGGCGTATGCTTGCTGCCAGCGTTCTGACAGTCGTTGTCTGCAGTCATTCAGTGTGATCTATTCGTGTTTGTTTGTGCGCGCTCACACCACGCTTGTTCATTCAGTTAGTAATAGTCGGGCCACATTTTCCAACGCACGCTACACATGCAATGCTGCCCGGATCGGCAGTGCAGCGCTACAGGTGTGTCCCTTCGCAAGCGCTGCGCACGAGAAGCGCTTCTCATCAACACCACCGTTTCACACGCGCCTTCTCGTGGTCATCGAGCCTCTCTTCATGTTGGTCTACTTACGCCGCAGCACACCTGCTTACTTAATCAGCTCATGTTTACTACAATTCATATTGCTACCAAAGCCGCTCACCTTACTTCGTATGACATTGCTGTGTTGCTATCGCATTCATTGCTTCGCCCTTAGGGCGAAACTGTGACATTTTTTAAAACGCCCACGGCAGTGCCCCTTTATTGTTGTCTTTCCATAATATACATATCGAACACCCTTTCCCCTCGCTTGGTCTTGGCACCAGTGGCAAGTCACGAATGGTGAGATATTGATTCAATAACTGCATAGTGAGAGATATGGAAATAATCACTGTTTGCTGCGACATGGCCAGGTTATAAAATGATGCACGGCGTCTGTTCATCACGGCATTGCAAGTCAATAGCGGTTGGCGCGGGAATGAACGCCACCGAAGCCGCGGGTGGAAGGCGTTCTCGCCAAAGGCAGCGATGTTTGGTATTGCGTAAGACATGGTAAATAAAGTGTACTTTTTCGCTAGATCTGTAGTTTATATTAGCATCGATAGGGCTATGCTGGCTCTCATACCGACAACACTTTTCTAATTATTTTCGTATTTTTACGACTAAAATCTGGTAGCGTTAGCCTTTCTCTGGATGTCAAAAAGTGGAGCACCGTCGCTTCGGAACATAAGTTTGCGAACCTAACTAGAACACCGGTACACCCTCTTCGCTTTGACAGAGGGAACGAAGCCTACATAAGTTTGAAACCTTTCCCCAGGACTTCTAGAAATGTTGTCCTAATATATACAGATACAAGCTAGCATCAAAGCTCTCTCATATCGTGACATTTACCACGTTGCAACTATGGGACAGCTTTGTCGCTATGCTGTTAAGCTAGTGCAGGGTAGCAAACTGGAAACCCTCATCCAATTAACCTTACCGCTTTTTCTCTCTTTCTATATCTGTTCCATTGTATTCTCCTTTGTGAATTCATTAACCAGCATAAGAAATTGCGAAATGTCTCTCTTTAAAAATAATTAGTTGCTGGAAACGGCCCCAAATATCGGTTTTTACTCCTATGCGGAAGTTTTTGAACTCACATGGGTTCGTCGCAACTTCGAAATAATCTACAACGCCGAGCATCGCTGGCACATGCTTGAATGTGCTTCTTATGAAACGTGCTGCTAACAAGCCCACTCGGTGAATGCTATGAAAACAGGAGGCTCAAGAGACATTTTTTTCTTCTTTATAATAAACTATAGAGGTACGTAATCAAAATGCAAGCGACTTTGCGACATATTGCACAATATTTGTACACTCAGGCAGAGACACGGCCGAGATGTCGTTCTTGAAGCACAGTGGGTCGCACACCGAGAAGTTGTATCCACAGGGGTTGTCCAGAAACTGCTTACTGAATGTCTTGAATGCAGCCTCTATCGTGACTGTGGCATTTGGTTGCGGACTCCGGCACCTCGTTTCTTCCTCTGTGGCTTGAACCAGGGGTTGCTGGCGTCAAAGACGGTGAGCTCCCGCTTTTCGGCCACGAAGTTTATGGTGGTCATAACCACCTCACTTTGGTTCAGTTTGTGTGGCGTAACCGGATGAGTCATCTCGCATACATCACCCTGCTGCTGATCCTACGTCTCGCAAGACAGGACTGTTTTGGCGGTGTATTCGTTTCGGCTCCCGATCTCGAGATGGCTGGAAATCTTGGTCATCTGGCGGTCCTCCATCTTGCTTGCTTGCTTGCTTCCTATACCATCGCCCATACCGACAACGGGGGAGTGGCCAAGAAGCCGGAGGTTGAACAGGTGGCGAGGAGGCAGAAAGCTTTATGGAAAAACTATTGTGATGGTAGAGTAGAAATTTTTCAATGAAAATAAATGATGTTAGAGCCGTATTTTATTTTATCTTATAGGGAATCGTGTGCTTTTTGGAAGGAGCGCAAGGTAGAAGGTAATAAACTTCAATCAGTTTAATTGGAATTTTCGAAATAAATAACAATCAATCAATAAATTAACGTAAAATTGAATTTTGTAAAATAATAAACAATATATCAGTAAATTAAGTAGGTATTCTCCTGGTGTCACCAAGATACTCGCATACGGCCCTGCATACGTTCCTGTGGTTAAAACCCAGTGTATATGCCCCGAACGATAGAATATTCTCAGTTTTTATAGTGATGCCTTATTTTCTGAACGGAATTTCAAAGTATTTCTCTCTCTAGATTGCGAATCGGCGGCAGTTTAATAAATATTGATCAGTGGTTTCAGGTTATTTTTAGAAATGACATAGAGGGAACATCGCCAGACCAGACCTGTGTAGATAAAAATTAAGGGGTGGAATACGGCATCGTAATTTTGCAATGGAGATTTCCAATTTACGTGTGGGACACCATTGATTATCCCAAGGGTATAGCAAATGCTTTAAGTCTGTGATTTGGAATGTCTTTTTTGCAGGATAATTTAAGAGACATGGTTTTCTAAACCTAGCCGCGGTGATATAAGCAGAAGTAGGCAGAACATGCATGACAGGTCCATGTAGGGATGTACGTGCGAGTGCGTCGGCCATTTCATTTAAAAACAAACCACGTTGACCTGGTACCCATATTAAGCGCACCAGACGTAAGGTCGAAGGGATTAATCTTTCTAGTTCATTCATCATCTTCCATGACAGTACACTATAATTTATGAATCGCACACATCCACTATGAGGGACTGGTTTCTGCAACGCGGGATGCCTAAAGCTCCAAAAAAACGAAAATAAAAGCGCTTTGCTGACCTAATTATTTTATAAAGCCCTTCCATGACATGGTGCACGCCTAAAATACAGAACAAGTCGTAACCGCTCGATCGACATAAATTTATCAGTTTAAAGGCCCTAATAAAAAAGGTTTCTTTTTCAGGGGCTTTACGTCATGCATCTTGCTGCGGTTAGGCTCGGTCTACCCGTCGCCACGTGAGAGGCCCGCAGCTCGGCCCTAGGGAAGGGCTTCTCAGGACCTTGTGCATAAAGTTATTTGTCTATCTCTGCGTCATGCACATAAACACACTGTGATCACTTCTGTTTATTGACTGATTGAATGCCGCATATTTTTACACTTTCAGGCACCACACAAATGACGCCCTTTTCTTCTACATACATTGCATTGTCGTACTGAACATTACTTTTCGCATTTTACCTTCTCTCGAACCTCTCCCACTACATCGCTGCGAACCGCACCGCCCTAGTATGCCCTAGCGGGATAATTGAACAAGGTCATCTATCCGGCCAAGGGCCATCCTCTCCAGCCTTCGCACCTCAACTAACATGATTTACAAACTACAAAACGCACGAGCTTTCGTGCACACTGACACGAATGGCGCTACCCACGGTGTAAGAACAGGTGCCCCGACGACCCGGGGGCCGCTGGTGTGAAACGCGCCTCACTAATGATGGCGTGTAACGTCAGCAGCGCTGCCCGGCAGGCTGCAGCACACAGTAGGAGGGTGAAAACGCAGGGAAATTCGAGCGTGTAATTGTAACTGTACGTAAAGCCCATATAAAAAAATTACTACGTCTCCCGCTAAAGTGAACCATGTGTGGATGCGAAGCAGCGGGGAGATGGTTAGCTTGAGCGGGAGATGGTTTCGCGGCAGCGGCCCGAGCGCTCATCACGGCGCTGCACAGGAGGGAATGAGGCGCGCGCGCTCCGTCATTTTCATACCGTGAAACTACCGTGGCGGCCACAGAGGAGTATGCAGCTGTCGCACCACCTGTCGTGCGCGCCGCTCCGGATTCCTAGAGGAGAGAAAGAGAGGGAGCGTAGGAGAGGAGAGAGAGGGGGAGGGGACGCGCATGCGCTGGGGGGGGGTGGTGTGGCACGCGGGCGCCGTTCCGTAGAGGATTCCTAGAGGAGAGAAAGGGGGGAGCCTAGAAGAGTAGAGAGAGGGGGAGGGGACGCGCATGCACTGTGGGGTTGTGGGACGCCGCGGGAGGGACGGACAAAGCCGCCGGAAAGAAATGCTTCGCATTTAAAAAATAAGTACTTTTCTGCTGTTTCTGTCTTCCACTATAATCATTCAAATCCCTGAGGCGCCGATACAGACGATAATGTCTCCTACAGTGCGGTCGCGCCGCGTGTTCTAGCAAACGGCGGGTGTCGATCCTTGGAAGCGGTCGCCGACAAGCAGCGCGGATGGACGATAAGCTCTTAGTTAAGCTATTAAATGGAAGCATTTCCTCGCGAACATTTGCTACTTTGACAGTTCTTCTTCTTCTTTCTGGGGTTTTACGTACGAAAACCAGTTCTGATTATGAGGCACGCCGTAGTGGGGGGCTCCGGACTAATTTTGACCACCTGGGGTTCTTTAACGTGCACTACAACGCACGCACACGGGCGTTTTTGCATTTCGCCTCCATCGAATCCCGGCCGCGGCGGCCGGGATTCGATCCCGCGACCTCGTGCTCAGCAGCACAACGCCTTAGCTGACTGAGTCTCCCGGGCGGGTTACTTTGACAGTCTATCTATCTATCTATCTATCTATCTATCTATCTATCTATCTATCTATCTATCTATCTATCTATCTATCTATCTATCTATCTATCTATCTATCTAGCCGTCTAAGTCTTTGGGCTCTCATGG
Organism: Dermacentor silvarum; assembly: GCF_013339745.2. NCBI lineage: Eukaryota > Metazoa > Arthropoda > Arachnida > Ixodida > Ixodidae > Dermacentor > Dermacentor silvarum. The sequence continues at coordinate 151,513,347 of NC_051155.1, read as the reverse complement.
TCGTTTCGTTAACTTGGTATGTACCAAAATTGGCATACTATGACAAGAGTATATGACGAACATAAATGATATATCATGACATGGATGTCATGACATGCGTGTCCTGTAGGTCATGAAACAGCCACCTACGTCTTGGTGCTCTCATGGTCGTTTGGTTAACTTGGTAAGTACCAAAATTGGCATAGTACGACAGGAGTGTACGACGAACATAAGTGATAGGTCATGACATAAATGTCATGACATGCCTGTCATGTAGTCCATGACAATGACCGAGCGAAAAAGATTAACACTGAAAAACCACTGAAATGGGTTAGGACGTGGGTACTATGTGAAGGAAACACTAAAGGATGATGGTAGGAGTCATAATCATGGAGGTGACTCAGCAAAAATTACAATGACTCAGCGAAAAAATATAACACTCAAAAACCACGGAAATGTGTTCGAACGAGTACTAAGTGAAGAAAACACTAAATGGTGGTGTAGAAGTCATTGTCATGACCATTACTCAGCAGAAATGAGAATGACTCAGCAAAAAAAAGCTTAACACTTAAAAGCCAACGGAATGGGTTCGGATTTGGTACTAAGTGAAGGAAACGGCTAAGGGTTGATGGTCGAAGTCATAGTCATGAGCATGACTAAGGCTTTCACCGTAAGGTCTCTTAGGTGTAGCTAAAGGGAATCCTGACGACTCGTGCCATGAATTTCATGACAAGCGTGTCATGTAGCTCATGAAAGAGCCGCCCACGCCTTGGTGCTCTCATGGTCGTTTCGTTAACTTGGTAGGCTCCCGGCACATCGCTGCGCATAAGCATCGATTCCCACAGGGCGTGTTATCTGCCGGCTGTTTTTTTCACTTCAAAATTGAGCAATCTGTCATCGTCGTTCATGATAAGTGGTTAAAAATTCATACAAACAGTATGAATTTCAAGAGTAAGAAGGGAGGTCTGCACCTCGAGCTGCGACGTTACCTGGCGGAGACGGATTGTAGGCAAGACGTGATTAGCTCTAAACTGCAACTGCGGGTGTTGTAAGTGCAAAGTGTTTCCATGCTCAGTGAAAAGAACCGACTGCACCATTCGGAAGATGCTTTCGAACGTAGAGACGAAGTCCTTGCGAGTACAGGTGCAAGAAGCACTATGACCTGTAATACATCACAAGTTCGTGGATAGCAGTGCACAATAAATTTGTTCTCGTCAGCACATACAGAAGAGCAAATTTGAGAAATATGGCTGCGCTCCTGTAAAACTAGACTATGAGAGAGGTAACATAGGTACGTACACTCGTGAGCAAAAGTATATGGGCCAGGGATTGCGCGAAGAAGCCGATTTTTTCAACTACCTGCGAATGAAACTTGAAATTAAGGACAGCAGTCTAAACTTGGCATTGCGAACTTTCCATCGCACTCGCCAGTTTCAGTTTATGCATGTTAATTACGAAGAAATTTAGTTTTTTTCGGCGACCCTGTGATCCGTATACTTTTGCTCACGTGTCTTCTGCACAACGATTGACACCTTTTTTTTTTGGTTTACAAGTTGTATTTATCTCTAGTCCCTTGTTCGTCATGAATGTTAACTGTGAGTGCGGCACGTCAGAAAAATGCCATTGCTTTTATTTCGAAAATGCAGCAGTGCACCTCAGCAATTACAAATGCCATTTAAAAATTTTGTAACATAAAGACAGTCACATAAGAAGAAGTAGTTTAATGATTGGAAAATGTAGAGAGGTCTGCCGGAAAATGGAGCATCTGGCCTGCTACTCTACGTAAGGGAAGGGGAAGAGGGGAAGAAAGAGGGTCACTTAAGGTTTGTCGCTAAAAACCATGGAGGAAGGAAAAATATAGGAGGGAACATTATGTCACGCAGCCAGCCTTGGCAAGCGAACGCATCGTGTAGCCAGCAGTGGTGGCTCAACACGTGACCTCTTGCGTCGAGATCATGGAGAATCGCTATTTGCCGAGACGTTGGGTTACCGGTAGTTTTGAATCCGTGTGCGCGCGGCCGGCAGCTGCTCACATGCAGGAACGAAAAAGATTTTTCCTTGCTTTTTTCCTTGTTTTTGTTTTTGTTTATTTCAAAAGTTTCCAATAGTTCTGAATGGGTATTGAAAAAAAAGTCACAGGCCTGCGTGGCACACGCAGCACAGTCACAGCGTAAGCCGGTTGAGCGGCGCAAGAGTAGCTCCAATTTCCGCACTACACACAACAGGGTCTTCGCGGCAAAGTGTCTTCGCCTCGATTTGGACGAGAACGATCTGAACCGCCCGCCCGGCACCGACGGCGAGCTGCGGCTTGTAATGCTCTCTGCACAGCAGTCTGCTGAGCCCGATGATGCCTGGCTATAGCCGCGCACGTAGCTCTACGATTCGCTTCTTCAGCAGCGGTTCGTACCTTGCGAGGAGACGCCATAACGTGTACCGAAGAGGTACCCAGAATACGTGGCGCACATCTAACATCGGAATAGCGTTGATTGCGCGCCTCGTCTGAATCGCATCTTGTCATCTGCGCCTGCGCGCGCGGTGGTTGCAGGCACCTTAACTAGATGAAGCCACCCTACTGGCGGAGGCTCGTGTCGTCTGCGCCTGCGCGCCTGCCTATAGAGCGCGTTTAAAGGGAAATTTTCTGGTGCCTGATAGCGAGCGCTTGAGTGGCTCAGTGGTAAAGTATCCGACTACCACGCAGCGTGCCTGGGTTCGACCGCGGTGGAGAGCTGGTACTTTTTTTCGCATTTCCGGCAGTAGCAGTTGCGAGGCGGAGGCGGCGGACAACAACGCGAACCAAAATGGCTATTAGAACGAGCCGATAACAGCTTACGGTGTAAAAAAAATCAACCGGGAGTATACTGTAACCTACCACGCGTTCTGATGTATCCCCCGTGCTCTGACGTTATCACCACGTGTTGGGCCACCACAGTCGGCGTCAATCGCGTTGCGGTAGGCTCCCTCCTTTTTCCTTCCTCCATGCTCTAACCAGTAGCAGGCACTCTAAAATTGAGCACAGGCTGCAGAGCGCGCTCTCAGCACGGTGGCCAGGGAATGTCCGGTCCCCCCGGTGCCCCAGCCCTGGGTCCTCCCGGTGCCCCAGCCCGGTCACCCCGGTGCCCCAGCACCCTAGTTGCGTGCGCCCCCTAGCGGCGGCCTAACATGAGTGAGACGCGCCGCGCGTTGCCGTCGGTGCACCTGTTCTTCTTACACCGTGGCGCTAACACGTCCGTGACATTCCCATAAAGCCGAAGGGGCCGGTTTTCGCAGGCGACGCTAGTGCCGCCTGGATTATAACGGCAGTTGCACTGATAGCAGGAAAATGTTTACTTACTAATACTAGGTGATGTTTTCAAAACTATTCACTTATAATCACCACAGGCGACATCTGAATAATTTGTAGTTGCTTGGAAAGTTAAACGTGTATCGAAAGCGCAATGACGCTTGTGAGGAGTGCCAGCACAGCAGACGACTGACGCCGGCGTCGTCTGCTTCAGCTATTTCTGCTGCGCTGCCTGCTTGATTTGGCCAGGCATATCCCAGTTTTATCTCCCTCAAATAATGTAAATTGTTGTTCTTATTTGACACTCGCGGGCGTGCTGGGTCGCCCAGGTTTGGTTGTCGAGGGCGGAGCTCCGCAGAGCCTCACGCAACCTCGAATAAAGGGTTGTGGTGTTAATGTGTGTACTGTGCTGGGCACTCCCACAGAATATGCGGAAGCGTAGCCGGGTGAGTGCCACAGCAACGGCAGTGGGGGGTACTGTAAACTTCAGGGAATATAAGGTGGAGGCGGGCGGGCGAAGGGTACGTATTTGTTTGTAGCAGACGCAGGGTGGTAGCTTGCGTCCAGCTGAACTTGGGGTGAGGTGGGGGGAAGGTTCGGCGACTGAGGGGACGTCGAGGCAAGCCGTCGACGTCCCCTCATGGGAGGCTTAGGCCCGGCCATCATAAAGTGCTGGTTCTACAATAAAAGTTTATTCCTCCTCCTCCTATTTGACACTCAGAATTAGTTTGGCCTATGCAGCAGCGCAAACCTTTGAATGTTGGCGCTGCTGCATATATAGGCCGAACGAAATCACTACGCCAATCACACCAACCTGCCGTAAATAAACAGCTTTATTATAACAGCATACACAGTAAATAAAAGGCACGTGAATAGCGTTTCAGGGGAGAGGCGGGTCAAAAAACGGCGATTTTCATTAAAGAAATAGGTTTTGTGTTTTTAGTTGTTTCAGCAAAACTGATGTCTCCTTTTTCATATATGAAGAAATCAGAGCCAGAAATGATTGGGAAAAGTATAATAAACTCGGTTAAAGCACTCGAGGTGGCAAGAAAAGGCACAGATATGACACGTTTTCAAGCGCGCGATGCGTCAAAGCGCGGTGTCGCACCCCATTGGGCTCCTGCAAGGTGGTAGGCCTAAGCCTTTTCTCCCCAAGGTTAGCTTTGCCGCTTCACAATCTCCCCGGGAAGTAATAATAATAATTAACAGATGTAAACAACTGTTATAACTTTCAATCGCATTTTTCTCAACTTCATATTTTGGGCAAAACAAGGCGTTTGTGTACAACATTTTATGTACTTATTGTGGTCCAATCAAGACCACATTTGATGGGCGTAATCTTTATGATATGTAGAATGCACTTATCTATGATTCAATGCAATCACTATATCTTTTTAAGGAAGAAAATTTTTAATGTACTTGGGCACCAGCCACTGAATATGAAGCACCAGATGCGAAATTCTCTTAAAATGTTGCCTGTAAAGGGAATCACATTATCTTGCTTATTAGCACGCAGTGGAGTGTTAGGATAAGAAAAATAATTTTTGCACTGCTGTATCATGCTAACCGCTAAGTCCAGCAGCTGCACAAACATGTACTGCTTCTCACTGTTGCATGGAGCTTAGGACATGAAAGCATCGAGATATCCTAAAACGAAAAGTAGATTTCGAATGAAGAGATCAAGCTCTATAAGTGGTAGAATTTTCTTTCGCCCAGCATCCTTTAAAAAGAAATGTTTCCGAGGAGCATCTCCCCTTCAGAAGATACACTGGTGCGTAAGATTCATTAGTGTTTGTGTGCCAGAAGATACTACGTACAGTCCCACCAAACATTTCTGGTGAACAAAAGCTGTCCGCCGCTGAATGAAGAAAAACAGCCGACCTCATATAGCCGTCGCAGGCTGGTATGCTGCTAAAGTTTCTCCACTTTTGAAGCTGGAGATGCCACATCACTTTGTTCACGATATCCAACAAATTGCAGCTTGATTTGAGCACAAACACGTAGCACAAACAGAACCGTGGAGCCGTCGTGGCGTCGGGGAAGCGTGTACGTCTTGCACCCCGGAGTCAAGGGGTCATTCCCCAACAAGACCGAAACTTACCAAATTTTCCTTGCAAAACGATTGATTTACTTTGTTTACAGCAACTTCCCTCAGACATTTCACATCAATCCGGGCATTTTTGACGTATATTTCCTCTTTGCGCCGTTGGCCATTTTTTATACCATCACTCGGGGGCAACTCCGACGAGGCCGAATTTTCGCGTAATGAGGCGTATAACTGTTTCGCATTAAAAGCATGTTGTGATAACGACGCAAATGAAGTTCTGCCGGATGGATGGGTGGATGGAAAAACTTTATTATTTTTCGATGGCGGAGAATAAGGGAAGAGGTTGGATGAAAGGGAGCGGCTGGGTGGGGCCTTAATTCAGGACACCAGTGATCCTGGCTACCTTCTGTGCCTGATCCAAGAGGCCCATTGGGGCTTCCAGCTCCGGCCGGGCGAGGAGGATCTCCCACGGCTCCCTACTATAGGCAAGTATGTACCGCGATTTTGCTTCCTGTGGTATATTCGTGCATTCCCACGTCACATGTGGTAGTGACGGCCATGCGCCACATCATGGACAAGCGCCGGCATGCAGTGTGGGATTCATGTGGTGTGCTCTTCCTAAGTGGGGATAGGTGTGAGTTTGTATTCTTCGGTATGCGCGGGCTTCTTGTTAATTACTTCGTCTCTCAGTCTGAGGAAAACATCCTTTGTCGCAAGGTGTTTGCGGAAGCTATACCTGTAAAGTGACAGCTTCCCGAGACATGACGTAAGTGAGATTGGCCTCAGGTCTTGAATAGCTTTCTGTTTTCCCGGTATAGGGATAAGGACTATGGTTTCTTCCTTCCATTGCTGTGGAATCGTACCAGTTTCCCATATGTCCTTGTTGAAGTAGTTGACTAGTCGTACGAGTTGCTCATTGCTGAGGTTGCGCAGCATTGCGTTGGTGATGCCATCCTCTCCAGGTGCTGTGTTTCATCTGATGTCCTGTGCCGCTGCATATTGTTCCGCAACCGTAACGGGCTCATCTAGAGGATTGTTTGTTGGCCCTTTGTAGTTGAGAGATTCGACGCTAACACTCCCTATTTGGATGTACTTGTCCCTGAGGGCTTGGATCAGTCTATCGGTATTACTTTTGTATTCACCTGCTAGGGTGCGTATTGTTCTCGTTGTTGCCATTTTGTGGAGTTCGGGTCTATCATACCGCGTAAGATAGCCCATGTTTTTGTGGTTGATAGCGTCCCTCTTAATGAATCGCAAAACTGAAGCCATTTTTTGCTTGAAGCTGCCTGGCATACTCATTTGCTTCTTCCGTTACGGTTGCTATTCTTGCCCTGAGTTTTTTGTTCAGTCTCTGATTTTTCCAGCACTTGGTTAAGCTGCACCATCCCTCCCTCAGTTGCAGCAAGTGGGGGTCGACTGCAAGGGTTTTCGCGTTAATTGATGTGTTTCTTGTTGTGGCTTTGTGCGCGACTTTGAGTTCCTTTGCCCAGTCCTCGGCTCTGTTGGGGGGTGTTGTGGACATTGGATATTTTCTGTACGCCGTCCAGTTGGTGACATTGGCCTGCTTTGGTGCGCAGTTTAGCTGGGGTGTGGTCATTGAATAGCTAATAACATAGTGGTCACTACATAGATTTTCGTCTAAATCCCTCCATTGTCCATCCGCTATGTTTAGCATGAGCGTTAGGTCGGGGTAGGTCTCCCCGCACACACTATTTCATAGTCTAGTGGGTGTTACTGGGAGGGTTACTAGCTCTAGATCGTATTTGTCGGTAATTTCTACCAGGCTTCTGCCTTTGGGCGCACCTTTTTGGTATCCCCAATTGGTATGGGGGGCGTTGAAGTCGCCTATGAGTATAAATAATTTGTCGTTCACTTCTACGTGGCCGAGTGCGTACTCAAGAATTGCCCCAAAGTCTGGTCGACGTTCCTTAGGAGGACTGTATATGTTGCAAACAAAGGTCTTTGCTCTCCCTTTCTCTGCTGTGTGTATTTCAATGATTTGATGCTCTGTTGTGCATTGAGGGGCATAGTGTGCGCTCACCGCTATCCCTTTGTGCACTAATGCAGCAACCCACGGGTATTGCCGATTCGTAACTTTTTAGTAATCCCTCAGATTGACTGTCACCTTCCCTACTTCTTGGAGGCATATAATATCAGGTTTGCTGATGGCCGAATCGATGTATATCTGTAGCACTGGCGCTCTTCTTTGGAAAGAGTGGCAGTTCCAGTGTCATATCTAAGCGGTGTCTGCGGTTCTTGGCGTTTTACTGGCCATTGTTGATCACACTTTAGACATCCGTCGAGTCGGAGATGCTACCATTCTTGGCTTTTCTCGCCGACGGTGCGTTGGAGTTGATTTCGCTCTTTTAGGCAGTGGCCTTTGCTGGGCTAGCGTTTCTTCAACGTATCCTTTAGGTCCTTTTAAATCAGCGTATAATTGTCGTTGGAAGTTTTGGATGCCTTGCATCTGTGTAGTAGGAGTGGTAGCATTTTGTCCATAGAGGTTGTCGCATTCGTGTTTTCTTGTTGTTGTGACAAATGTGTGGGCTTTACTTCTGCCACCTTAGTAGTGAGTTGGCTTTTAAGTGTGGTGATTTTAGCCTAAGTTCTTCTAAACTTAGCTTGTGCTGTTTGTTTTTGAAAACATTTTTTGGTATTCTGAGATGGATGTTATGGGAGCCATGGAGAAACCATCCCCGCCTAGCTCACCTTGCTGTTGGTGGGTTCCTTCCTCCTTGTTGGAGTGGAAGATCTTTGCCGGACCCTGTATCAGTGGGTTGGCGTTTGGAACTGGGGTGGTCTGAAGAGTCAGAATCCTTATGTCGTCTTCTTCATCGCTCTCGTGATCCAGATAGCTCTTGCCGCGGTGATGCAGCTTGTAGGTCTTCCTGTCGCCTTAATGGTGGCCAGTCGTCGTCGTCCATGTCCATGTCGCACCAACGTCGCCTTGGTGGAGATTCCTTAATCGGAGCTTTGAATATTCTGGATGATGATTTCCTTGGCGTTCTGCTGTTCTGATGCGGCTTTTTGAACCGTTTCTTGCAATCCTTCGAGCCGGCAAGATGCTCCTATCCAAAAGTGGTGCAGGTAGGTTTATATTCGCGCTTCGGCTCTGGCTTTTTAGTGCCGCATCTGTTGCATACTGCGGTATGAGGCTGAGGGCACACGTCCATCCTGTGGCCTGTTTGTATTCACGCTTTCCAGAATTGTACGGTATTCTTGAATGGGTAACCGGGCATTTCTCCTCCCATGTAGCAAACAAGGCTTGGTATCATTTGGCCATACAAAGTTATGACCAATGTCGTTGTTTCCCCGAGCGTGCGAGCTCGTAGTATCTCCTCTTCTTGCGTTCTGATGCGCAGGTTGGCTTGGAGTGTTTCTCGACTCGTGTGCGGTGTCAATCCGTGCACTACGCCTTTCTTTGTGTCTTCTCCGGCTCTAACGTAAGCCTTTACTGCGTGTTGTTTGCCGTTGATAACGAACATCGTTATCTTCCTGACTATATCTGCTACGTCTTGTTTGGTGGTACATATGAAAAAGATGTTTGATCCTGGCTAGAACGAAGTGTTCCCCTCTCACCTTCCTTTGCGTGACCATGATGACCGCTTCGGAGATCTGCGGTGCCGTCAACTAAGTGTTAGCAATCCGCACACGTGTGGCGGGCACGTCCTGGCCCGTATTTACGAAAAGGCAAAGAGCTCACCGGTACCAGTGGTGTCCGCAGAGTCCTTAGATATTCCCCAATCACGTATCCCACACGAAATTCAGCACATCGTAGAAAAAAACTGGTCAAAGGATGGAAAATCGCGGAGCTCCACGCAGAGCCAACCACTCTGCTCGGCTATATACTAGGCGTCTCAAATTCTGCCGACGCACTGTTCTAAGTGCAAAAGAACGACAACTCGGTTCATGCTGTTGACCCAAAATCAGTCGATGCACCAGTTTCCGTGATTTACGGGGAGAGCTGCGCATTTTCAGAGCAATACACTCGAGCGGTTCCGCCTGTTCGCCTCGCCGCACCTGACAATGGAGGGCAAAGGAGCCAGCAACCGCTTCCGCAAATTGGATTAGTGTACAATCCGTCCGATGCGTAACCGCCACTTGCACGACGCTCTCAGGGCTTTGCGAGCACGTTGCTTCAATGGAGGAAAAGGAGGCGAGAACGATAAATTTCATTAAGACACACCAGAATTTTTCCTTATCGAGAGCTCTAAAAGGGCCCGTTGAACCACAGGCCAACGTACTCAAGGATTAACTTCGTTAGGCTTCTCCGGTGCAACCGAGATGGCGGTAAAGAGCTACGCCCGCTTGGTTTTTCCGGAACTCGCGATAGGAGAGTGCGTGCTGTGTAGGTTATAGTGGCAACCCCTACGCGTACGTGTTTATTTTCATGAGCTAGTGCTTTATCCCACTGCCGGTTCATTGAGATGTGCTGGAAACGCGCGCGATATAACGTAATGTTTTGATTGAATTACGATAAGAACAAGCCTGGAAGCCTTGAGTAGAATGTACAATAACAAACCTGCAAACAAAAAGGTATCCGCGGGCTGTTCTTTCAAAGGCGTGCAACGTCGGTTTCTGATGGTGTTATGGAGGAAGCCGACGTGGTAATTAAGATGAAATACAGAAATGGTGCCAAAAGCCTTCAAAATATTCATGCAATGGCAAATATAAATACAGGTGCAGCATCAGTGGACGTATCAAAGAAGAATGGATGTCCCTTATGCATGAAGGTTCCGAAGACGCGAGCTTGTGCTCAGCCTGGAATGCTCAATTTAAAATTAAAATGGGCTATAGATAAAGTTTTTCTTAACTGGTGAGAACTTTAGGCCCAAAAGAAACATCTGAGTTAGAAAATAAGCAGTTGTACAGGTGCTCTGAATTAAATATTACCGCTTGTGATCATGCAACGTCTACCTTATTTTAGATGCATGGTTGTTCGCTATTAGGTTTTCACTAATACGTGGTCTCCGTGCCTGCAATGCGTATCTGCGCATCTTAGTTGACAAACTCAATAGCGGACGAGGTATCATAAATTGTTGTCCCTGTATGTTTATTACATTCACCGCTGTGGAAGGAGGGTAAATTGGTGTTTTCACACTGTTGGTGACTTCGCCTTTGCTTTCGAACTCTTTTGTGCCATGTCATTCAAGTACGTCATGTCATCTGCAGCAAGTGAATCAATAGGCTGATTATTGCACTGCAAGAAACAGATGTAAAAACTTTAACAGCTAACAAAAGCAATAGCCTCGCCAACTTTCTGAAGTGGACGAGAAAACACAGAGTGGGTAAAGAGCCGGTTAAGCATGTTTGCGATAGTTAGAACAGAATATAGGTGTACGTATGAATTACTCAGCCTGGCCAGGCCTACAAACTTTTTAAACTACTAACCCGCCCTTCCAAATAACGGGGCGTAACCTAGCCGCTGCCTTTACAACGATTTCTTTTTCACTACTACCCCTGATCAAGCACCCAACTTCATAACCAGCATCAAGCTTCAAGCTGACATGCACGCATTTGGACATTTCTAACCTCGATAGTTGGGCGAGCTTCGACAAACCTAAATAACCTTCCTCTTGATGCCGTCGCCATCACCTGCTTCTCTATATTTCAATGAGTCACAATTTCAGGAAAGGTTGTCCGGAAATTTTCCTTTGTTTGCACCAATTTGAAGTACCCCCTCCCCCTCATTTGCAGAATATTCCTTGAAAGATGTGCTTAAAAAATAAATTCAACTGCCCTTTGCGATCAAAAATTAGAATTTTTTTTTCGCTGAAGGCATATGAAAGGTTCAACCCGCCGTGGTGGCGCAGTGGCGTCGGCGTTGCGCTGCTAACTCCGGCAGCAGCATTTTCATGGAGGCGCAATAATAAAAAAAAAAAAAAACGCCCGTGTAGCATGTATTGCGTGCATGTTAAACATTCAAAGCATTCCACAGTGTCCCACTACTGCCTGCCTCATGGCGTGGTTTTGGCACGCAAAACTCCAAAATGTAAATGATTCAATAGAGCGTTCTGAAATGTACAATGGAGCACAGGAAGCAAAATTGTTTCCACATAAAATATTTGTATTTTCTCATTTAAACAACCACAGGAGTCTTTCAAGGGCAATGTAAATTACTCTAGGGGTAAGTTTTGGCAAGCCGACGTGGTCTATTTGTCCGTAAGCTAAGCATACAGACTGCTCCGTCAGCAGCCTGTGCGTTTGGGAAGCTTGGTATTGGCTACATGGCTGCTTTTATCTTCCTCGGCCCATGCAGTTGTAACATGCCCACATATTTGCGATCTTTATGGTTGTGTTTTATCGCTATACAGCATGATTTGTTTGTCTATACAAAATATACTTAACAGCACTCGGTATCGTTCATGTCATTCTTTATGCTATTTTATGCTGCAGCGTGTTATCCAACATCCACCGCTCAGCACGAGACAGAGTATTTACTTCGTGGGGGGTGCGGTCGCGTTTCATTGATGGCGGCATGAAAAAAAAAGAAAAAAAAGCACGTCTACTTAAGTTTAGGTTCCCGCTAAAGCCTTGCACGAGATTAAGACTATCCATATTCATTCTCTATAGCGTGTCTGAGAGATGTAACTTTTCTATCGATTCACATTAACTAATTAATTTCTAGAGAAGGTCGAAGGTTGGCTATTATTTTGTAGGAGGCCTTTCCACAAGCTTACGATATTGAGAAAAATAATGGGCACGTTAGCTCAACATACCATATTTAATGTGCAAACGTGTGAGGGCGATTTGGAATTTCTATCCACGAAGTACCTAGTTTTCAATCTGCCAGCTTTAAGCACTTTCCCGTGAAAATATCACCAATACGAAATTTCAATCGTTGCCCCCCCCCCCCCCTCCCTGCCTAGAGAAAAAAGCACGAGGAGAGTTAACCAAGCGCTGGAAAGGAGTGTGAAGCTTGCTTAGGAAAGAGGAACAAAAAAGTCGGAGTAGCTTTCACTAGTGGCGCAAGGCTAAGGACACAGCGGAGCTGATCAGTTCCTAGCTGGTTATGGCTATACGAAGTGATGTTAAGTTATACGAAATAATGGCAAGTAATGCTAAGTTACACGAAGTAATGCCAGGTGATGCTAAGTTATACGAAGTGTATAAGCATTTCCTTGTGGTCCGCGGCATTGGGGAACGCCTAGCGAAGCACTTGCAGTCCGACAACACGTAGGGGAAATTGGGGCGAAAGCTATGCACAGTGTACGTGTGGCGCAGCACACGAAAGGCTGGTATGACGTCACGGGGCTTGAGCAGTAGCGCGCAAGTGGTGAGAGCTCGGCCGAGCCGCCGGCAGAGGCGCCTGCGGCAGTCACGGACACCGCGAGCGTTCGGCGCTAATGCGGGGAAACGGAGAAGCGCGGTTGGCGTCGGCAGCACCTCTGCGCGTTGCCTCGTTGGTGCTGCTACAATTTGTTTCGGTCTCTCTCTCTCTCTCTCCCATTTTTCTTTCTCTCTCCCGAGCATAGCGCGAGACGCTCCACGAGGTGGTTGCTAGGCAACGCAGTGTTAGGCAGCTGCGGCGTCGCTGGTTGCCATGGCTATGGCGCGACTGCCTTTTCGTGAAACGCGCACGCTCTACGGCTGGCTTAAACAGCTTCGCTGCTAAAAAATAAACAAGCTCATTGGACGCGAAGCATGGAGCGATTCCCCCGTGCATATAACAGTGCAACCATGCCCGACTCGCAGTTTTCGCCCAGCAGTAGATTTTGGATTTTTGGATTTTTTTGGAAGAAGAAGGTGGATTGCGCGAGGAAGCGAAAAGAGAAAAAAGGGCGCAGTTTCACCCGAAAGGCGAAGCATTAATTGCGATAGCAAATTAGTAGAGAGCTATTCGGAGTAGGGATAGTAGTTTTATCGGCTGCATAAACTTGGACACATGCGCTTACTAATTGAATTAACAAGCGTGGTGTCAGCGCGCACAAGCAAACATGAATAGATCACACTGAATCACCGCAGACAACGACTGTAAAAACGCTGGCAGCAATCGCAGCCGCCGCAGCGGGCAAGGTTCGTGCGGTCTATCGCTTCAAAGGAAACTGAGCGGCGGATGCACAGCGCATACAAAGGTCATAGCCGTGTGGAGATAAGAGACCGTGCGGGCGACGGCCACAGCCGGGCAAAGTATGAACGGAGTTGTTGGCAGAGTAGAAGCAGCGCCCCCTCCCTCCCTGCCGCGCTGACCTCCCGCTTTCTTGCTTTCGCGTGGGAGATTGAGTGGGAAGTTCCCTTTACGCCTGATTGCAAGATACGCCTTTGAAGCCGGAGCACAGCGTCACCCCGCCTCCCTCCCTCCCATACCCCCACGGCCTTTCGCGCGACGGTCGCGTTTGCTTTCGGCCGTGCGTTCGCTCTCCGTGATAGCGAGCGCGTCCCCCACGCGCTTTCCCTCGCGCATGCGGCACGCGGCGACGATTTTATCGCCCTTGGAATCTATACGGAACCTCACGGCGACGACGACGACGGCGACGGCAGAAATCCGGTTGAAGTGTCCATATAATTGCTATCGCAATAAAAAAAGAGGTCGAGTTGTTCGGTGGCGATGGTGGGTGAATCTAATATATAATTCTACCCAAGGACTTTGGTGCCTGTTCAGGTGGCGCGAGTGACGAGGCGAGGCTGTCTAGCACAGTTCCGTCTTCTTTTCGCGACAGCGACAGGTGCAACAGAATCAGCGCTGAGGTAGGAAGGCCTTTCAAACCGGGTCACTGATGCACGCTCAACGTTCACACTGGGGCTTGGTTATTCAACGGCCGTAATTACGTGTCCGTCAAGGGGAGTGCAGAGGATCCCGGCGGCAGTAATTAATTGTCTCCTCACTCACTTCATCCTCGTCCTCACTTCACTGTCTGTTCTCTGCCATCTGTAATGAGTAGTAGATCCGTTTACCTTCTTTCCTGTTGCCCGGCAACTTTGATCGCTCGTGGTGCCATTGCTTGAACGATCTACGCAGAACTGCACTAAGGAACTTTGCGGGAAGATGACATTACTGTGGCCTTCTCCTTCCTCGAGGCACGCAGTCACAAAGGCGTTGCTGCATTTCTCAACATTCATCCACTGATATGACCGTAAGTAACTGATTGACCGGCAAACGTTCAACGTCACCATATGCATGCTGGGAACTTTTCTTCTCTAACATTTTGATTTTTGGCCCCTTTTTCTCGCTCCCTAGTGCAGGGTAGCAAACCGTGTTCGTCCCGGTTAATCTTTTCCCTAGTTCGTGACCCTCTCTCACTCCCCTTATTTTTCTGTGTGAAACCACTCGCTCGAAGACACACTCCGAACACCAAAATCAACCACAAACAAAATGGCGGACAAAGCAACGAATGCTTGCCTGCAGTCATTCATATTGTGTCACTGTTGCACTGCTTTATTACACTGTGTCGTAACTCATTAACAATTACAAATCTTTCTTCGGCTTGGCGTACCTCATACGTGAGCTACTATCCTTTTGTTGCTCACTCGTGTCACTGTCAACTCTTCGTTAACTTTCCGATTTGGCTTTATTTAATTGGCGGAACAGCGTATCGACTGCTGTTCTTCGCTCCTTTGTCAATCTGGGATGAGTGCTTAACGAGTGATCGCGTCTTACAAAAGTGCCCACGCAAATATTTATTATATGGATGCCTCTAGCGGTTGCAGGACCACTGGGCTACGATTATAATATTTGTACTCTTTCCATTTATTTTCTTGCTGTTTTAACTGCGCCCACATATTATTTTTATTACTCACTGACTTTTATTTTTATATTTAGCTATTCTTTTTGTGTATTTATTTATTACTCAACGCGCTCCTGCATTAACCCCGCTGTATATATATAGTGGCAGTAATAATAAAAAATTAAATAAATTGAACTTCCCGACAAAGCTGGGAGACGAGCCCATTTCATAATATAATTTCGTAATTTTGTCGAAAAAAATGAACAATAAATAGCTATCAAGTCACTCCCAGATACATTGTCTGTGGACATGACAAGAAAAAAAAAAGAGAACCCAGGGTGTGGATTCGACTCTGTTACAGACGTAATGCACGTCATTCTTGGGCTGAAGAATTTTAGACAGTTTCAACAGTTGATATACGTTACAACATGGTAGGAACGTTGTCTTTTCTGTTCTATTGCCATTGCTGTTGTTCTTTGTCCCGGAGAAAATGGCGCAAGATTCATTCGTGTTGTCGTGAACTGTCTTCGTGTTAGGCTACAGCCCTGAGTTCAGTGTCGCTTTGACTCACGCCACTCCGCGCGCCCACCGAAGTGTTTGCCGCAGCTGGTATGTGACGTATATCAATCAATCAATCAATCAATCAATCAATCAATCAATCAATTATTCAATCAATCAAGTTTATGTTCATTGTGTGAAAGATACAGAAAGAAGCACTGTGACAAAAAGCCGTTTATCAGAACAGCTTGACTAGGTCACAGCCCCATAAAAAAATTTTGAAGCGGCAACAGCACTACCGTAAAATAAATGAGAACTTCACACTTAACAGACAGCGTAGTACAATAGGGCATACATTAACGTATGGAAATGTAAAGTTAATACGGAAGAGTTTAGGTAGGTGTTACAATATGCATAAAAAATAAATACAAAACAGTTTCTTAGAAAAATGAATATCTGAAATGCTAACAAATTACAAATATCTAGAATAAATACACTGAAAATACAAAAAAGCAGTGTATAAATGAACATGTTACAAGCAGTTACATATAACCAGATGAAAAAATTCGATATGATTATTCATTTATTAAATGAGACAAGGTCTGTAATAAAACAAGTGTTAAGTAGTAGAAATCTCAGAGCTGTACATCACTGTATATGACTTCCGGATATCCTGATATAAACAATTAAACAATTCAAAATTGTTAAGGTCATAGTGATTTAGAAGGGAGGGAAGTGTTTAAGAGAAGCGCTCTTTTCCAGAATTTAATCGTGCTGTGTTTAACTCCCAATTTTCTCCATGACGCGTAGTTTAAATGCCTAATTCCTAAATTGGGCAAAAATGCGCAAATTTTTTATGTGCTTACCTGTTTCTAATTTGAATGTCATGCTTAACGTATAATTGTATGTGGGGTGTATTTTAACTATACCTAAACTGCAGAATAAATTGATAGTTGATGCCGCAAAAGGAGCATTGATAATAAGCCTAATACATTTTTTTTCTGAACCAAGTACATTTGATTAAGGTTAGTGACAATCGTTGTACCACTTACTAGTTGGAAATAATTTACACGAGAGCTAAAGAGCGAGTGATAGAGCAAAAGCTTGATTCTTTTTCGAAGTAAGTATCGAAGCCGACGGATTACACCTCTCACCTGGGCTGATTTTCGCAGGAAATGTCTTATATACGGGGCAATCCCAACTCATATTCGCGGGAAAAAATGTGCCCAGTCATTTAAAATGATGAACGATTTCAACAGTGTGAGTACTCAGTGCTGTTTCTAGATGAGGTCAATATTTTTTTTTCATTCGGAATAATACAACTTTTGTTTTATTTTCGTTCATACGCAAATCGCATTTGCTGCTGACCATTTCATTGTGCGATTACAAGTTCTTCCAAACTCGTGAATATCATGCCCTGAATAATGTATGCTGCTATCATTAGCATACATTATGCACTTGGCTAAGCAAATAATATTTACAATGTCAGTGAGACAGATATTAAATAATAGTGGGCCTAGAATACTGCCTGTGGCACTCCACACATCAAATGTTTCACTGCGAAAATAAAGTCGCTTATCTGAACGACCCACTGTCTGATAAATAAGAGTCAATAAGCGTTCATACTTGTCCACGAATACCATAGCAATGCAATTTCCTTAACAACATTTTATTGTTTACTAAATCAAAAGCCTTTGAAAAATCAATAAAAATACCCAGAACGCGCGCTTTATTTTCAAATTGTCTAAGAATATACGCCTTTGCTCCAGCAGTGCCAGTTCAACTGATTTATTTTTTCGAAGGCCAAATAGATTAGGTGTAAATAAAATATATTTATCAATGAAACTTGAAAATAGAGTGTGCAGTACTTTTTCGAAGGCCTTTGAGAACACAGGCAAGATAGACACCGGTCTATAATTGCGAAAGTTATTTCGGTCACCTTTTCTATAAAGCACCGTCATTTTTGCTATTTGCATATTTAAAGGAAAGACGGAGTTAGTTAAACAAGTGTTAAAGATATCGGCCAAAATCGGGTCGATAACATCAGACACGTCTTTGAAAGGACGTATTTCAGTTCCGTCAGTATCAAACTGGCGCAATTTTTTTATATTCTTTATTGGTGATAAGACTTCGTGGGCGGTTACAGGACGCAAGTACAATGATTGAGCGTTGTCAACAATTACGTATTCGCAAGCACCAGCCGGAGTTCCGGTCGTAATCATATGAGTGAAAAAAAAAACATCAATTGCATTAGCCAATTCTGATCTATCCATATCTTTACCGTTTACTTCCACTTTTGAAACAGGGGCGGTAAAGTGGGCGCGATGAAAGAGTGTTTAATCTAGACCACAGTACGCCAGAACGATTGCCAGGAACTTCAGGTTATGTGGACCGATAGTGAGTTCTCGCGGATCGCAAGCGTTTTGTAAGTTTGTTACGATAACACTTGAAAGCCAGCCAGTCCTCTGGTAAGCGAGTGTGTAGGAATTTGGTAAAGTTTATCTCTTGTTTTCATTTGATGACGCATCGCAGGCGTTATCCATGTTTTTCGTGTTTTACGATTTACTCTGCACTCTTTTAGCGGAAAGTCCGAATGATATATTCGCTTGAAAATTGCAATAAATTTATCGTAAGCACTGTCTGCGTCTACACATTTTCTTATATCGCGCCAATCTGCCAGCAACAGACTGTTACGAAAAGCACTGAGCGCCACATTCTAATTAATTGAAACTTAAATATTCGAGGTTTTGCTGTACCTTAAAGTTTGTCAATACCTCCACACATAAAAATATTGAAAGATTGTCACTGATATAACACGACAAAACTCCTGAACTAATATCTCAGACAACTTTGTTATAAAACGATCAAGGACTGACTTGCCGCTCTCGTGAGTACGTTAATTGTGTTTATGAAACAATTAAGCAGTATGGCAGCATTAAAGTCACGGCTCACAGAGCTTGTAGAACTAACGTCAATATTGAAGTCTTCCCCAGCAATTATTGTATATTTATTTACTGCCATAAATGACAGGAATTCATCATAAAAACCAAGAAACGTTGCAATATCGCCATTTGGTGGTCTAGAACCAACTGAAAACACGTTATTGTTGGCACGCAAACAAAGCATCTCATAATCAGGGGTTGTCTGTGTAAAGTAAACCAACAGCTGACATTCAGCATTTTCGCAAACCAACAAAGCAACGCCCCACCACGCCCCTGCTGGCGATTTAAATAGCAATTACATATACTCGTGTTTGATTCTAGCACATGTCCCCTGCATTCTCACGGTGGGAAATGAAAAAAATTCTTCTTTGCTTATATTCAGGTCTACTATTTAAAAAAAACAAAAAACAAAAAACAATGTGGTCAATTGACACCTAGCCATCCACTCCATCTTCAACCACGGCCACTGTAATGTTTTGAAACATACAACACATACGACCTCAAAACAATCTGGAAAGCACAATCTACAAAATATTTATTTATTTATTCAATGTCCTCACAGGCTCCGAAGTGGAGTATTGCGTGAGGGGAGTTACAAAAGGTTAAACAATGAAAAGGAGCAAAAACTTGTTATACATGAATTCACCAAAATAGAACTTATACAATTATTAGCGATAAAGCTCATTTTCAATTTATACAATTCAGGCTGGAGTAAGACATTTGGAAGTTTGGAAGTTTGGAGTAAGAATGAGGACCTCCCTTTTATCTTCTTTATTTGTTCAGTGGAGGATGCAAACATAGTATAAAACAAAAATGTGTTTTTTATCCGGTATTTCCCTGCTCACCTGAGAACTTTAAGGCATCGAGGGAAATTTTATAATTCATATCTACATACCGACTTACCAGGGCACGATATATGTTGATGCGCCTGTTATTTTATATATTCATGCCCCTTAATCGTGACTAATTGCACCCATCACATTATAAAGCTTGTGACACAAATTCTTATTTCGTGGCCATCAGCATTGCATGAGTGCAAGTGTTCCTATTTTTTTTTCATAATTGTCCGCCATTATGTAATTGCTCTTGCATTTGGAAAGATGTAACATTTTCGTTTGCTTTTTGTACTTGCTTCATACACCAAACCGATTTTAGTACACTGAATAAATACCACTGAATAACTTCATTGCAAAATGTAGCAGGTTAGGTGCCAAGTAAAAGTGCAATATCAGATATTTTTATAGCACAAAAGAGAGTATGTACACGCGGTGGTCTCAGACCTGTGATAGGGACAGATCTTTGTCATCGCTGAAAATGATAGGTGTCTGCAGGCAATTTTTTTTGCGAAATTTCAACAGGTCAGGTGGCGGAGGAAGAAAACAAGAGTGGCTTTCAAAGCATTCTGATAAGCTCGTCGGCAGACAATAATTGCATAGTCAGAGAAATACCTAGTGCTGGAAACGACCTCTGACACTGTATGATCTTGCGTCGATCAATCTGCTCAAAAAGTGTTTTTTTTTTATTAAAACAACGATTTCTTAGCCTACCTACAGCATTTCTGGGGTTTCGCATCCTTCGGTGGGCTTGTTGTGAAGTAAAGTGGCATGACACCTCAGACACTGTAATAGTAAAACTGGCCGATCTCGGAGATGATATATTTAAAAATGGACGATTGCGAAGATAGTATATTAGAAAACTCCGTCCAAACCGGGAGTTCCTGTAAGAAAAACTGGGCCAATGTCAAAGATCCAGGAGGCGTCTCGCAGTACGCCACATGTCTCAGGTTCACTGTTTCGTGTCTCACTTCGAACTCATACTTTTATCATGAGGTTACACAGGCAGTTAAGATGAAAGTCGTACGCACGACCAATTACATGACAACTCGTTAGCCTCTAAAGAATCACCACTCGTTTTTGGCAGTACAGCTAATTTAAGCAGCCGATCTCTTTGCACGAGCGCTTTACAGTGGGAGTGCCTTTTCTCTTTCGATATATCCCAGTTTTGCGGACAGGAAGAGTCCAGAGAATCCTAGCGGATCTTGCATTTTACCGTAGCTTTATGACGCACCACGTTGCTTCAATTCTTCCGCAATCTTTCTGTGAACGATGCTCTCACTGCTAGGCATTGCTATTGTCACATTGTAGAACTACGCCGCATTTGCAGTGTATTAACACCCCTAATGTCAAAACGGTACATTTAAATCACTACGAATGAGCCTCCTGAACTAGCAATAAGCATGTTTGTACAGGCGAGCCTTGTGAATAAGCACCACTGGAGCTTATTCAAATAATAATAACAATAAACGTCTGCATAAGGTTAGCAGATAATAATGAAAACAGGCGCGCAAAGTGTCTATATGAATGGCATCATGGATCACAATGTGACGGAATAAAACTGTCAATAACTACTTTCTTCGTGAGTTGGGCATATTCTCCACAATCACAACATGCTGTTTTTGGTGCCTGCATCTTCATCCTCTTGGCGTCTACTTCTGAAGGTGTTTCTAAGTGGCGATCATAGCAGTCGGCGTACAGATTGTACAGATTATTGTGGAATTCCGCTATTCTATGTCGTTTGTTCAGTGTGCATGAGAATATTACATTTCGTATTACATAACCAGGTAACGAGCCGAATTGTATACAGGCGTTTCTGGGGGGCAATATTAATAATAATGAGTGAGGTTTCTGTCCTGATTGGTGCGCGCTAATAGTTGGGGTATGACGATGTGACCCTCGATTCCAGCAGCACTCGTGATATTTGTTTGAGCTTTAGTCTGTTCGAGGCGCAGCGGCAACGTCTGTGCCCGCAGCTGTATCGCTTGTAGTTTACCATATAGTCTGTCCTCGGCGAGTGCGCCTCGATAATGTGTGCAAAATATTTTAACGGGTCAGCAATGTGTGGGACTTCTGTGGCCGTCGTTGCTATCCAAATGTGACTGCTTCGACACCAGCACCGTCGGAGGAGAAGAAACAAACGCAGAGGTCACGTCACTGCTGCCATAATAACTGAGGAAGAGAAACGGGCGAGGAGAAGGTGCGTGGACGCAGCTGGAGGATTTTCCACATCGTCTCGCTGAATGAAGTGATCACATTGAAAGTGAATCCAAAAAGCTAGTTGTTAGGCAGCTCGGTACCAAACGCGGTTCTGTCATTTCAAGTTTAAAAAGAAAGTTAAACAACAATGACCACCTTTTCGAAGGAATTCCCGTTTCGTGCATGTCGGAGTGGTGTAGCGATTCTGAGGTTGCCGTAGACTTGTACTCGTGCGCCAGCCCGAAACAGAGCGGCGGCAAGAACCACGCCACTGGCGTCGTCTTTTACGAGGACACCAGCAGCTACTTCCTTTCCACGCATGAAACCGCGTCCAAGTGAAGCGAAATATTTGCGAATGTCTTTGCCGCAGGCATCGAGATTGCCAGGGCCGTGTGCCACGTGAACGTATCTCCCGACCTGGACAAGCACGACACTCGTGTCCTATAGTGACTTATTACCAGGGTGTTCGTATCCAGAGGCAGATCCGGTATTTCTTCACTTCTGCTATATGGTGACCACACACAGCCACAAAAAAGCAAAAGCGAAAACATCACGCTGAAATATTTGACACCCTAATGATCACTGCAACCGCATAAAAAGCGGTAAAGAACAATTGCAAACTTACCCCCCGAAGCAGGGCACCGTCGGGATGCCGGCTCTCACCGAAACCACTGCCGCATGGTACACGATGCCGTGGCGGCACTTTGAAAGTCGAAACGCCTGTATACAATTCGGCTCGTTACCTGGTTATGTAATACGAAATGTAATATTCTCACGCACACTGAATAAGCGACATAGAACAGCGGAATTCCGCAATAATCTGTACAACTCTCGCTCACTGTAAAATATTACCGCGCCCACTGCCGTATAGCCACTTTCCGAAGTCGAAGAACACATTCAGAAGTAGACGCCAAGAGGATGAAGATTCAGGCAACAAAAACAGCATGTTGAGATTGTGGAGAATCTGCCCAACTCACGAAGAAAGTTGTTATTGATAGTTTTATTCCGTCTCATTGTGATCCATAATGCTATTCATATAGACACTTTGCGCGCCTGTTTTCATTAATTATCTGCTAACCTTACGCTGACGTTTATTAACAGCGGAGCTGCTTAAGCTTGGCAAAATTCCGGTGTGTATCGCTAAAACTCGTTGAGGGAGGAGGAGCCATGTGACCGCGCTACTTGTTTTTAACGTATTACTTTCCTGTCCATGCGCGCGACGGCCCCCGGGCATTTCTCCGCTCTACTGAGATATGGCTCGACCTAAGCGCACCTTGATGCTGGAAGAAGAGGATGCCCGACGAAAGAAGCACCTTCAGGCCACGTGTGAAAGGAATAGCCGTCTTCGTGGAGATCCAGCCTACCTCGCCAACAAAGTAGTCGTGAGATGTCACGTAGTAGTGACGATGAAGCAAACAGTCGTAAAACTGGGAATGACGAAACTGATTCTTTATTGGGCGAACCTGTGCCCACAAAAGCAAGTTACACTTGAAGCACAACGATAGCGGCGAACACAGTCGGCGATCGTCGGAATCTCTGCTGGTTCTTGATGCGCAAGCGGGCGAGCTGTCGACCTTCTTCGGCACGCTGCAAATAGGTGGCAACGTCGAGATTTTCTTCGTCGGTGACGTCCGGTAGCATGGCGTCAAGCGTCGTTGCCGGGTTCCTTCCGTAGACCAGGTTGAACGGCGCCATGTGCGTCGTTTCTTGCATGGCCGTGTTGTATGCGAAGGTCACGTACGGAAGGATGGCATCCCACGTCTTGTGTTCGACGTCGACGTACATTGCCAGCATGTCGGCGATGGTCTTATTTAGGCGCTCGGTGAGGCCATTCGTCTGCGGGTGGTAGGCGGTGGTGCGGCGATGGCTTGTCTGGCTGTATCGCAGGATGGCTTGAGTTAGTTCAGCCGTGAATGCCGTACCTCTGTCGGTGATGAGGACTTCTGGGGCACCGTGACGCAGGAGGATGTTCTCAACGAAAAATCGGGCTACCTCGGCGGCACTGCCTTTGGGCAAGGCTTTAGTTTCGGCGTAGCGGGTGAGGTAGTCCGTAGCTACGACGATCCATTTATTCCCGGACGTCGACGTCGGAAAAGGCCCCAGTAAGTCCATCCCGATCTGCTGGAACGGTCGGCGAGGTGGCTCGATCGGCTGTAGAAGTCCGGCTGGCCTTGTCGGCGGTGTTTTGCGTCGCTGACAGTCTCGGCATGTCCTTACGTAATGGGCGACGTCGGCAGAGAGGCGAGGCCAGTAGTATTTTTCTTGTATCCTCGCGAGCGTGCGGGAAAAGCCGAGGTGTCCAGCCGTTGGGTCGTCATGGAGAGCTTGCAGAACCTCTGGACGCAATGCTGAGGGTACCACCAGGAGGTAGTTGGCTCGGAGAGGCGAGAAGTTCTTCTTTAGAAGAATGTCGTTTTGCAAGAAAAACGACGCCAATCCTCGCCTGAACACCTTCGGCACAATGACGGTCTTGCCTTCCAGGTAGTCTACAAGGCTCCTTAGTTCCGGGTCGGCTCGCTGTTGTTCAGCGAATTCGTCGGCACTGATGGGTCCCAAGAAAGTGTCGTCATCCGGGTCGTCCTGTGGCGGCGGTTCGACGGGGGCGCGAGACAAGCAGTCGGCGTCAGAGTGCTTTCGCCCGGACTTGTAAACGACGGTGATGTCGAATGCTTGAAGTCTCAGACTCCATCGTGCGAGGCGACCTGAAGGATCCTTCAAGTTAGCTAGCCAACACAAGGCGTGGTGGTCGCTCACGACTTTAAAGGGCCTGCCATAGAGGTAGGGGCGAAACTTTGATGTAGCCCAGATGATGGCGAGGCACTCCTTTTCTGTTGTGGAATAATTTGATTCCGCCTTCGATAGCGACCGGCTAGCGTAACTTACAACCCTTTCTAGTCCGTCAGTCCTCTGCACAAGAACGGCGCCGAGTCCTACGCTGCTTGCGTCGGTGTGGACTTCAGTATCGGCGTTTTCGTCGAAATGCGCAAGTATTGGCGGCGATTGCAGGCGTCGCTTCAGTTCTTCAAATGCTTCGATTTGCGGCGTCTCCCACTTGAACTCGACGTCGGCCTTCGTGAGATACGTCAGTGGCTCAGCGATCCGTGAAAAATTCTTGACGAAGCGCCTGTAATAGGCGCACAGTCCAAGAAATCTACGCACTGCCTTCTTGTCAGCGGGCGGAGGAAAGTTGGAGATGGCCGCAGTTTTCTGAGGGTCGGGGCGCACTCCAGACTTGTTGATTACGTGGCCCAAAAACAAGAGCTCCTCATATGCGAAGCGGCACTTCTCTGGCTTTAACGTGAGTCCGGAGGTTTTGATTGCTTGAAGAACTGTTTCAAGGCGCCGCAGGTGTTCTTCGAAGCTTGAGGCAAACACAACGACGTCGTCCAAATAGACAAGGCAAGTCTGCCATTTCAAGCCTGCCAGTACTGTATCCATGACGCGTTGGAAAGTCGCAGGTGCCGAGCAAAGACCAAACGGCATGACCTTGAACTGGAACAGTCCGTCTGGTGTTATAAAGGCAGTGTAGTAGGCAGTGTAGCAGTGTCACGTAGTAGTGACGCTGAAGAAAACAGTCGTAAAACTGTGTACAACGAAACTGGTTGTTTATTGGGCGAACCTGTGCCCACAAAAGCAAGGTACACTCAAAGCACAACGATAACGGCGAACACAGTCGGCGATCGTCGAAAATCTGATCAGCGGCGAAACGCGTCGGCTTTTATACCTGAGTCATCGAAGGTTCCAGATTAATCCCTGATGCCCGCGTGTCTTCCAGAAAGTTCTAGACAATTCGCGTCGCTCATACAATCAGATTACATGGGCGTCGGTGACCACAGACGACGGATAGAAGCATTGATAACGTCCGAGAAGCTTCCAATGCAGGCGCGTCCTGCGCCGAGCGATAACGTTTAACATTTGTTAGCCGGTGGAAAGCGGCCACCGGTGAAAGATAAACATGTATACGTGTCAATACCCTCCCCTTAAAAAGCATCGTCCCGATGCTACAAACACGCAAGCGAAAACAAAACCATGCGTAATAAACAAACAGACAAAAAAAATTAACAAAGTAACAAAGTACCTAACGTCGTCAGCGGGCGTAGAAAGGTTTAAGACGCACCACATGGATGACTTCAGGCCGTGCCCGGCGCCGCTGTGATTGCGAAATGCCGTCTGGCACGACCTCATAGTCCAGTGCGCCAATACGTCGGGTTATCTTATATGGTCCGAAATAGCGACGCAACAGTTTCTCGCTAAGTCCTCGTCGGCGTATCGGAGTCCAGACCCAAACACGGTCACCGGGCTGGTACTCGACGTAGCGTCGTCGAAGGTTGTAGTGTCGGCTGTCAGTCCTCTGCTGGTTCTTGATGCGCAGTCGGGCGAGCTGTCGACCTTCTTCGGCACGCTGCAAATAGGTGGCAACGTCGAGATTTTCTACGTCGGTGACGTCCGGTAGCATGGCGTCAAGCGTCGTTGCCGGGTTCCTTCCGTAGACCAGGTTGAACGGCGCCATGTGCGTCGTTTCTTGCACGGCCGTGTTGTATGCGAAGGTCACGTACGGAAGGATGGCATCCCACGTCTTGTGTTCGACGTCGACGTACATTGCCAGCATGTCGGCGATGGTCTTATTTAGGCGCTCGGTGAGGCCATTCGTCTGCGGGTGGTAGGCGGTGGTGCGGCGATGGCTTGTCTGGCTGTACCTCAGGATGGCTTGAGTTAGCTCTGCCGTAAAGGCCGTGCCTCTGTCGGTGATGAGGACTTCTGGGGCACCGTGACGCAGGAGGATGTTCTCAACGAAGAATCGGGCTACCTCGGCAGCACTGCCTTTGGGCAAGGCTTTTGTTTCGGCGTAGCGGGTGAGGTAGTCCGTAGCTACGACGATCCATTTATTCCCGGACGTCGACGTCGGAAAAGGCCCCAGTAAGTCCATCCCGATCTGCTGGAATGGTCGGCGAGGTGGCTCGATCGGCTGTAGAAGTCCGGCTGGCCTTGTCGGTGGTGTTTTGCGTCGCTGACAGTCTCGGCATGTCCTTACGTAATGGGCGACGTCGGCAGAGAGGCGAGGCCAGTAGTATTTTTCTTGTATCCTCGCGAGAGTGCGTGAAAAACCGAGATGTCCAGCCGTTGGGTCGTCATGGAGAGCTTGCAGGACCTCTGGACGCAATGCTGAGGGTACCACGATGAGGTAGTTGGCTCGGAGAGGCGAGAAGTTCTTCTTTAGGAGAATGTCGTTTTGCAAGAAAAACGACGCCAATCCTCGCCTGAACACCTTCGGCACAATGACGGTCTTGCCTTCAAGGTAGTCTACAAGGCTCCTTAGTTCCGGGTCGGCTCGTTGTTGTTCGGCGAATTCGTCGGCACTGATGGATCCCAAGAAAGTGTCGTCATCCTGGTCGTCTTGTGGCGGCGGTTCGACGGGGGCGCGAGACAAACAATCGGCGTCAGAGTGCTTTCGCCCGGACTTGTAAACGACGGTGATGTCGAATGCTTGAAGTCTCAGGCTCCAGCGTGCGAGGCGACCTGAAGGATCCTTCAAGTTAGCTAGCCAACACAAGGCGTGGTGGTCGCTCACAACTTTAAAGGGCCTGCCATAGAGGTAGGGGCGAAACTTTGATGTAGCCCAGATGATGGCGAGGCACTCCTTTTCTGTTGTGGAATAATTTGCTTCCGCCTTCGATAGCGACCGGCTAGCGTAACTTACAACCCTTTCTAGTCCGTCAGTCCTCTGCACAAGCACGGCGCCGAGTCCTACGCTGCTTGCGTCGGTGTGGACTTCCGTATCGGCGTTTTCGTCGAAATGCGCAAGTATTGGCGGCGATTGCAGGCGTCGCTTCAGTTCTTCGAATGCTTCGACTTGCGGCGTCTCCCACTTGAACTCGACGTCGGCCTTAGTGAGATACGTCAGTGGCTCAGCGATCCGTGAGAAATTCTTGACGAAGCGCCTGTAATAGGCGCACAGTCCAAGAAATCTACGCACTGCCTTCTTGTCAGCGGGCGGAGGAAAGTTGGAGATGGCCGCAGTTTTCTGAGGGTCGGGGCGCACTCCAGACTTGTTGATGACGTGGCCCAAAAACAAGAGCTCCTCATATGCGAAGCGGCACTTTTCGGGCTTTAACGTGAGTCCGGAGGTTTTGATTGCTTGAAGAATTGTTTCAAGGCGCCGCAGGTGTTCTTCGAAGCTTGAGGCAAACACAACGACGTCGTCCAAATAGACGAGGCAAGTCTGCCACTTCAAGCCTGCCAGTACTGTATCCATGACGCGTTGGAAAGTCGCAGGTGCCGAGCAAAGACCAAACGGCATGACCTTGAACTCGAACAGTCCGTCTGGTGTTATAAAGGCAGTCTTCTCCCGGTCCCTCTCGTCGACTTCGATTTGCCAGTAGCCGGTTTTGAGGTCCATCGACGAAAAATACTTTGCGTTGTAGAGTCGATCCAAGGCGTCGTCAATCCGTGGGAGGGGGTATACGTCCTTCTTCGTGATCTTGTTGAGCCGACGATAATCGACGCAGAAACGTAGGGTTCCATCCTTCTTCTTCACTAACACCACGGGGGACGCCCACGGACTCTTGGACGGCTGGATGATGTCGTCGCGTAGCATTTCGTCGACTTGGTGCCTTATGGCTTCACGTTCGCGCGCCGAAACACGGTACGGGCTCTGACGGAGTGGGCGGACATTTTCGTCGGTGATGATGCGGTGCTTGGCGACAGGGGTTTGTCGAACTTTTGACGACGACGAGAAGCAGTCCTTGTATTGCAGGAGCAGAGCTTTTAGTTGTTCTTTCTTATGCCTGGGAAGGTTCTGATTGACGTCGAAAGTTGGCTCAGGTATTGTAGTCGTCGTTGCAGGTGCACTGGAATCCGTGAAGGCGAATGCACTGCTGGCTTGTATTATTTCGTCGATGTAGGCGACCGTGGTGCCTTTGTTAATGTGCTTATATTCGGGGCTGAAGTTCGTGAGCATCACCCTTGCTTTCCCTGCACGTAGCTCAGCTATGCCTCTAGCGACGCAAATTTCACGGTCGAGCAGTAAGTGATGATCGCCCTCGATGACGCCTTCCATGTCTGCAGGAACTTCGGTACCGACGGAAATAATTACGCTGGAGCGCGGCGGAACGGTGACTTGTTCTTCAAGCACATTCAAGGCATGGTAACTGATGATTGTATCCGGCGGTATCGCTTTCTGTGTTGAAAGCGTTATCGACTTGGACCTTAAGTCGATGACTGCACCATGTTGGTTTAGAAAGTCCATGCCTAGGATGACGTCCCTGGAGCAGTGCGGCAGGATTACGAAGCTCGCCGGGTAAGTGCGGTTGTTTACCGTGACTCGCGCTGTGCAGATTCCAGCCGGCGTTATTAGGTGACCTCCCGCTGTCCGTATATCGGGTCCTTGCCAGGCCGTCTTCACCTTCTTTAACTTGGCGGCGAACGAGCCACTGAAAACTGAATAGTCGGCGCCAGTGTCGACGAGAGCGGTGACGTTATGACCATCGATGAGCACGTCTAGATCGGTAGACCGGCGTCTGGAGTTGCGGTTAATTCGTGGCGTCGGATCACGGCTGCGTCGGCTTGCTCTGCTGCTGCTACGTCGCGTCGGAAGGTCTTCCTTCGGCGGCGATGTGTTGTCAAGGCTGTTGCTAGGCGGCGTGCTGATATCTCGTCGTGATGATTCGCGAATCGTCGTCGTCGTCGGCGGCGGAGGATCTTCGGCATTGCGTCGTACAGCAACCGCACCTCCATCGGTTGCTGCTTTTAGTTTCCCGGGTAAGGGCTCGGAGATCGGCCCCGGGTGGGACCGGTGTACTGACGGCGATGCGGCGAGATGTAGCGGCCCGGTGACGGCGAGCGTGAGGGTCGTCGTGGTTGCCACTGGGCTCCGGCGAGGTAGTCGGCGATGTCACGTGGTCGCTCGCCAAGCTGTGGACGCGGCGCGTTGACGGCGAACCCTCGTAGGCCCATCTCGCGGTATGGGCATCGGCGGTAGACATGGCCGGCTTCCCCGCAGTGATAGCAGAGCGGGCGGTGGTCGGGGGCGCGCCAAATGTCCGTCTTCCGCTGGTAGCTGCGCTGGGCGACGGGCGGGCGTGCTGGCGGCGGCGGCGGTGGACGACGGAACTGCGGCGTTACGGGGCCCTGGCGCGAGCGCGGAGGGGGGCCTTCACGACGGGCGACGGCGGCGTAGGTCATCGCTTGCGGCTGTGGTTGAGGCGATGCCGGAAGTTCTGGCACTTCCAGTGATCGCTGAACCTCTTCTTTTACTATGTCAGCGATTGAAGCCACCTGAGGCTGCGATCTTGGGAATAATTTCTGTAGTTCTTCCCGTACAACCGCTCTGATCGCCTCGTGCAGGTCGTTGGTGCCTAGAGCTTGAGCTTCGGCGTAGTTTGTCAGGGCAGGGCGGTTGTATTGCCTGGCTCGCATTTCAAGCGTCTTCTCGATCGTTGTCGCCTCCGAAACAAATTCTGCCACAGTCTTGGGCGGGTTGCGCATCAATCCGGTGAATAGATGCTCCTTGACGCCCCGCATCAAGAACCTAACTTTCTTTTCTTCAGACATGTCGGGGTCGGCGTGGCGGAAGAGGCGAGTCATCTCCTCCGTGAAGATCGCGATGCTCTCGTTCGGCAATTGAACTCTGGTTTCCAGGAGAACTTCAGCCCTTTCTTTTCGTACGACACTTGTGAAGGTCCTCACGAAGTTCTCGCGAAATAGGTCCCAAGTCACCAGGGTGGTCTCCCTGTTCTCAAACCATGTCCGAGCAGCGTCATCCAATGAAAAATAGACATGCCGCAGCTTGTCATCGTCGCTCCATTTGTTGAATGTCGCGGTCCTCTCGTACGTCTCCAGCCATGTTTCAGGGTCTTCAGCTGATGATCCACGGAAGGTCGGTGGCTCCCGAGGTTGCTGCAGCAGGATGGGGGACGCTGGGGCTGCCATTGAGGTCGTTGACTTGGCCTTGATCGCTGTGGTCTTCTCGGGAAGAAGTCCGTATTCTGGCAAAAGACCTTGCTGCCTACGGCTAGCTCGCTGGTCCTTAGCGATGTTGGTCTCGTCCTCCGGTTTCGGGCTTGGGTCGCGGCTTTGCGGGGGTGTCCGCTGCATGGACACAAAAGCACCTCCACCAGATGTCACGTAGTAGTGACGCTGAAGAAAACAGTCGTAAAACTGTGTACAACGAAACTGGTTGTTTATTGGGCGAACCTGTGCCCACAAAAGCAAGGTACACTCAAAGCACAACGATAACGGCGAACACAGTCGGCGATCGTCGAAAATCTGATCAGCGGCGAAACGCGTCGGCTTTTATACCTGAGTCATCGAAGGTTCCAGATTAATCCCTGATGCCCGCGTGTCTTCCAGAAAGTTCTAGACAATTCGCGTCGCTCATACAATCAGATTACATGGGCGTCGGTGACCACAGACGACGGATAGAAGCATTGATAACGTCCGAGAAGCTTCCAATGCAGGCGCGTCCTGCGCCGAGCGATAACGTTTAACATTTGTTAGCCGGTGGAAAGCGGCCACCGGTGAAAGATAAACATGTATACGTGTCAATATGCGACGTCACCGACCCGACCAGGAACACCGATAACGCGAGAACCTAGGCAAGCGTCAACGCCGTGAGTGAGACCCCGGCCACCGATAAACTATTTGCTGAAGGACGTCGCCCAGCTCCGCTGTTTCTTCAGAATTTGCACCGCTAGTGTCAAGCTGGCCGCATTTTTTTTTTGCGCACATTGGACAAAAATGACAGCGAGGTCGATGTCTTCTTTTCTTCAATAGAAAGTTTTAGTCGTATGTTCTGAGAAAATTTGAATTATAGGTAAATGTCATCACTGAGGTTGACCCAAATAGGGTACACAAGCGGATTCTGTAAGCATTTAATAAGGTATGAGCTTACTTCTTGTACAGTAAAGTTTTTTTTTTTACTTCAGTGTAAGAGAGCAACAAAATGTCAGTGCTACGTAAACCAAATTCCAAATCAGTGCGTTGTAAGTGCAATGGTAAGCTGAAAAAAACTGGTATGCATTTGACGCATGAAGCAACCCGAATACAAGAAAAATCAAACTAAAATAAGATGAAGTAATGTAGTTCTGTAGCTTTGTCAGGCGGGCAGTTTTAGTTGAGACAAGTTATCTGCATTGTTAAAGCACGTAAGCCAAGAAATTGTGTTTGGCTCGTGGCCACAAAGACATGAACTTCTAGATATTGCAGTTTCAGAGGAATGATTTAAAAAAAAACTTGATACGCAAACAAATTTGGTGGAGTATATTGCAACGGCAATGACATCTCTGTTTGGCGCAAAAAATAGAAGAGAGATGGGCCATCGCTGCGTTTGCGTTTCGATTCGCTTGAATGAAGCAAGCGGCGACGATATTGACTGAGATATTGATGGTGTTTACGGGCCAAAAGAACGTCTCGTTCGAGGTTGCTCGATATCTATATACTAAAAAGACATCCAGTTCACCGGTTTGTCCACATGGGTTTTCCATGTCTCCCATTTTTCCTTTTCTTTCTTTAGGTTTCCTCGAAAATAGGTTGCCTCCGTCGGAGCCAACATTATTCACGAAAAAAATAGAACAGAACAAAAGAGGCAAAGTTATGAACTTCCATCTGTCCTCTGGCAACCTTAGTATGGTTTGACAACTTTCGCCTTCATTTCGTTTGTGTAGGACGTTCCTTATTACAGCACTGTCTATTTCATTTCTCCTCTCCTTACGAAAAGAATAGTTTTGTACTTTCATGGGAATTCATGGTCGTTCGTCTTCTAAACGCACACGCAAGACCAATGAATGAGAGGTATGGCGAAAGCGACCGAATGTAATGGTGTTGCAGAACGGAGGAGAGGTATAAGATAAAGTGTGTGGTGTAAGTACGGCCTTGAGTAAACATTTCTTGAGCAAGTGCTCGAAAGCGATAAATGAAGGCAACGCGGGTGGTTGAGGCACATGTGAGCTATATGCTTTTTTTTTTTAGAAGTGTGATCTACTCACAGCCAACTAGCGTGTTTCACTGGATCCAGGCTATGTGAGGTTTTTCTAAATAATAATAATAATAATAATAATAATAATAATAATAATAATAATAATAATAATAATAATAATAATAATAATACTAACAATAATAAGCTTCAATTCGTATTGCCACTGGACGAAAGAGTACAACTTCGCTGGAAATTGGGCTGTGATTCTCGCGCAAGCCTGCGGTCGTTTTATTGTGATAGCAATTATATGGACACTCCAAGTGCATTCCTGCCGTCGCCGTCGCTGTGAGTTTCCGTATAAAGTCTAACGACGATGAACGACGGGCACTGTATGCTGTATGTGCGAGTGAAGGGACGTGCGCTTTCACGGAGAGCGAACGCACGGCGGAGAGCAAACACGACGTTTCCGGTCGTGCGAAAGGGCTCGTAGGGGGATGGGAGGGAGGGAGGGGAGGCGACGTTTAGCTGTGGCACTTAATGCGGATCTTGCGACCAGGCGCAAGGGGAACTGGCGACTCAATGTCCCACGCGAAAGGAGCAAAGTGGGAAGGCAGCGCGGGAGGGAGGGTGCGCGGCTTCTATAGTCTGCCAGGAACTGCGTACTTGTACGTGGCTGACGGCTGTCGCGCGCACCGTATCTTGAAAGAAATCTCCACACGGCTCTGACCTTTGTATGCGCTGTGCTTTCGCCACTCAGTTTCCGTTGAAGCGATACACCACGCGAACGTTTGGTCACTGCTCCGGTCGCGCGCGCTCACGCCAGCGTTTTGACAGTGCGTGTCTGCGGTCCATGAGTGTGATCTATTCATGTTTGCTTGAGCGCGCTGACACCATGCTTGTTAATTCAGTTAGTAAGCGAATGTGTCCAAGTTTATGCAGCCCATAAAGCAACTATCCTTACTACGTATACTCTACTAGTAAATTTGCTATCGCAATTGATGCTACGCCTTTCGGGTGAAACTGCGACTTTTTGCGGTGCGCCAACAAGCGATATTTAAAGCAATAACGCGATAGCGACACTGTTGTCCGCGCTAGAAAGCTGTTCTCCACTTGAAGTGCGTATCGATACGACTTGCTGTCATTTACACCTAATGCCCTAATAAATTACCAAGAAAATAATTTACGCTTCTGTGTCAACGAAAATGTAGTTGTTATTATTGTTATTATTTTACCAGATACAGCACCACTTTATTTTTTTTCCGCCGAAGTCTTCTGTAGACATACATTACATACATCACTCAGTCCCACGAACCATTGATGTAGCGCGATGTTTTGAATGTATGGGCCTCTATGGAAACTTCGCCAACCTGGTAGCCTATACATAATCACTTAAGCGTCATACAAGATTATTGACTTGTAGCGCTCTCCCGGCCCGGCACGCTCCCGAAACATGGCAACACTTGTTACGTTGCCGCTGAAGCACGCGTTCTAGCGACGAAGATGGGTTGGCGTTAATATTTGCTTTACAGAAAGCAGTGATGTTGAAAAAGACACGGCATAAATTAACGTTTCTCGGTCCTTCGGAGGCGCACAGAGGGCTTTTGCTTCGGCTTACCGAAGGGTTACCAACAGCACTCGCCCGCCTTTTCTTAGGGCTGATGTCGGTTGTGAGAGCGTATAATCTTAAGAACGGAATTGATATAAAGACAAAGGGTAGTGGTTAACTGCATAATGTATGCCTGACTATTCGCGGCGTGACAGAAGAAGGCTGACAGGCAGCTCACTCATCACGACATGGTCCCTTCATGATAATGATTAACTTTAATCTGAGCCGACCACTGTTCTTAGCCGACCACTGTGATCGCTTTTGTTTTGATTTATCAGTTAGCCAGCATTTTTTTTTTCTTTTTCGTTATTTTTGAAGCAGCGACATAGAGCAAGGTCTTTCTTTTTAATATTATTATTTGCGACGTTGATTCCTTATTGGCAGTTTAAGCTTCTGACAAAATATCACCCGTGCTGGATCTCATTAATGTACGCTGCCGCCACCAGCCTGTTAGAACACCGAGGGTCTGTCTTTTGGATTGAGTTTGTTTTTATTAGAGCAGAGCTTCTAGAGCTGCCATATGTTGTTCCCCGATGTTTACAACCAGCCTACAATCATAATGCACTAATAAGT
This sequence comes from Dermacentor silvarum, assembly GCF_013339745.2. Lineage (NCBI taxonomy): Eukaryota > Metazoa > Arthropoda > Arachnida > Ixodida > Ixodidae > Dermacentor > Dermacentor silvarum. The sequence continues at coordinate 151,478,813 of NC_051155.1, read as the reverse complement.
ACTTGGTGTAAAAAAGAAGCTGTTCAAAAAACCACTTGCCAACTAATTTATCGGGCCGACATACACGCATGCTTTTTGTTAATTGTCGTAAATACACAAAATTCGAGGGCGCTATGCTTCGCCTTTAAGATTGGAACGCGATAGCGTTATCGGGCCCCGTTCGCATCGGATATTTATTTTGAGCAGGCTTCACTGCAACACATAGCATGGGAAAGCCAGCTTATAAAGACCAAGCTTACACCAATCCCGTATAAGTCGGCTTCACTTTAACGCACGAATGTATTGCAGAGAAGACATTTCTCCATGGGCAATATAGGCTGTCTTATATGAAAATGTGATGGCCCTAGGGCGATTTATTTTCAATATTTTATTTTTTTGCTGTTACCCCGAGGCGCGCGCGTGCCCAAAACGCATTAGGCAGGGGTGCTATTTTGTAGCAATTCTACTACTTTTGCCTATAACTTTTGATGTCCTCAGACGGCTGCGATTGGTTGAAAATGACCGGGCCGCGCCCATGTTGTCTGTCGATCACGCGACGTCAGGAGCCCGCAGAAACTCGCTACGTCAAAATGACGTTGACGTACTCATTATGCGGGGCAAAAGTCATAGTATTTTAGCACCGCCGGAGGGAGGGTCGTTTCAGAACGCATAAAAAATGGCTGCCCCCAAGTGCCAGTTTGACCTGCCGAGGAGGCGAGCGCCATCTGGATGCTGTTTTATCTGGACGCCATCTGGATGCTGTCTGGATGCTGTAATCTACCCGGGCGCGCCGTTGTTATATGGTAGAAATACTGAGAAACGGGTTTGTGTTTGAGTTTCCGCGTAACAGAGTTATGTTTTCCCGTACATTCGAATGACAATCCGACGCTATCATGTCTGTAGGTTGTGGCACGGCCGCTGGATAAAAAAAGTTGTCGCAGTTTCACCTGAAAGGCGAAGCATCAATTGCGATAGCAAATTTGTAGAGAGCTATACGGAGTAATGATATTAGCCTTAACAGCTGTGTAAACTTGGACATGCAGCAGCACCGGCAACACGCAGAACTGTTGTCGACGTCGTCGGCGTTTTGCCCGCGTTCGCTCAAAATGCGTGCGGCGATGGTGGCTGTTGCCGGAGCCTCTGATATAAATAGGCACGTGGTGCCGCAGCTAAACGTCACCTGCCTTCCCTTCCCCTCCCCCCACCTCCCCAACGGCCTCTCGCGCGTCGGAAGAAGGCGCGTTTGCTCTACATATTTGGTGATTGTAAAGGAGGAAAGAGACGCCTACTTCTGCAGCCCTTAAGGGAGCAAGATAGCGCCAACCTTTCCCTTTCCCTCAAGAACCACTTACCGGAGCACGGCGCAGAACGCGCGTTTGTTCTCCGCCGTGCGTTCACTCCCCGTGAAAGCGCGCGCCCCTCGCGCCCTTTCACTCGCACATACAGCGTTCGGCGCGCGGCGACGATTTCATCTCCATTGACGTCACACGGAACCTCACGGCGACGGCGACGGCGACAACGACGGCGACGCCAACGGCAGAAATCTGTTTTTGAGTGTCCATATAATTGCTATCGCAATAAAAAAGGTGCGGCCTGTCGCGACGGCCGGCTGCTATGGGAGCAAACGTGACGGCCGTAGTTGCATTGTCAGCCGTTTGGCTGTTCCGAACGGCGCTAGCTGAGGGGGATGGAACGCGTCGGCTTGCACGCGCGACGGCGTTGTAAACGCGTTCCTGACGCATTTGCTATGCCGATGCCAGACAACAGTCCCCGGCGTGTGACGCCATGGCGGATAACACCGTTTTCGATGCACGCGGCCGGGCGCACCTTTTTTTTTATTGCGATAGCAATTATATGGACACTCCAAAGCAGATTTCTGCCGTCGGCGTCGCCGTCGCCGTTGCCGTCGCCATCGCCGTGAGGTTCCGTATGACGTCAATGGAGATGAAATCGTCGCCGCGCGCCGCCGAACGCTGTATGTGCGAGTGAAAGGGAGCGAGGGACGCGCGCTTTCACGGGGAGTGAACGCAAGGCGGAGAACAAACGCGCGTTCTGTGCCGTGCTCCCTTAAGGGCTGCAGAGGTAGGCGTCTCTTTCCTCCTTTACAATCACCATATATGTAGAGCAAACGCGCCTTCTCGACGCACGAAAGGTCGTGGGGGGGGGGGGGGGAGGGAGGGGACGTTTAGCTGCGGCACCAAGTACCTATTTATATCAGAGGCTCCGGCAACAGTCACCAACGCCGCACGCATTTTGTGCGAACGTGGGCAAAACGCCGACGGCGTCGACAACAGTTCTGCGTGTTGCCGGTGCTGCTGCATGTCCAAGTTTATACAGCTGATAAAGCTACTATCATTACTCCGTATAGCTCTCTACAAATTTGCTATCGCAATTGATGCTTCGCCTTTCAGGTGAAACTGCGACAACTTTTTTATCCAGCGGCCGTGGTTGTCGTTAAGTCGTACTTGATGATTTTTCTGACGAATTTTACTTTTATAAATTCAATTATTTCACTAACGCCTCTGCGCCACGCTGAGGGCCTGCTTGGTCGGGGTGGTTCGGGGTACCGAAACACAGTTGCTGACACCGACGCCGACGCCGTAGTTTTACAGCGTAAGCTGCTATGGGCTCATTCCAACTGCCGTTTCGGGTCGCGATGATGCCGCCGCCGGTGCCCCGTAGCCGCTATCGCATGCGAAAAAAAAAAGGACCCGCTCTCCGCCGGGATCGAACGCAGGACCGCTGCGTGGGAGGCGGATACTCTACCACTGAGCCACGCAAGCACTTGCTTGGCTGGGCCGAACGGCGCTATAGCTATCAGCGATGGAACGCGTCGGCTTGCACGCGCGACGGCGTCCCAAGCGCGTTCCTGACGCATTCACTCAAATTACTAGGTAGTACTGTCGAAACGCTCGTCTAGCTTACGCTGTGACTGTGCTGCGTGTGCCGCGCAGGCCTGGCATTTTTTTACGATACTGGCCCCTTAACGCTGTCGTGAAAAAAAAATGTCACAGTTTCGCCCTAAGGGCGAAGCAATGAATGCGATAGCAACACAGCAATGTCATACGAAGTAAGGTGAGCGGCTTTGGTAGCAACAACACGCAGAACTGTTGTCGACGCCATCGGCGTTTTGCCCGCGTTAGCTCAAAATGCGTGCGGCGTTGGTGACTGTTGCTGGAGCCTCTGATATAAATAGGCACTTGGTGCCGCAGCTAAACGTCGCCTCCCTTCCCTCCCCCTCCCCCACGGCCTCTCGCGCGTCCGAAGAAGGCGCGTTTGCTCTACATATATGGTGATTGTAAAGGAGAAAAGAGACGCCTACTTCTGCAGCCCTTAAGCGAGCACGGCGCAGAACGCGCGTTTGTTCTCCGCCGTGCGTTCACTCCCCGTGAAAGACGCGCCCCTCGCGCCCTTTCACTCGCACATACAGCGTTCGGCGCGCGGCGACGATTTCATCTCCAAATGACGTCATACGGAACCTCACGGCGACGGCGACGGCGACGGCGACGGCGACGCCGACGGCGACGGCGACGCCGACGGCAGAAATCTGCTTTTGAGTGTCCATATAATTGCTATCGCAATAAAAGGTCACAGACCTGCGCTGCACGCGCAGCACAGTAGGAGCGGACTGCAGGATCGGGCTCAAGCTGCCGGCGCGGTCCCACGGGACCTCCATTCTCGACAGCACGCACATGAAGGTCTTCACAACGAAGTCTCTTTGCCTCGTTTTCACGAGAAGGAACGGATACGGTCCACCCGTTGTCGAAGGCCAGCTGCAGCTAGTGTGGCTCCCTGCACAGAGGTATGCTGAGCCTGGCATTGCCTGATTCTAACCGCACGCGTAGCTCTACGATTTGTTTCTTCAGCAGCGGTTCGTATCTTTCGAGGAGGCGCCATGACGTGTACCGGAGAGTAAACACGGGTATTGGGAATAAGCAGCGCACACGTCGCATACGACGCTGCTACTCCTGCTGCTTCCGTTGAGGATGATTTATTGGCACCCACCAACTGCCGTATCTTGAGAGGAATGTGCGTTGGGGGTGCTGTCTCGGATGCGTCGGCAGCTCGTAGCTTTGTGTGTGCTGTGCGTACTCGGCGCTCAGTTTTCGGTGAAGCGATAGACAGCACGGAGGACGGTGCTGCTGCCGCGTGTCCTTACGCCAGCTTTTTGATAGCGAGTGTCCGCGGTCGTCGAGTGTGACATGTGTTAATGTTTGCTCCGCGTTCTGACACCATGCTTGTTCATTTAGTTAGCAAGCGAACGTCTACAAGTTGATAAGGCCAATAAAACTTCTATACTTAATTCGTATATATCTCTGCTAATTTGCTAGCGCAATCGATGCTACGCCTTTGAGGCGAAACAGCTACTTTTTTGTACACATCTTCTTAATCAACTTTTTCTTCCTCAAAGCTTCTCTATGTAGCTTGTACCGCTACCTATGCCAATGCTACATGACGTGCCACTTGGTACAAATAATGTTGCTAGATACATAGGGCAAAGAAAACGCTTATTTTACAAGGCATCTTACCAACCCACCCGTTACACGTATCTGGAATGTGTTGTATTGGGTGTGTTCCCACGGAACAGAATTGCAAACCTCGTGTGGCAGGATCAGTGGAGATACAGACATTCGATTCGATGCTATCGGCACTTTTCGCCACTCATTCTAAAAGTTCTTTTTCAGAGCGCTTTTTCTGAGGGTTGCTTTCTTGTTTTATCTTGACTGTTTTTTGTATCAGCCTGCTGTGCGGCGATTTTATATATTCTTTCATTTTATCTTAGCCCGGAAACATTTTAACTTGATAGCGTTAAGGACACCGTGTCGCAGCAAATCCGGCGTCGGAAACCGGCGTCAGCGTGCGATGCGGATGGTGGAGAAAATCATCCCCAATTACCCCGACCGCACAGGCCCTCCACGTGGTGCATGGTTTTGGTGAAAAAAAAATTGAATTTGTGACAGTGAAATCCGTCAGGAAAATGATAAAGTACGACTTTACCATTCGGCGTCGTATTCGCCGTCAGGATTGTTTACCCTTCGGCTTCGGATTGTAATTTGAATGTACGAGAAAACTTAATTCTGCTACGAGGAAACTCAAACACAAACCCCTTTTGCAGCATTTCTACCAGACCTGCAGCCGCGCGTTGCGATGCGAACGGGTCCCGATAACGCTATCGCGTTCTACTCTTAAACGCTAAGCTTAAGCGTCGTCCAAATTTTTTTCTGTGCTGATTGCAATTAAATGTTTTATCGTTCTTCGTATGAATGCATGCTCAAATAATAAGAGAGGAAAGCGCGAAGTGGAAGCATAAAGGAGCCCGCTTAGAAAACGTGTTGAGAGGACTAGGTCGCGAAGACTACAGAGATAAGCGAGACAAAAGTTATTACAATGACCAGGAACTCGCAGATATATATGGAGGGAAAGAATGCATAGACATGCAGGGAGTGTAACGAGCGGTAGCTTTTGTCGACTACCCTGCACTGAGGGAATGGTAATGAAATAGGAATACAGTCAATTGGATTGAATTCCGGGGTTTTACGTGCAAAAACCACGATTTGGCGGAGTAGAGGGAGAGAAGAACACATAGTAAACTATGTACACAATCCAGCGCTAGCAGCGGAAGCAGGCAACATTCTTAGAGTCGAGTCTGCAGGCCCGTAAGCCTCAGAAACCTAAGCAATTCCGATATACGAGTACTCTTCAGCGTATACGGCGTTCCGCAGGTTTCCGGGCTGTGACATATGGTCTGCTGCAGTGACCGTAACTTATTCCTTCGTTTACTACGACAGACAGTGCCATTTCTTTTGTCCTTTTGCATTCGTCCTAACGGAGGCATTTACCTTATGGAACTGTAGTGAAGTGACATAGGAACATGTTATTTTTTTCGTTGTTTTTGCCATATAATGACCCGCTCACTGAGTAGCAAATCGACAGCGGGGCAGGAAAAGAAATACACAAGGCCCAAGAGCTACCCATAGCAAGAAATGTAGACGCAGTGTTAGATGATGGAGAATTTTATTGATGAAGTCTCGTCAGTTTCTCACCGGAAAATTTATGCCGTGGCCATTTTTGTACGTAGCAGTCATGAGGCAGCAGAAGCAGTGTCACCTTTGGTAAGCAGATCACACGCAGCGCCGTTCCTGCGTTAATCGCTGTCTTCAAGAGTAGGCGTCGCTTTCGTCGAGTAGGATAGATTCTTTGCAATCATTTTCCCCAGAACCTCATCATTTTTTCTGCCACCTTTCTGATCTGTTTGTCGTTTTATACCTTTTTCAAGACATTTTAAATAACACCTTTTTTCGAGCGGCATTTCCCGCACCGCTTGTGGGTCTTCGCCCTAAATACTCTTATATTAGGAAAGAAAAAAAGTTGTCGCAGTTTCACCTGAAAGGCGAAGCATCAATTGCGATAGCAAAGTTGTAGAGAGCTATACGGAGTAATGATAGTAGCTTTATCAGCTGTATAAACTTGGACATGCAGCAGCACCGGCAAAACGCAGAACTGTTGTCGACGCCGTCGGCGTTTTGCCCGCGTTCGCTCAAAATGCGTGCGGCGTTGGTGACTGTTGCCGGAGCCTCTGATATAAATAGGCACTTGGTGCCGCAGCTAAACATCGCCTCCCTCCCTCCCCCCCACGGCCTTTCGTGCGTCAGAAGAAGGTGCGTTTGCTCTACACATATGGTGATTGTAAAGGAGGAAAGAGACGCCTACTTCTGCAGCCCTTAAGCGAGCACGGCACAGAACGCGCGTTTGTTCTCCGCCGTGCCTTCATCCCCGTGAAAGCGCGCGTCCCTCGCACCCTTTCACTCGCACATACAGCGTTCGGCGGTAATTGGCGCTGAGCCGTGCTCCCTCAAGGGCTGCAGAAGATAGCGCCAACCTTTCCCTTTCCCTCAAGAACCACTTACCGCGCGGCGACGATTTCATCTCCATTGACGTCATACGGAACCTCACGGTGACGGCGACGGCGACGTTGACGGCAGAAACCTGCTTTGGAGTGTCCATATAATTGCTATCGCAATAAAATATGGTGGATATGGGAGAAAAGTCATGATAGCGAGAAGTTGTATGGTTTCTGAAGTGTCCAAAAGAGAAGCGTCGAGGAAACATATTTCATAAATATGCCGAACGCAGAGGAGCTATCAATACGGCATCACACACACACACACACACACGCACGCACGCACACACACACACACACACGCACACGGACACGCGCACACCAACACGCACACACACTAAGACAGGAAAACTATACAACAGAACTGTCGGAGTGCAGTAGTGCGAAGTCCTAAGAACCACGCTCCCTGAAGAAACTCTTGCCGAAATAAATACGACATAACAAAGACCAGAGATAACCGTAATGACATAGTCTTTATATTTCTTACTTTAGGTCCCTTATTTATTTCATTTCAAGCACGGTTTCCATCTTTTCCTTTTGTGATATAGATCGCTCTTTTTTTTTACAGTGCCGCTTCAAAAGGCATTTTTTCAGCCATAACCCATTCCTTCCCAATGCTCTCACCCTTATGTGAGAAACATCACTCCTGATGTTTACATTCTTTTAGCGGACGCATCTAATCAGTCTGGGTGGCTCTTTCCTTTCCTTCCTTCCTGCATTGTCGCCTTCAAATATTCGTGTACCATCCTCCGCCCCCTTTCTGTATCAGTGGCCTTGAACGCGAGCCGGTTCTTCGAAAGTCTGCGAAAGCAGCCGCAGCACTCTTTCGTTTCCACCTCTGGCAACGCAGTTCCCGGCCCTTGTATTTCCGAACACCTCTCTCACCTTCTCAAGCTTTGTGTCTTCATCCTTGCATTTTAGAATGCGATCACTGCTCTTATCCGGCCTGACGTGTTTCCTCAACAAGAACTTTGCAACAAGCACGGCATCGACGCCGCCAACACAGTGAACATGCGCCTTGCTGTTGTTGCCCTGTAAGTGCGGCGGCGTGCTGATTTTCTTTCTAACGTCTTTATAATTCGTTTTCGTTTCGGCTTTCGCGGTGAATGGTTCTTAAATTATGTCTCTCTAGAGAACACCATGCAGTATAATGTGGAAGTTTGTGCTATACCAAGTCATTCATGGGGTTTCATAGACGCAGATGTCCGCATGAACAAATGATCAGTGAATGCCCCGTGTATTGGCTAGAATAGCCGTGCTTCCTTTGATAGGCCCGGAAGGAGGACTACAACACACCTTGTCGGTGTGGTGCTTGAAGGATGATGTAAACAAACCTCCAGCTATCTCATTTTTGTTTACTGGTCTTTGTTTGCGGGAAATAATGGCAAGGTTGATTGCCCCTCAGAGAACCTCTTCTGTAACTCACCCAGCGCCTTCACTATATGCGCGCTAGTGCATTTACGTGCTGTTGTTTTTTTGTGATTTTCTTAGGATGGTTTTCTAACTGACAGAACCTTTTTATGTTCTGGTGTAGAATCATGACCAAGCATTATTTTAAATAAAGCACGAATTAATCTTTGGTGAGGCTCTCAATCGCTGTAAACGTCCGTGTAAACTCAATCGCTGTAAACATCTCAAATGTAAACGTCCGCGTTTACCGCAGACCACAGACGCTGCTAAATGAATTGTTTAATGATCAACAGTACGCAAATACTACTGTGAGCCTTTCCAGGACAGTTTCCCACGCCCATTTATTTCCCTAATATTGCTTCTTTCTGTAGCTGTGACAATTTATTGTCCGTTATATATTTTTTATTTCTCATTTCTGGACTCTACTTATACCCGTATTTTCATGTCTGTTACCATGTGCAAAATAATAATGGAGCACCAGATGTGTCTTCGTATGCACTAGCATCAGTAAAAACTGTGGGCTTTTGAAATGCGTAGAAAATGTGCCGTTGCTTTTTCTACATATCTGGGTTCCTGCGATGTACTTACTGGTTAGGACAGACTGATTTAGAGTGAATCGAGAAGCCTGAAACTAAGAATGACTAGCTATCAGTTCGTTAAATGTCCTTGAAACAGATCCAGTAACTCAATAACCTGACCACAACTGCACAAAGATGCTGCTGAGCATGAGATCGCGCGATCGAATCCCGGCCATGGCGGCCGCATTGCGATGGAGGCGAAATGCAAAAACGCCTGTGTTCTTGCGTTGCAGTGCAAGTTAAAGAACCCCAGATGGTCAAAATTAATCCGGAGCCCTCCTTTACTGCGTGCCTCATACTCAACACTGGTTTTGGCACGTAAAACCACTGAAAGAATAAGATGATGTACTGAACTGCTCAGAGCGTCTCCGCATCAAGAACAAGGTGGTCTATCAATATTGCCACACTGCCTTATTTACAGTTATAACTGTTGACGCTTGTCCCACCTTTCATTTCGCCTAATACCTTGCGTTACTTCCTTCATATTTTTGTCTGATACACAGCCCTCAATCGTTACGACCAGCAGATGGAATTTATGTGCTGTAGCTGATCCTTGTCCTATGTCTTTATATTCCTTGTTATCCCTCTCGTCATTTCTGAACATTATCTGTTATTATTTTTCAGTTCAAAGCTTCCTGCAAGATATGAATCTAGGGAGCGCTTCCCTTTATGATACCTTTTAATATCTTGTGACCCCCACACACACATAAAAAAAGCTATTGCGCAATAAACTACGTTACCACGAACATCTAAGCCGACGGATAGCAAGCGTTATAAGTTTAACGTATAGCAACGCTGCGAAACCTTTTTTTTTTAATTTAAAAAAGATGACGGTAGGACAGGCACACTAAAGTGAAAAAGAAATATTCGATTCAGATAAATCCTAAATTAGGGCCGTACAGGTGCCCAGATTGCTAGTTTTATTTTTTTCAACTGCGAAAGCCAGACTATATGTACTCCTCTCCGGGAAGACAGGACGAGCACTAAAACAAAATCTATGTAAGGTTTATTACAACTCTGGTCATTTGATAGTAAAAGTTCCTTCTTTATTGAACACAGCCAGGTGGCTTAGTGGCTATGATGATGCGCTGCTAAACACGAGTTCGCGGTATCAAAGCCCGGCCGCGGCAGCCATGTTTCGATGGGAGCGAAATGCAAAGACGCCCGTGTTCCGTGCATTTGGGGCATATTAAGGATCCCCTGGTGGTCAAAATGAATTCGAAGTCCGCCGCTACGGCGTGCCTCATAATCAAATCGTGCTTTTGGCCACAAAACCACAGAATTCGATTCCGTTCTATATTCATGTTTATTCTGAATAAGCTTGCAATATGGCGAGCGACGTCTGGTAATCAAGTAGTACTCGTCAAACTCTATAAGGCACGGGCTTTCCTACGGCCAGCTATAACTTCCGGAATAGGTCTTAATATTCAGATAGCTTGTTTACATTTGCGGAATTCCGCTGTGACATTCCTGCTGAATTTGTTTCAGTTGTATTCACATAAAAATTGCGTCGGCATGTGAGAGTCCGAGCATGCTCTTATGCAGGCCTATACGGCTGCTGCCCCGCGTGTATGAGCTGAACACGATGATGATGGCGCTTTTAAATTGATTTTTGTCCCAAACACTTTAGCGCAGCATTCTAAACATCGCGATTACTGCTCTTAACACTACGAAGATTTCCAGAGGCAGTCAGACCTAGTAGCTATTGTTTCCCCGAGTGGCGCTTCTCATTGGTAGGAGTAAAATGCTGTTGTGATGGCGAAGAAGAATGCATCGCTCCTATTGTCTAGGGCACGTGCATGCGAGAAGATGCCTATGTGTTCAATGAATCGCGTGCTTATCTCTCACCCTAAAGAAAGTTGTTTAGGCAAAGTTCTTGCCTGTAGGACTCGGAACGCAGACCACTAAGGCTAGGTAGCATAACAGTGCTTTCACCATAGCACCAATCTACTCTTCTGCAGCAACATCCGCTCGAATGGCGGAAAGATCCTTTCCACAGCTGACCTGCTTTGCAGCAAGTCACGTATATAGATGCCTGCAGCTCGATTCATCATCTTCGACGCTAGAGGCAATCCGGCAAACCTCGGGCTCTAAAACCAAGCCGAAGGTTCTGGTCCATGCCCTGCTTACCTTCGTTGACGGCTGCTACGTCACCGAGCGACTGCAGCTCCGTTCTCCCAAGCGCGTCCAGCGAGCTCCGTCCACTGCTTCGAAGCAATCAATTCTTTTTACTTCTGTTCCCCAGTGCAAAGCGGTTGAGGTGTTCTCGCTCAGATACATTTACTTCACTCCACATAGCTCCCTTTTCTTTTACCCAACTATAAGATTCTCTAAGACATGACCGTCGGAGGTCGTCATAGAACATCACTTGAGACCACATCTTGGACATACGCTGCTAGGCTTCAATATTAAAGTAAGAATGCATTTTAAGAATAAAATGTTCGGAAAGGTACTGGCATTTGACCCAAACAGACCAAGCAGTATCACATTTGCTTTATTTCTTGTTAAAAATAGGATATAACAATGCCTTTTACAAGAAACATAACAATGGAACTCGTTCAAAAATAAAATTTTGCCAAGCAACATAAGAAGACAGAGTTAAGTATGTTGATAGTTGCATGAAACGGGACATAGCGTGACAAGTACAAAAGCATGAAATAGGCATTTTGTAGGAAAGATTGGTAATGGAGTTTCGGCGCTGCCGTTAAGGCACATACTTGGAAATTTGGCTAGTTAGAAAATGCAAATCTGCTTCCTAGCCTACTTCATAAGGTTAATGTCGGGTTAGCGCCGAGAGAACGTAACGACACATGGGCAGCATATGTTTTGTTTTATCCAAGGTGCAAGCTGGCACTGCTGTCATGGTGTGGGCAACCCCCTTATTCTTGATGCTTTCCCAATCGTGCACGCCCCTCGTCGTTTGAGAACGAACGGTTTAATTCACAATGATAAAAAGCTCGCACCACCCGTCTGAAGAAGTATCGGGAGACGTTATGTTAAGCCACCGACACTTTACTCTTTGTTGTCTCTCGATTTTCTTTCCACATGCTCAGATATTATGTTTTAGAATGGCGCCTTTTACAAGGGCGATTTCTTCTTCTATAGTTTATTGTTGTCACCTCAGGATAAGAAATGTCGAAACGCAAGCATGTTAGAAAGTGTTTATACATACATCTGTGTTGTGGAGAAAATCAATGCCTGCTCCCTAGTAAGTCTCACTCTCAACCAACCCTTTCGAACACATTTAATTAGTATTTTCGTCTTCGCATTCGCAACTCATTTCTTGGGCTGTGAGCGTGAGTGTGTGTGTGTCATGTAAGCGTATATGTTTATCACCGAACATGCGTAAGCTGGTTCGCATGCTTCGAACGGGCGCTTGATAAAAAGCGGAAGCGTCGTCCACACATTGTGCTCTCAAATCTTGTTTTTTTTATCACACAATTCCACCATCAGCTCACGTCTAGGAATAAAGTTTATTACTCCTCTTTTGCTTCGCATGCCACACGTGCCGATGTACGCCCTACGTTGCGCTAAGTACGAAGAGCCAGCACCGCATACGCGTGCTGGGGATTGGTGTGGAAACTAAAAGCTACCGAGCCCCGGACTTACACGAGATATGTGCACTCTATGAACACACATTGCACACAAACCCCGATGGTCACATCGGATACACGAAGGCTATATATCAGGGACAGTCGTGTGTTACTCCCTTTCTTTCGTATATGTTCCTTTTTTTTTCATTGTTAGTAGTGGTGTAGTAGTGAAGAGGTAGGCGAAGAAGCTACATGCTCGGAATACGGAGGCGTGGCGTCGTAAGACGTCGTAAGACGGAGGCGTGTGGGAAGCAACGATTCTACCAGCTGTCACCTGCCATAGCTCGCGCACGCTGCAGAATTGTGGACACGCTGGCGACATGACCCTCGTCTATCCCTAGTGCTCCTCCGTTTGTCTACCGCCAGGGTGAGTGCTCGCGCAGCTGTCGCACCGTACCTTCAATGTCACTCTATATATATCAGCTAGGCCCGCAAAAGGAGAACTGCCGCCGGGAGAAGTTATTCGATACATGCCACGGCTCTATGTCCTTTGCCCATTGTCGATATGGTGCCCCCTGCTCCTGCTTCGGTTCCTTCTGTTTTGTCGAGAACCATTGGCTTGCTCTGCAACGTCACAATGCCTTTGCGAACGTTTCCGCATTTATGATTTTGGCCATAGACAGATGCTTTGTATTTCGCTTTCACGCAGATACAGAGTCAGTGAAAGAATATTTTCTGTGCTAAGCAGTCCAGCATCGTTCTTTTAGTATGTTTCAACGTTTATGGTTACCTCCATAAGGAATGTACATGCGTCGATTATGCATTTCAATTTTTTGTGCAAGTGATGTCCGCCTCTTCGAGTAGACCAGCTGATTAACTAGAATTGGGCTATCTGCCACAGGCAACCTTAAATATATTTTGAAAGTGTTCGCTGAAACACCCTGTATATGATCAAACAAGCTGTAATAGGCCATACAACTTTCTAAACTTGTGTGATATCACGCCATGCAGCAACCTCGTCAATGCGCATGTTCAGACAGGCAAACCCAGGGCCTCAGTATTTGGTTCCTCATTGAACCGGTGCTGGTGTATCTCGATAGACAAGGCCAATGAGAACGTTAATGGCAAAGAATTACCCACAAACAATTTTTTCGGCTTTTCAGTGCCCCAACCAGGAGCGTCTTCTTCAAGACCCAGCAACAATGAAGCGCTGTGCTTCATAGATGACCAAGTCTCTGAGCAACCACAATCTTGGGTGCAAGATCCGTATACGTTACAGCATCTCTCTACCACCCAGCGGGCAGATCGAGCCAAGTGTCTAACCTCCCTGTCCTTCATTCTCTCTTTCGTTCTCGAGTGATTCTTCAGTGTCATTGCTAATGTATTCCCAATAAATACGAGAGCCAATCAACAACAGAATTTTTAAAGAGAAATTGTTAGTGCAGTTGAGCAATGTACATATGAAGGGCTGCAGAGGATGCGCTGAAAATACCAGGCCAGCTTATGTTTACTGTATGTATGCATTGTTAATAAGAGGCCGGATGAAAGTATACAGCATTGAAGTAATCGATTTTTTAAATAAAGCATCACTAACTTTCATGGGGCCGTAATTGGTAAACGTAATCAGTTAAATTTGTGAATTCAGTAATTGTAATTGTAAGCGGTTACCTTTTTTCTATAACGCGTACAAGTATCAGTATGCGTACTGACCAATGGTGTCTATAAATATTCTTAGAATACCATAGAAAAACGCTGGGTTTCACAGTACAGCGTATCTAAAAACGAACATCCCCCCCCCCCTCGTATTCAAGAATGAACGGCAACACTGACATGAGTGAGGCCACTCACAGTGATTTGGTGGTGAAAAAGTGTTTCCGCGAACGTACACGTATTGAGTTGAGTTCTTTCCATACTGGGAACTGAACAATTTCGTAACCCACGTCAAACGATGTTATCTCCATTTTTCCCTTCCAGTCAACCAGCAGACTTCACAATAAAGACTGCATTGGCGTTCCAGTTAATTTTGAGCTTCAATGCATGAAGTGACGTTTTGTTAAGAACCTAACTGAAACGCCAATGTTCTGGAATTAATACGTTAAGAACCTAACTGGAACGCCGCAAAGTTCTGGAATTAATATCTCGAAACTGCTGTCATCCCGAGAATTCGTTCCAAGTGGATCCGCCTTGCGAACTCCACGGCTACAATTTGTAAATTGCAATATGGGCCATCAGGCAATTAGTTAAAATCTTAATTCGTGAATTTCTGTTAATTATTTGATTATGCATTTCAATTTTTTGTGCAAGTAATGTCCGCCTCTTCGAGTAGACCAGCTCATCAACTGCCACAGGCAACATTTAAGAATTTTTGAAAGTTTTCGCTGAAACACCCTGTATATAGAGAGAAAAATGGTAAAGGAAAGACAGGGAGGTTAACCAGAGATTATCTCCGGTTGGCTACCCTGTACCGGGGGCAAAGAGAGAAAGAGAAAAATAATAAGTTCAAAAATGGGGAAAACAGGAAAGAAAAGAAACACACACACACACACACACACACACACACACACAAAAAAAACGGAACTGTTTCTGTGGGCACTGTCATGCAGTCTGCGAAGGCGTTCTATTCTTACATAGTGTCAACGTCCCATCGTACGTCACACAGTGTAGAGTCACAATTTGTCACTGAGTCCGTTGTCTTTTAAGTAACGCAGCAGTGGCTTCAGGGCAGCTCGCGCTGTTGTTCGTGTAGGCCAGTTTCCAAGGATGTTGATTTGCGTTATTGGGCGTTTGTCCAGTTGATCGATCGGGGCTGAGAGAGCTGCTCTCTGCGGGTTGAACGAGGGCACTCACAAAGAAGGTGTGCGATTGTTTTGTTGCACCGGAAGAGCGTTCTAATCACAGTCGGTCAGATAGGCCGGTGGCTCGCAAGAAGCGCAGAAGCGCTTGCACGGCCTTCTTCTGTGACGTTAAATCCAGTCTATGGTGGGCCCACAGAGGCCGGTCGTCCAATTGGTTGAACGCGTTTGTAAGAGAATGCCTCTGCGCACAGTACTGCGGGCAGTCACCACCGGGCCAACTGAAAGTGAAAATGCAGAATCGACTAATGGTGAAAAAAAAATCGCTCATAAAATGTTTAACTAGTAATTACCTCATGGCCCATATTGCAATTTACAAATTCTAGCCGTGGAGTTCGCAAGGCAGATCCCCACTCAGAACGAATTTTCAGGATGGCGCCAGTTTCAAGATATTGATTCCTGAACTTTGCAGAGAAATGCATTGACGTTCCAGTTACTTTTGTGCTGCAAAACATAAAAGGCGTCTTTCTTTTTTTCCACACAGTAACTGGAATGTCAATGCATATTTCTCGGCAAAGTTCTGGATTTGTTATCATGAAACTGGCGTTATCCTGAGAATTCTTTCCAAGTGGATCCGCCTTGCGAACCCCACGGCTACAGTTTGTAAATCGCAATACGGACCATAGGGTGATTAGTTGAAAACTTAATTAGTAGATTTTTGATAATAATTAGATTATGCATTTCAATTTTTTGTGCAAGTAATGTTCGCCTCTTCGAGTAGACCTGCTCCTGAACTGGAATTGTGCTATCTGCCACAGGCAACCTTTAAAATTTCTTGACATTTTTCGCTGAAACAGCCTGCATTTCACGAATTTCCGCGCTTCCAGCAGCGCAATGTATACGCACACACTGCCAGCTCCGTAAGCCGCGAGTAGGCTTTTTCTAATAATGAGCACCCGGTGAGTGAAAACAGCTGCGTGAACGAGGCCAGCGTTTCTGCATTCACGGAGATTTAAGGCATCCCGTGACGTAAAGCATATTGACGAAGATCAAGCACTAGTATATTCGCAACTAGGCGAGCTCGTGCGAGCAGCGCACTAGCATCAGGCATGTTGGCCATGCACCTTCTCTATTGCATATTTCCCTCTGAATTCAAAGCACCAGCCTCGCGCTTGTACACGTACTGCTATAGCGGGATGCGTTTGCGTGTGCGTGTGTGCCTCTGGCGGTAAAGGGATGGGCGATTCAGAAGGCGGGAGTGGTCGTGGTGGCAGACGCTAGCTCCCTCCGTCCATCAATCTAGTGTGGCTCCCTATACGGTCGATGGTCTCGCACGTTCTCGTCCGTGATCGCGCTCGCTCAGTTTTCTTTACTCCAGCTTGCTTTAACGCTAGCGATGCGGAGTGAGGCGTTCATTAGCGCCTCCAATGAAACGTTAATTCGAGATTTCCCGGTACTTCATCCTCTCGTCCCCCTCGCTTTCTGTCCGCATGGCGTGCCAGGCCTGTCAGCATGATAGGAAGTTGCGATGGCCGTAAATCACGCCCATTCGGCGTCTTTATCATTAGGAGAACGACCATCTCTACGCCTATGGTAGCTGCATCCGCGCCACGCCCTCCTTGTCATTCTCGGCATCAAAAATAAAATGGAGATGTCATCTTTCGCCCTCAAAGAAACCATAGTTTTATTCCTGCATGAAAAGCACAGTGAACGCCTCCGCGTTTACACTTACGGTTCCGTTTCCTTCAAAAATTCAACTAGAGCAATGGTGATTCCCCGCAAATGTTTAACCGTCCAATTCATAGCGTCTAACATTACATCATCAACGGCTGCAGAACTCGCAGCTATGCGTGCTTCTCTGGAATTTACTGGCAACGTATCAGAGTCGTCGTGCATCTTTGTTACTGGAAGGCAGCTTTGCAATGTCTGCTGTCCTCGTTTAATCACGTTCCTAAAGTGCAGTTAGTCGCAGACATCCTATTATGCAACCATCATGCAATAAACAAGGGCACTACATCATCTACCAGTGGATGCCGGGTGACTGCGGAATACAGTGAGGATGACGCTGTCCGATCGACCTAACACGGTGTTCACTGTACACCAATAACATTGTCAAGAACAGATGCAGCCACAAGGATTCGCTCGCTCGTACACGTGAATTTAGATGCGTACATCTCCCCCGTTTGGATTCACGCCTGCAGCTTCGTTTTCCACCGGGGATACCACGAGCGGAAGCAACATTTCTGCGCCGCCTGTGCCTCAGCGGGGCATTCTGTAACACCGATTTCCACGGCAATGGCATAGCCGACAGCCCTGCTCGCGGCAACTGTAGCTACGAGGAGACGATTGAGTTCTGCCTTCGTGAATGTCGCCCGCATTACAGTGTGGCAAGAAAAGTGCCCCCGACCAGGTTCGAAAAACTGGATGATCGCCCCTTGACAGAGGAAGAAGTTCTAGGACACTAGTCTGTACTGGTTTCGGCACTCAAGGCCTTAAATGCTCTGCTCAAGTTCTTGAGGAGTTGCGATTTGTGCGGCCGACTTTAAAAGTTGTACTGTGTTGCATAGCGTTATTGGGCGTGATTTCTCATTTTTGTTTGTTTACTTCTACCACCTTATAAGTGCGAAGCACTTTAGGAGCCCGGGCTGTCGGCGTGTAATGTGATCTCATGTCGTCACTAACATGATTAACAACAACTAACATGATTCATAATAATGTAAAAGATAGAACTAATCAAGGATTAAGTGCTATAATTAGCTCAAACTCGTGAAACTCTTGTAATGTGATTTCACCTCGTCGTGGTCACGCGCAAAACAAGTTTACAAAACAGGGTCAAAACAAGTGCAGAATTGATCAAAACCGGTTCAAAATAAACTAACATGATTCAGAATAATTTAAAAGATAGGAATTATCAAGCATTAAGGGAATTAATTAGCAGAAACTGGTGAAAATTGTTTTCCAAACGCCAGTCTGGTACCAGTTTACTTAACATAAGTAAACCATACAATTAGAAAGTACACACTTTTGGGACCCAACAAATTTGTTAAAGGGTTCCTACCGATTATTATAAAGGAAAAAGCACTTCTATGGCAGCTGTTATTTTATACTAAGAAATAACATAAAACAAAAGCAGCTGAAGTAACTAGACATAAAGAAAAGCAAAAAGCAAAACAAAAAGAGAAAATACAGTAGTACAGTGCAGTGGAAGAGAGAGCGCCACCACCCCACAAACGTTCGATTCCTACTCACTCCAGCGCTACTCCAGCACCCGATCAGCGCGCGCTGTGTGGCAATAGAGAAAGAACAGGGCTTTATAAGCAGTTGACGTGCTCCGGAAACTCCTTTGTGCCACGGACGCCGAGCTGCAGGCACGCACCGAGCGACAACGCTGGCAGATCACTGCTTCGCACTTCCCCACGTTTTACGTTAGTGGTGCTGTATTGGTGCTGGATTTGAGCTACGTAAGCGTAGGATTTTAAGAGCGAAGCTCCTTAGGGTCGAGCCTTGTCCCTCGTCGCGCCGTCGTAGCCACGCTATTACTCGCCGCTCCCGCTAGAGGCGCACCTGTGCTCTCTTTCTCTCTCGTTCCCGACGCGCGCGCTCTCTCTCTCTCGTCCGTAGCTAGGGGCGCTGCAGTGCACAAGGGCTATATAAGCGCTGTATATACTGTACACATGTACAGCATATATATATGTACCCGCCGTGGTTGCTCAGTGGCTATGGTGTTGGGCTGCTACGCATGAGGTTGCGGGATCGAAAACCGGCCACGGCGGCCGCATTTCGATGGGGGCGAAATGCGAAAACACCCGTGTACTCAGATTTAGGTGCACGGTAAAGAAACCCAGGTGGTCAAAATTATTCTGGAGTCCACCACTACGGCGTGCCTCATAATCAGATCGTGATTTTGGCACGTAAAACTACATAATTATTTAATTAATAATGTCTATATATATGTACAGTATATGTACGCCACGCTCCGTCTTCCGGAAGCCGGAATCGGAAACCAGCTTCCGGAGAACGTTTCCGGCGTTTTGCCCGAATGATCCCCCGGTTGGTGCTTCGCCCACTCATCATCATTCACTTCGTGGATATGCGGTGTTTTTTTTTTATGCCCTGTAACCCTTTTCGCAACATAGTGTAGCCAACCGGTACTTACACTGGCTAAACTCCCTGTATTTCCATTCGTTCTTTTATTCTTGTCCACTTCTGCCAACTGAATGATAACCAAAGTTTTGTGACTTGGGAATCCTACCACTCATTTGTTCAGGTATAGATGACGACCACATACGGATCTAAGTAATCAGATGTGCGATTGAACACGACTCAGTATATATTACATGCAGTTGAGAAAAAAAAACAATTTCCTGTTCTGTTAATCTTCATCACTGACCCTCATATGCACCAGGAATGAAAGATGTCCAGTTATAATTTTCGACAGGAACGTGTTGAGAGATTGTCATGGAAGGTTTCGTCGCGAAAATGAATTTACGCCGCCTAAAAAACACCTGTGATGCGGATATGCAAACCACCAGCAATAACGACTCAATCATGTCAGTCACCTGCGGCTTATCGCCAGGAGGTGCACGCCAGTGCTCCCACTCATTTATATCGAAGAACCCCGTGCAAGTACGCCTGAACATTCATCAGCTTGCAGAGCTTTCAAATCGTTATACGCTAAGTGTGGACGACCTACACTGCACTGCAACGAAAATGTAGTTTCTGGGAGATTTTCTTCATTAGTCTGCGTCATCGTACATCTTGTCCAAGAAGTTAAAATAAATTATGGGGTTTTACGTGCCAAAACCACGATCTGATTACGAGGCACGCAGTAGTGGGGGACTCCGGAAATTTGGACCACCGGGGGTTCTTTAACGTGCACCTAAATCTAAGTACATGGGTATTTTCGCATTTCGCCCCCATCGAAATGCGGCCGCCGTGGCCGGTATTCGATCCCGCGACCTCGTGCTCAGCAGCCCAACACCATAGCCACTGAGCAACCACGGCAGGTATAGTCCAAGAATTTTCGAAGGTAGAACAATCTACATGAAGTTAGAGTAGAAGCCCTAACATGAAGCTATCTGATGTGGTGAGCAGCACCGAAAGCTTACAAGCATTTAGCATAGAACGCGCTTGCGGGCGGCTACATTCGGCTCATTTCTCTCTCTCTGGCAAAGAAGATAGTGCGTTTATGTTACGGAGCTGTCAAATATTTCGTTTTGACTGCTGCATTTCATGAACAGCGCCAGTAAGTCTAAACGCAATTGTTCAGCATTATCTCCCTTCGTGTTCAGCACGCTTCGCGCTCTCCATGTCCAGCATGTTTCTTTCAACCCACACTTTTCCGACTCAACGAACTAATTTTAAAAGATTCGTTTAAAGCGACCTTCAATCGGAGTGCTTCCTATCTCGATGTCAAAGAAAAGCTAAGAAATGCAGCATAGGCGTATGGCCAATCGCCTGCGGCGCAGTGCCAAGCGGTCGTACGGTCTGCGATTCCTCCAGAAGTGTGTCGTTGCGCACCTAGCAACGACTCTGGAATGCGCGTGAATGGACCTCAGTACCATTTTACGGCGACATCAGCATCAGATGCGCACACTCGAATTTTACGAACCCTCTTAAACCCCAATGCGGTCGCTGTCGCTCTGATCCCTATGGAGGAGGCTGCCTTTCCCGGGCACAGAATGCGTCTGCTTCTTTAAGCTCGCGGGAGTTCGTTGCGGGCGCCATGGCCGCCCCTAATGAACCGGTATTCAGGTCGGCGCATTCTCTCGAAAGCCGCGGCTCGCCCTCAGGAGGGAAGACCACCTTACAGGCAGCCAAAACACCATTAGAGAACAGAGGCTCCCGAGCCCTGTCTGGAGCGCGCCGTACACTTTTCTTTCGGGGCCTACATTCTCATTTAGTCGTATTTTTACGAGCGACGGCAGACGAAGAAACGCGACAACAGGCTCGGGCATCTCGCGTTCTTTTCGGTAGATATTGCAAAGAGCTAGTACAAACGAAATAGTTGACCCCGTGTGTTTGTTACTACAAACCACCACCGTGTCCACCACTCTCCTTTTCGTCCTACATTGTTTATTATTGCGTCTTGTAGCGCAAATTGTTTCTTTCTTTCTTTATAGCGAGTTTTCGAGAACTGATGTGTTCGGTAGAAATAAACAGCTAGACATTGAGATTAATGTTCTTTAAAACTTAGTTACCTGTTGATTCATGAAGCTCAGATAGCCAGTCACTTCTCTGTGTATGCCGCTAACTTACTGCGTTATGATTTGTTCTGCTTACACTTGAATACGTTATCGATCCCTTTTTCAGTTTGCATTCACTTGAGACTTGGTCTAGGGAACGTGAGTAGACCGAGTAATTTGCTCAGGGAGCTGTTCCATGCAGTGCTTTTCCCAGCATATTCCTCCACCCTCACCGCCCCTGATGACCTGTCTCTCGAGAGCCTGACACAGCTCAGCGACAAGATTGACAGGGCCGCCACTCCATCGGTTTGTACCGCGCACAATTTAGAGCTAAGTGTACATATCGATATTGAGATGCGCACCGAGAACTTCACAGCGGCCATCACGTCACTTCTCACTTGGAGACAGCGCCAGAGTTCAAGTCCGCGTAATTCTTCCTCTTCTCGCGACACTCGCGCGAGAATCTGTGTGTGCCAGTGGACTATTAACGTACACTACCTGCCATCCATAGCGCAGAAAATGTACACCAAAATTCAGGAATGGTTAGAAAGCATCAGGTGAGACCACTAGCACGTAATCTCGGCTTTCGACCTGGCCGCTTGATCACCAAATTATTCAGAATTTCTGCCACACGTTTGCTTATTGACATAGGAACCGATGGGAGCTAGCTTAGCGCATCCATTTCTGGCTGAACACAATTCCAAGGAGCAGCGTTTACACGCTATTTAGTTGTCACTGTGCAGTTCTAACCACTACAACCAAAATAGCTATGATCCATAAGATCATTGGGCTATTGAAGGGGAAAACTAGCGCTTTTAACAGCGGAGCTGTTCAAGTCATCCACAAGAAATGTGGGCCGATCCTGGCGTAGTGCAGAAAGGGTAAAACGCATGAATATACGCCTTCGACTTGCTATACAATATACGTGTAGTAGCTCCGTCTCTAATTCTGGGATGCCCTTATATTTCGCCGTTCACCTATATTTGCTTTCTTAGTTACAAGCAGAATATTTACCAAGCTTTCACTAATTGTCAAATAACTAAATCTATCAATCAATCAATAAAAATAATGAAGACAACTCCAGTGTGAAATTCATGAACAAATGTATGCTTGTGATGACCCAATTCGCATATGAATGCATCAAGAAGCCACTACAATTTAAAAAAAAAACTCTTCGTTATGCACTGTAAGCAGGAAGACCTGTAAATATTACCTGTGTTATGACAAAGATAGCACAAGCGTCGCTGTGGTCGCATGGCTCCTGAAATGAGGAAGAGAAAGACAAAAGGATCGGTGTCGCTGGTTTTGCCTCGCGCTGGCGTTTGGCTGGAACTGCTCGGGTGCTCTTTGCGCTGGACCTAACGTGACTGGGATTAAACGCCAATAAACCCCATATCACCTGATAAGCGAGTTTTTTTGCGTATCACATGTTCGAAGGAATATACTTTCTGAAATAAGATGGCCGATTTTAGCGGCCACATGCCATTCATTGAGCAGCAGTGGCGATTTACTAATTCCATGTCGCAGTGACATTCTATGTACAGCTGTAGCGGAAAAAGATTAGCACAAGTGACTGATCACCCAAGCAGATAAATAGCGGTATGCGACGCTGTTGTTCACTAGCAGGCCTAAAACTAGAGTGCCTGGCACTCCCTCCTATAAACATGAATCATCTGGCTCTTTAGATACCAGTGTACACGTGAACAAGAGCGCCACATACCTCAGTTTCCCTGATCCGGTCATCGCTCAATTGTGCTAATCTTCCTCCGCTGTAGCTGTACGCCTGGTTGACAGAGATTCGCAGACGCGTATGATTATGCAACATATAATACTTACGCATTGGTCATGCTCTGTTTCTACATTGACCGGAACCTTATTGGAAATGTGGACATGGAAAGCTTCTATTAGATCCCGTGACTTTGGATCCGCACAAATGCCCCAAGTTCCACTCGCCAGCGGGTTTACACGAGCCGATGCACAGTTGAGCAATCGAGCAGCAAACAAAACACCGAGATGAACCAGAAGCAACGAGAAGTTGCGATGCACAAGGCAGAACTAAAATATATGAAAATCCTAATGAGTGTGAATAAGCAATACCGAAACAGAAAGCAGATAAAGATGGCCGTCATAACGGCGGCAAAATTGTCGGCACTGCAGGATAAAATTCCGCGCCTTCGTCTAGCTGGCTTCCGGTGGACAGGAAGGCAGCCGTTATCGACAAGGAAGTTTTGTCTCGCCTTTGATATCTGAACAAAGTTGCTGACAATTTCGCGCCCTCGCATGACCCAAAAAGCCTCTTATGCGTGAAACGAGTCCTTTTTATCCGAAAGCAAGGAACCAGCACCAGGAAGCAGTGTCCGGTGCAAGTTTTTATCTAAGCTCAAGAGCTTGCAATGCATTGAAGAAGGAACGGGATCACCGCGACGGGGATCAAAGTAGATCTTCGATTGTCAATATCTACGCTTCTGCTGAACGAATTGAATCACTTTTTTATTTCTGAAATGACTAGTCTAGTTTTATTTCAAATGCATTTCACCATTTACATAAAAAGCGTTTCTGGGCCCCTTTAAGTATCACAAAAGGCGGCTGAAACCGGGCTTACTGTTTATATGCAATACCACTTCTTCCACTGCCTCGATTTTTACTTCAATGTGCCACTTCGCACTGGTACATGTTGGAACCTTATTGCTGAGAAAACATCAGGTGTAAGTTTTATTTAGAACATTGTTTTGCAAATGAGAATAAATTATGGGGTTTGACGTGCCGAAACCACGATCTGATAATTAGGCACGCCGTAGTGGGAGACTCTGGAAATATTTAGGCATTTTATCATACTTCAAAAACGGTGAAGGCATTGTTGAGAGGACATTTTTTATTATAATGTAGACCATTGAAATTTCGCATAATTGTCGCATACTGCCCAGTTTACGTGATTCGAGTAGCGTGCATCGTTCTATCACAACTTGCTTGGTGACGTTTGGAGTCATAATAAGCTTGAAAATAGTTTTCGGTGGGGAACGTATTTTGAACGTTTATATTCATGAAATTTCACTTCATTCGGTGCACCTCGCGGCCTTTCTTTGCATGTGAGAAACTGTGTCGTTTGCAATGTTCTCGTTTCCTTACTGTACACGGTGGCAGCTCGGAATTGAACTCGTGCTGTAAAATTCTGATAACAAAAGAATCCTTGCCAGAATAACTTTATGTTTACACCAGCCTTAGTTGACATTCTGATGCCTACGTGTAAAAAAACCTGCAAGCATATATGGTAATCATGTGAGAAACTAGGAACAGTTTGTTGCTTTAAAGACGAAGGAGATAAAAATCAGTTTATTGGAATGCCACAATGAGACGTCAAAAGCGATGCTTTATTTCAAGTTATCAGTCCCATATAAATATATACCGTATTTTACCACTAAATTTATACGGTATATTTTCTGGAATCCTAAAATGTTAGCGGGGAAATTTTTCGTTACGAGAAGTATGCCATGTAGCTACTTGTCACGAGCCTGTTTTTTATCGCTTTCACACGTGTGCATACGTCATGCTTGCCATCTTTACTGCGTTTTTTGTTTCACATACATTTAGTAATCTTTCAAATTGTTCAAATGGCTTCAATTGCCCAGCTGCACTAAACTTTTGACTACAATTTTCATGACTGTGCTAAAATTCCGCACTCCGCAACAGACCAAACAACAATGTATACGCCATACCTTCAAAACTAAGGCAAAAAGCAACCTTTCTGGAGTTATTCGACAAATCAAAGATGGATAAGTGGTGTTAAACGTATCAAAAGCTTGCGATACAGCTAGTTTGCTCAAAACAAGACACCTGCATTGAGTGCTGGCGTGCTTCTTTCCCGTACTTTTTACCTAGTCCCCGGGAGCCCTCCTTTGACCATACCCATTTAATACAGTGATCCGCAAACATAACCTATAGAACGTTATTGTGCTTTCCGATCACCAAGTATGCACATGTACTTAAACAGACTCCAGCAAATTTTTCGTTAATGCTCGCATTTGTGCGTACCTACGTACTTCTACCAGTGCCGCTTGATAACACGAACCCGGACGTTTACACAGCCGTGAAAAAGAACAACTTTTCATTCACACTTTCCTGCGCAAGCATCTCTTTCTCGAGTGGCGTCGTTAACAAGAGATTAGGCAATATTACACAACCAGGACACCTGCCAATCCATCTATCACGGCTGGCGTAATCCACAGGAGTTCAAGGGGCTTCAACTTCTTGTCATCCTTGTTTATTTTTCTTAATTATTATTTTGCTTCGTGGAGGATTGCCATTCATTTATATTTTGTAACTTTTCCAACTGTCTACCTGCTTAACTTTTTCCACTACTTCATTGTGCACCTCTGCAAGGGTTTCCGTCTCACCGAAATAAAGTATGCTACGGTAACGTAGACATAAATTAACTTAAAGGAGAAAACATGGGACCGTGTTTTTTTTTTTTCAATACAAATGTTAGCTTTTGTGTTCTAGGTGCGTGGAGACGACAGCTTTTCTCTGTAAGGGCGTTGTTCCAGACGTACAGAGAAGTAATTCAAAGAGCTGAAAGACAGAAAATCAGGTACACAAAAAAAAAAAAACTGTTGTTGAGAAGCACAAGCTCGCATTGTATATGGTATCCGAGACGCCAAAAAAAAGCAAACTTACACACAAAAATGTCTGATGGCCTCAATTTTGGCTGTAAACAGGCTTGGCGGAGAGCCAGTTAGGACTTCCTGTTCCTATTTCACCCGTCAGGCAGCGCGGAACGAACTGTTCGCTTACAAGTCTTCCTTTTCACTCTGCTATAGGCGAGCCACTGTGACGCGCGCTAGGCAGCTCCTTCATCTGAGTGGTTCACTTTTCCCAAAAGTTAGTTTGTTAAACGAGCGCCCAGTATTTTTTTGGTGGACTAAAATCCAGAGATCTATAAAAAAGTATCAAAAAATAGGACTCGCTCAACAAAGGCGTTCTTTAGTAATACGTGCTGCCGAAGAACCAAAATTCTCGAAGGATGCTTTCAAAGGCCGGAACTTTACCTTTAATGCCTTCTTTTCTGCAATTCCTTCTTCCGACTTACTTTTTTGTCATCATCGATAGAGTTGGTACTTTGGCAACAAAAACAAATTGAATGTCTGTCTCACGGTGGTACGGTACTGCACCAGAGTGGAAGATCTTCTGATGCGTACTGCAAGAAGCTGGCAAACTCGTATGCCTTCACTCGAAGTGCAGCGGCTAGCATTCAGTGTGTTCCTACTTCCTACTTGCAAGAACTACAAGCCTCGTTTTAGAGCGCAAATAAAGTTATTTTGGGAGAGTGTGTAACACTACTTTTCTCTCGCATCTCAGGTTCAATTCAATCACTATGCCACTGCCGCATGTGTATTTTGAATTTCAATTCAAATAAATATTTTTTAAATCGTCAATATTGCTTGTAAACGTGAAAAGCCCCCGGTGTTGAATGCTGTGAGCCACGCGGCCTGAGAGTAGCTCAACGCAAAGTGCTTCATGTCGTTATGTTGCTGCAGCTATTGTGGGACGCCGACGGGGTTCAACAATTTCAAAGGCAGTAATCCTTACTGACAACAGTAAGTACATGTGCTACGCATTCATGGAACGGAAAGACAGAAAAAAATAAAAATTATTGCAGCTTGCAACATCATTTGCTGGTATCTTAAGGCGGCAGTACTAGACCCAAGACTAGTTTTCTTGATATTTTTTTTTTTTGAAAGGGGTTGCTTCTACAATATTAATGTCTTTCCAGTACGCAAATCTGCATTAATACAAAAAGAGTGAAACAAAATTCCAGTAGTTTTATATGCTATATAAAGTGTCCCGTTTTGTTCATAACAATAATAAAATTTTTCACTCAATATATTGACGCGCTACTGCATTGGTTCGCCCTGCAGTACAACCAAACTGTGGTACTGCATTTTCTTTCTTGCTGTCTTTTCTCGCGGCATTAGTGGCATTAGTTTTGGAAGTTTTAAAAGTATTGGATTTTTTTCCATAGAACAACGTTTTCAGTAGTGGGACATACGCTCCTGACACAGCCGACATTTTTTATTCCTTACTTTTCCCTTTGATTTCATGAGCGAATCCATTTTTTATAATACTCATAATTTGAGGATTTCATACAAAATTTCATATGCCATAGACGTTTGGATACTAATTAACTGTTTTTAATAAAAGTAGAAGAACCCTTGTTGTTCTTCAAGTCCACTTTAGGGTGAAAACCCGCATTCATAGATCAAAATAAAGGCCCTCAACAAGTTTCGTATGCCATAAAAATTTATTGAGTATTGCAGTCACTGAAATGAGAAGCCTGCAAGGTAAATCCCTCACCGGTTTCTTAAAGAACAGTGGAGCCAGTGCCACTGTGTGCTTGTGTGGATGCATAGGTGTGTCCTACACATTTAGGGAAGGTAGTTGGGCTAGCTGGTGCTTGTTACAGACTGGAGACATCATTAACTAGCGCGAAAAAAAACAACGGTCGAAGCACACAGGACGGAGACATAGCAAGAAGCGCACAGGACCGAACACTGTATGCGACTTGCTGTCGTCCGTTGTCTTTTTCGCGTTAGTTGATGATGTCTCAAGCTTGTAGTTCGACACAGATACACGCTTACGCACGCGCAGAGAGAAATCACGGTAGAGATTGGATGCACAATGCCAAGCCGACACACATTTGATTTGGTTTGATGTACTGTAAGAAGCAGGACAAAAAAGGCTAAAAGAGGTCTTCATTCATGGCAAGAATAGTTTCTCCTGAACTATCAGCCTAAAGTATGAGGCGTAGTCTGAGAGCAAGCATTACGACTTTCCCAGATGACGTTCGGTGCTATGCCTTGAAAAACAAAAGCGCCAACTGGTGGTCTGCTTAAGAAAACAGCATGAAAGGCCGCAGATATGAGTCGTAAACTTTGTCAGTGAACGGGTCGACGTTGTTCATAACAAGTTGGCGTGACATCTTATGCCTTACTAATGCGTTTTTCTCGAAGTAAACAAATAGCCCTACAGTGAACCTCCAGCAATTCCTTATGAGAAGTCACAGTGCTTTTTACTTCATCTTTCTCAACTAACGATGATTGTTACTGCTAATCTGAGCGGCCAAGAATATCTCATGCTACAAAGAAACTCATTGGCAATTCTCATTTTCATTTTTATATACATTCTTGAACAGTGGCTTGTTTGTTTTGCAAAAACATTTTCAGCATACTTCAAACTATCGCTATTCACAGTGAGCGAAGAAATATCATTTTTGATAAGTTAGATATGTAATGGCTCTCACGCTGGTAAGTTAGTGTACTATGCAAAGAAAGCAGCAAGTTCGCTGAGAAAATTGCATGCACTGAGCTTACGTTTTGATTAAACTATAGGTTTTGATTTATATATCCAGCTGTCTGCATAGTCATTTTGTATAGATATACGTGTTCCAGGTGCATACTGTGTCTATGCACTCACAATATCTCAAATAATAATGTTCACAAATGAACATTACACGTACTGCGGCGTGCCTCAGGGTATTGAGTCCGACGTTGTTCAATGTGACACTCATTGGACTAACTGACGTTTTACCTAAGACAATCTGCCTCTCGATATACGCAGATGACATCTGCCTTTGGACTTCTGCAGTTACTCGGCTTCAGGTGCGTGCGCGTTTGCAACGGGCAGCAACCTTGACATCAGCATATCTTCAAGCACAAGGCTTGACTGTGTCAACCGAGAAATGCGCATTGGTTGCATTCACAAGGAAACTTATGACACCATACCCAGTCTATATTAATGGACACACTATTGCCTACGGAAAGACCCATCGATTTTTAGGTGTAATAATCGACCGCAATCTTTCCTGGAGCCCTCATTGCTCGTACCTGAAGAAAAAACTGTCGTCGATAGCCCAGGTACTGAGATTGATGTGCGGAAAAACATGGGGCACATCTGTACGCTCCATGCTTCAGTTGTACAGAGCTCTATTTCTGGGATACCTATGCTACAGCCTTCCAGTGTTGTCCAATACGTGCAAGTCAAATGCTCGCTCGTTGGAGAGCTTCCAGGGCCAAGCATTGCGCACTTGCTTAGGACTTCCTCGCGGCGCGTCAACACCTGCAACAATCGTCCTCGCCAAAGATCATCCGATCCAAACATACGTTGCAGTGGATTGTCTCAGGGCGCATATCCGCCATCTTTCCCGCGTCCCCGCAAGGCAGCTTCGACACCTGGCACGCAGTCTCTCACTGACCGAGTGGAACTCGCCAAACTTACGATTAACACGACTGCATCAATTAAACCCGTCACTGCAACTCCGACCTCCATTCGGACTTCCTCGACGTGAAGCTTCGCTTCTCTGTCGCCTTTGGTTAGGAGTTGCCTTCACAAAGGCATACTCTACATTAATTGGAGTGACCGACAGTGCAGCATGTGAGGTCTGCGGCACCGACGAAACTATTGACCACCTGCTGTGCCACTGTCCACGATATGCCCAAGAAAGACAAGAACTCGTTAACGCGCTAAAAAAACTGGACAATCGGACGCTTTCTGTGCAGGTGCTGCTGGAACACCGCCCCCATCGCTCGTCGGCCCATAAAGCGGTGAAGGCACTTTTGTGCTTCTTGAGGACGACGGGCTTGTGTCAACGTCTGTGACTATTAGTGCACTAACACACGCGTCAGCGAACTAACCGCTCATTTCTCTTCTTTCCTTCCCTCCTCTCTCTCCCTGTCATCTTTGTGTTCCCTCTTCCCATTCCCCCGGTGTAGGGTAGCCAACCGGACGTTATCCTGGTTAACCTCCCTGCCTTCTGCCTTTCTCTTATTTCCTCCTTTTTCCTTTCCCGCGTCCCCGATCATCACTTGGCGTTCTTGACTTCGCAGAGACCTCGTTCCACGTTTTCTAAAGTTATCGTCACCAATCCAGATTGCCTTCCATCAGGATATACCCCAGCAGCAAGGCCTTCATTCCCCTTGTGGTGCCTGCAACAGCCTCAGGTGCGCCTATGTATTCCGGGCGTAAAGAAGAAGGCCAATCACCCAAGAATAGCTCTGCAACAGATGACGCTGCTATTAATGAATGAGACCTACTGGGACCGAATACACATCTATACCGATGGCTCCGTCTCATCCACCAGTTCTTCAGGTGCCGTTTTCATTCCGGCTACGAAAACCACACTCAAGTTCAAACTGTCACACGTGACAACATCAACAGCGGCAGAGCTTGCTGCCCTGCGTGCTGCTGTACAATACCTTCTGCAAGAGACACCTCAGAAATGGGTCATATTTTGTGATTCTAAGGCAGCACTTCAGAGTCTGCATTTTGCCATTTATCACAGGACTCATGAACAGCTGGTATATGAGATAAGAGAAGACCACCATCAAGCTATCGCTAAAGGGCATGACATTAAATTTCAGTGGCTACCGGGACATACCAGCATTGCTGGTAATGACCTCGCCGACGAAGCCGCCCGGTCGGCTCATCTGGAAGACCGACCAGTCCCAATCCCCTTATCCAGGACCGACGCTGCAGGAAAACTTCATATCGTGGCTAAAGCTATGACATACAAATATTGGTCTTCTCTTAACCTCCCGAAGTGTCATCTCCACAAAATTGACCCATCCTTGAAGCTACAAGTGCCATCAAACATTTCCCGCTCTGAGGCGACAGTCTTGTGCCACCTCTGGCTCGGGGTGGCAATTACAAAGGCCTACTCATTCCGCATTGGAATTGGGGATACGCCCATGTGCGACTCTTGTGGAACTACAGAAACAATTGAACATGTCTTATGTCTCTGTCCCCAGTTCGACGTCGAGCGTGAAGCTCTCCGGACAGCATTGAACTGGC
Organism: Dermacentor silvarum; assembly: GCF_013339745.2. Lineage (NCBI taxonomy): Eukaryota > Metazoa > Arthropoda > Arachnida > Ixodida > Ixodidae > Dermacentor > Dermacentor silvarum. The sequence goes on along the minus strand of NC_051155.1, from coordinate 151,447,595 downwards.
TGGACTCTCGACCATTTTCTGAAATGCAGATCCTTGGACCATGGCCGTATGCGTCGATGGCACAGAAAGCCACGAAATACTTGTGCACTATCTCAAGTCGACAGGTCTTGGCGACCGTCTGTAGACTTCGTGGGAAGTTTCTTTGTGCGCGAAACTGTGCTCTCTCTATTTCTTTCTCTCTCTTTTCATCCCTATACCCCCTTTCCCCAGTGCCGGGTAGCAAACCGGACGTGCGTCGGGTTAACCTTCCTGCCTTTCCTCTCTTCTATTTCTCTCTCTCTCTCTCACACAATATCTCCCTGCTGTGCCTCAAATTTGTCTTTCTACTTGTCGTTTCCACCTGTATTTTGAGCTCCGCGTCTTAAGCAAATCCAAACAAATACATCGTTCCGATAAAAATTGTCATAGTAATACAGGTCGCGCAGCAGCTGTACGTAATATTTTCTTTTAAGCAAGCGATGCTTTATAAATGGCTACACACCATATGATGCTGGATGATGTAAGAAGCAATTCCCGCTCTTTCTGCTTGCAGGGTGCTCAAGCGACTTCCTGTTATATGTCAATTTTTAGGTCGTATAGATACCTGAAATGATTATCACAGTTTAAAAGTGGAGACTGTCGAAACAAGCTTTGCCGGAAGGTGAACTCATTTGCGCACAAGTGCCAACGAGAGGTGCTGTGAAAAAACAATTAAAAAAGGAATTCGGACTTCATTAGGCAAACAAGAGTCAAATATGCCAGGCAAACAGCAACCAAACGAAGGATATTAGGTCAATAAAAAGGAGGGCAGTAAATGTGCAGAACATTTTAGTGTAGCCTCAAATGTTCAACGTGAATTAGCGCTGGCAAAAAAAAAAATCGTCTGCGTACATGCATCGAATTCGGGTTCCAATGCAATCATAATGACAGTTTCTACAATTTAATTTCTTTTGTTACTTCTTTCTTTGGTATCAATGATATGCTAGTATAAATATGCTCGCACTATATTACTCACTCTGAAATAGGCCTTCGAAAATCGCCGCTTATGCATACTTTTCAGCCTCTTTCTGCGCGATGTTTTCTATCGATTAGATCAGACCAGTGCGCTAGCAAAATATTTCATGTGGTCTTGTAACTAGAAAGTAAATAGCAGGCTTTTGGTGTGCCATAGCGTGCCATCTAGACCGGAGTAACGGACACCTGGGGTGCTATGCAGGATGCCCCTAGTTTGGCGAAATTCGGGATCTGCACAAGCTCTGGCGACGCCCCAAGATGAAAAAATTAATGGTAACAAGACAAAGTTTGTCCGTCGGCACGCCTCCAGTTTCATTGCTTCATCTAGATTCACTCTGGGTGGCTATCGTCCCTTGGGCGTTGCCATGTGGGCGTTCGACAAACTGGAGCTCAAGCGATCATGCGGTCGGTGCATGATCGCGTGATCATGCACCGTGAGCTGGTGCCTTTGATTTGTTTCTCGTTCCACCGAGTGCATTACAGGCAGAAGCAAGTTATAAAATAAATGCATTTATTACAATAATATTAGTCACTTTAACGTGCGTTATAAGCATTTTAATGTTTACAAGATGCACTCTAAATGTGTATTACCCTAATTTGTAGTTTAATACGTTTCGCGTTATACCATAAGGGGACGCTCGCCCTCCTTTTTTTTCGTATGGATTAGATTGGCGTGGCTCGCTACGTGCTTGCGCTAGCATTTCCGAGCACAGATTGCTGTGCGCTTGGTTTTCGCCACTAGGCTTTCAACAGATCGCTCGTTGCTCCTTCTCTTTCCTCTGGACTGAATTGGTGCAGCTTGCTACGTGCTTGCGCTCCCATTTCCGAGCGCAGATTGGTATATGCCTGGTTTTCACACTGGGCTTTAAACAGATCGCTCGTTGTTCGCGATAAAATAAGGCTGCGAGATGAAGCGAGCGTCGGCTAGCGCAGAAGTGGTTGGCCGCGCGCTTAGCTTGTAAACACGCAGTATTGACGGTTATCAATGGGTCAGAAAACTACGTTTCATTTTCTTTTACTTGGTAATGCACCTTCATACTGGCTACCGCTGAGCGAAGGCTTCTAACAACCGCAGGAAAGAGTCTTCATACTGGGTAGCCCGAGCGATCCGTGGCTTCTAACAAAGGCAAGAAAGGGTCTTTTCAGCGCACGTAGCTGTTGACTGCCACCACATCCATCCCAGATGGGACTCCAGCATCGGCGCAGTTGCCCTGTAGCCACCGCTGACGAGGTGGCGCTTCACTTTTATTGCGATAGCAATTATATGGACACTTCAACCAGATTTCTGCCGTCGCCGTCGTCGTCGCCGTCGCCGTGAGGTTCCCTATAGATAAAATCTTCGCCGCGCGCCGTATGCCCGAGCGGAAGCGTGCGGGGACGCGCGCTATCACGGAGAGCGAACGCACTCAATCACCCACGCGCAAGCAAGGAAGCGGGAAGCCAGCGCCGGAGGGAGCGCGGGGGGGGGGGGGGGGGGCGCAGTTCTAGTCTGCCAACAACCGCGCTCGCTCGCCCGCACCGTCTCTTAAATCCACACGGCTCTGACCTTTATACGCCGTGCATTCGCCGCTCAGTTTCCGTTCAAGCGATAGACCGCACGTACCTTCGCCCGCTGCGGCGTATATACGCTCGCTGCCAGCGTTTTGACAGTCGTTGTCTGCAGTCATTCAGTGCGATCTGTTCATGTTTGTTTGTGCGCGCTCACACCACGCTTGTTCATTCAGTTAGTAATAGTCGGGCCACATTTTCCAACGCACGCTACACATGCAATGCTGCCCGGATCGGCAGTGCGGCACTACAGGTGTGTCCCTTCGCACGCGCTGCCCACGGGAAGCGCTTCTCATCAACACCACGGTTTCACACGCGCCTTCTCGTGGTCATCGAGTCTCTCTTCATGTCGGTCTACTTACGCCGCAGCACACCTGCTTACTTAATCAGCTCATGTTTACTACAATTCATATTGCTACCAAAGCCGCTCACCTTACTTCGTATGACATTGCTGTGTTGCTGTCGCATTCACTGCTTCGCCCTTAGGGCAAAACTGTGACATTTTTTGGCAATATCTTTCTATTTCTTGCATGTGAATGCCCGTGATGGGGTCCACAAAGTTCACGTTGTGGTTGACTGTCTCCCAATGCAGATTGAGGCATGGCCTCGTTAGCATCCACTAAATTTGGGATACAGCTGTATGCGGCCAATTCGTCACTGTGAATAATGATCCCCGGCTGAACACTGGCCACAATATTGGCGTCTAGCGTCGCCGCCTTTCGTCGGTCGACCTTGAAAAGTCGCAGCACCCCTCTGGTCGCGCAGACCTTGCTGAAGACCTATGGGCCACCGTCTTTAACAACGCCGTAGTTTTGGCGGCTCGGCAGAACGTTGTCACCCGTCATTAGGCAGCCTCGAGTATACTTTTGCTCGCCGCGAAGAAGGCACTCGTCAACTTCCGCTATCTTCCCAGGGCCACCGAGTGGAGGTCACGCCAGCACCTCGTCCCTCGCGACCTCATGGGCGCAGTTCCACCAGTCGGCGATGGCGTGCTCCGATAGAGGAAACAAGTCACCGGTCATCTCCTTCAAGAGCCAAATGTCTACGCTTTTGCTCACGCAATACGTGAGCCAAATCATTTGCCGCCTGGAGAGGTGGTCGTTCGGATGGCCGAGGCGGTCCGTGTTGGCGAAGTAACTTCCTTTGTCTCTCTGTATGTGCAGTGCAGCGGTACCGTGAAACTGCTGAAACTGCTTTCGGCACCTGTTGCACCGGAAGGCAGCCCGGCGTCCATTCTGAGTCTTCTTATATAATGTGACCGCTTCGCATTCGCAGGTTGGTTGGTCCACGGGTTGAACCCCAAGTGCTCGCAGGTGCCCCAGTACTCTGATGACGATGCTGGACCTGACCAGGGGCACGGTGGATGAACAGCGCTTGAAGCCGAAGAGAGCCGAAGCGATCGTACGAACTTTTCCACCGCAGCCTAGTTACACCAGTCCTTGCTCGGAAAGCATAATTTGCCCGCCACGCTGTCTGCGCAGACTAGGGCTTTTCTTTAATAAATGTATTTATGGAGAGGTTGGTGCCTATATGTGGCGCCAGCTACTCCTCTTCTCTTGCATGATAGTTGTCCTCGAAATGTTGCCAAAAATCACCAAACTAGGGCCTTCATTTAACTCGTCACACAGCCAGCGCACTGACGTTTTGGAAGGGCAATAATGACGCGGAAACTCTACGTCGGTCAAGTAGGTGAACGGGTCCAGATGGTCATATTGACGCTTGCTGCCGCTGGATGCGATGACACAGGCTGCTGCTGCCGCCGCCATGTTCGCGAGTTCCACTCGAGGGGGATTTCGCGATGTACGAGTTTGGCACGAGTTCACCTGTCAATCAAAACCATAGGTCACGCCTCACGCGAGGCATGTAACTCTTGTGCGCACGCCCACCATGGTTGGACCACGCCCAACTTACGGTTGGGCAATAGCAACATGGTGCGGAACCGAGAGGCATCAACAACCTTGACCGTCGAAATAAAATACGCACAACGCACTGTCATCGGTGAGGAACTGAGCGCCACTATCAAAAACAAAGCGTCGACTTTCGCTCGCTGATGCATATATCTTCTTAGGCTGTGATGGCCCCACAAAGCTGTTCATTGTCTGCATTGTGGCGACGTAGCGCACAGCAAATAATTATCGGCAGACCACAGTAGCTGCTTGCAAGTCGTCGATGCGCCGTGGTGGACGACGATTTTGAGCAGTGCGTAGTGTTTTCCAACGACAACATATCGCAGCTGTCGTTTGAGATGGCTGCTCTGTCATCAGTGATGTATCGGAGCCGCAGTGTCGTGAACACGGTCAGCGTCGACAAACGCTCGCTTTTCTAGACCCAGTGCGATGGCATTTCTTCATCACACGCACGAGACGCTAAACAGTTGCAACACCTTCCTTCGTTCGAAGTCCAATTTCCTAAGTGCACACAAGAGCCCTCAACCCCAAAAAAGCGATTGCTGCGCTATCGTTACGATATCCATCTGCGATCGCTGTTAACTCAGCAGCAGAGGCAATCGGCAAGCACATTGGAATGAACAATACAATTAAATTCTGCGTACATGCGCATGAAGGCACCTTCACGGGGCAAGCGATGGCAAGCGATGAATTGTGTCGCTGGGCTGCACGCTCTTCTTCGCAATGCATCGCGGAGGCTTCGCTCACACAGATAAACTGGTGCATTTTCACTGTGCTGCCTCACTACAAACCCTAGAATATCGCACAGTAATTTTGCAGCAACAGTCGTTGCTCCCGTCTCCATGACTAGAGTGTCGTTGATGTTGGTAAAGCGGCGGCCTTAATAGCCGCCTCAATGAAGCACCTGCGGTGAACAGCCATGCCGCAGCGCTGCGTTGTCATTTCATTAATAGACAGGGAATGAACAGATCATTGTCATGACTGACTTTATCGAACGTAGCACTGCAGTGCCCCTGGCGACTGCTCACCGCATGAGCTCCCTCGTGTGTGCGACCCTCTAAAATGTATCCGCTTGTGAGCTTTCGCCTCAGTGTCGCCACTCGCGGCAAAAAAGTGCGAAATTTAATCATTCGCTTGATATCCGTTTGTCATACCAAATTTATAGCATTCAAAACGAAAAAAAAACGTTACTTTTGGAAATAAAATGTTCGTTATTTTATTTGTCGTATTTTAAAGTATTCGACTCGGGGAAAGTGTAGGAGCAAGAATGCACCGCATGTGCTCTGCTCACATTCGACGCAGGATAGAAAGATAATGCCTGAAAGAGGAAGCGCGCCCTGGACACGCCCGAGAAAGGTGTGGCAAGCGGCTCACGGCTTGTGTGCAGATAGACAGTGGGACAGTGACGGTATTGCTAAATTGCGATAATACGTTGATAGCAAAAATGTCACAGTTTCGCCCTAAGGGCGAAGCAATGAATGCGATAGCAACACAGCAATGTCATACGAAGTAAGGTGAGCAGCCTTGGTAGCAATATGAATTGTAGTAAACATGAGCTGATTAAGTAAGCAGGTGTACTGCGGCGTAAGTAGACCGACATGAAGAGAGACTCGATGACCACGAGAAGGCGCGTGTGAAACGGTGGTGTTGATGAGAAGCGCTTACCGTGGGCAGCGCGTGCGAAGGGACACACCTGTAGTGCTGCACTGCCGATCTGGGCAGCATTGCATGTGTAGCGTGCGTTGGAAAATGTGGCCCGACTATGAACAAGCGTGGTGTGAGCACGCACAAACAAACATGAATAGATCACACTGAATGACTGCAGCCAACGACTGTCAAAACGCTGGCAGCGAGCCCATACGCCGCGCAGCGGGCGAAGGTACGTGCGGTCTATCGCTTCAACGGAACCTGAGCGGCGAATGCACGGCGCATAAAGGTCAGAGCCGTGTGGAGATAAGAGACGGTGCGGTCGAACGAACGACGCGCGCGGTTGTTGGCAGCGTAGAAGTGCCCCCCCCCCCCCCCCTGCTCCCTCCGGCGCTGGCTTCCCGCTTCCTTGCTTGCGCGTGGGAGAGATAAGAGACTGTGCGGACGAGCGACGAGCGCGGTTGTTGGCAGAGAAGTGCCCCCCCCCCCCTGCTCCCTCCAGCGCTGGCTTTCGCTTCCTTGCTTGCGCGTGGGAGATTGAGTGCGTTCGCTCTCCGTGATAGCGCGCGTCCCCGCACGCTTCCGCTGGGGCATACGGCGCGCGGCGAAGATTTTATCTATAGGGAACCTCACGGCGACGGCGACGGCGACGGCGATGGTGACGGCGACGACGACGGCGACGCCAACGGCAGAAATCCGGTTCAAGTGTCCATATAATTGCTATCGCAATAATACGCGGTGCTGACACGTTTTGTGGCGCAGTCTTCTTTGCTTGAAGCGCGGAAGCACTGTTCCGCGCAGGGTGCGCTCATGTTGTCATACGCGGTTTTATCTCGACATGTCTTTTTGCCTGCTGCTTTTGCACGTTCCTTGCTATCTCCGTTCACTGACTGTCATCGAGCAAACTCGGGTAAAACTCGTGCGAACGAGAAACTCGGCGCATCCCGCATAACACCCCTGATGGCCTTTTCTTTACAAACTTAGGGGATTACATTTTTGAGCTCGTACATTGCACGCTCACGTTACTAATCGATAACCGCCATCGTGTCTTTTCTGTTGAGATAAACGGGCACAAATCATTGCTATTTTCAGCGTTTTTGGCTGGAATCCACTGCACCTTCCTCATTCGCCTAGCCTCCGCACGTGTGTACTAACTTTGAAAAATTAGGACGCTATTATCTCTCCGCCTGCGATTTATACGAATAACCGCCGCTATCTTTTAATATTTTTTCGTGAAATGTGCCTAATATGCTTAATATGCTCTCACTCGCCATCAGAGATCAGCCTTTTTCTCCCCTTAAAAGTAAGGCGGGTAAAGCATATACCTAGATTGAGTAAATAAATGCTCATGAATTAGTTTATGTATTGTGCTCTTAGAGAGTGCTCTGAATACTACGACTTACGTAGTAAAGTTCTGCGTCATCAAGTGCCTTGACAAGTCCCACAACTGATAATTGTGGTGACAGTTAGGGCATATCTGTGTGTGTCCTCTCGGAAGTAAGTGGTTAATGCATACAGAAAGCGTACCGTCACAACAGCAGTGCGTCAGTCTCAATTGAGACCAAAAATACTTTATTATTTTAGCCCATTCACTAAGATGTTCAGCGAGTATATACTATGGTGTTGTATTGACCTACATGTAAAATGTACTATTACAATTAGAGATTCAGTGCTTTGGCAAACTCCTTTGCATCGATCGTCTCTTATTGTCTTTCTCTTATTACCCTTAATCTATCGCACAACGTCCGTCAATATTATTACTGTTAATTTTTTTAGTCTTCTACCAGGTAAATAAATGCCTAATATTCCTGAAGTAAAAGTGAAAAGGTTCGCATACAAATCTTGATGTAGGAGCAAATCAGACATCAAGAGACGATGCATAATACAGGAACACCTCAACCATTCTCTTTTGTGGCGGATAAACGGCGCCAATCGCCGCCGCTATCTAACGTAATCGCTTGGTTTGCAATGAGTTTTGCTACGCGTTCGCGCATTGCAACGCTCCTACTGTGCGCGAGAGCACGTCTCACAGAGACTTTTAATGTACGCAACAAATGTGCTCAAGCTCTAAATTCAAAGCGGTTAAGAGAGAAACGACATCGCAAGTGCAGTGGCGCCATTAAAGAAGCGCCTATATTTTCGTGCTTCAAAATCGTTGACACGGTCTCTATCTTTAACTTCTGCCATAGTTGAGCAATACTGATGTGATGAAAGTTTCATCAACATAAAATTGAAACACCGAGAGCTGCATGTGTGGTAACGAACTGCCTAATTCCTTTACCATTATTTCAGTCAGTATATTCCCTTTGTGTGTTCTCTCATTCAAAATCTCAGCACTTTTCCATGAGTTTTAAATTTTCTTCTCTGAGATCACACTTTTAGCAAACAATATCTTACTGTTCGTTTCATTACAAAACGCCACAAAGTCTTCTCTGTTTAGTTACGTATGTTTGATAACTTGAATTGCTGTTCTGAATATTGCTAGTCAGTTCCTGTTTGGTATCCATGACTTCAGTAGTATAGAGCTTCTATTACACAATTGCTACATGAGCCCCCAAAGTAAAAAAATGAACATTTAATTAGTGAATCTTATTAGCTATAGGGGTATTGCGATTTATGTTGCAGGCCGTTTCCAGCTCTTCCTGCAGTTCATCGGAAAGAATGAAGTAGTTCCATCTGGCACACATTATTTCTTCAAGATTTGCTCGAAGAAATAAATACAATAAATCACATGCGATAGCCAGAGAAGTGTGTCAGCATTAAATATTGCAAGGAAGTTTATTGATGTTTATCATGTGACATAGTGCAAAAAGTTGAACAACCTCCTGCTCCATCATGTTCTTGTTACAATCAACTCTCCAAAAATAACCATGAACAGTAGCTTCCAGTACCGCAAGGTTGAAACGATGCTCTAGCGTCGGTGGTCCAGGTGCAGTGCTCCTCCAGGATGCAAGCTGTGGTGAGCGGTAGCAGTGAATGCCAGTGGCCGCGCAGAAACAATAGCCGACTGACTCAGCCGAACAATTCTCCTTTTGCTGTCCCGTGCCATCGGCACCACCTTTCTTTGAGTTAAGGAATAAGACTCACGACACATCGAAGCTTTCTCTTTTTTTGTTCTTTCCTACAAGAATAGAAAGAATCTTTCGCGGAAAGTCCGACAACAAATGGGGGAGGAACTTCGTGCCCACTGTGCCTTCCTTGTTTTAGAAGAGAGCCGCCGCAGCAGTGAGTGCGTGCAAGGTTGCAGTGCTTTGCAAATGATTATCTTAGGATGTGACATGTGCTGGAGAATGGCACGTGCTGTTGTAGTCGACTGAAGAGGTTTGCGCATATTTTGTCTACACGAGACTGGGAATTCACAAAGAATTAGTTGTAACAAAAATAATAATAGAGGACAGTAGGTCCTAACGTTATGGTTAACTGGTGCAGGAAACTTAGTGCGGCGCCTCCACCTGTCAATCGATTTTGCGTATTTGCTGGTTCAGCAAGCCTTGCCTCACGCTAAGAATGGATGTTTTACAGCGAAGCTGTCTATGACTAGGATCCCGTGATTTTTTCGCGTCCGTCACGTCTACAGAAAACCCAGGAGCAATGGATCATAACCCCGTTAGGCAGAGGAGTGAATCGAGCATACAGCACACCTTTCGTTTCAACATGAAACGCGCAAATAAAAATGCCGGCAAACCACATGATTGATGACGAGGTGCGAGCAATTCCGCGTTGATCAACGTACGATGCCGCTAGTCCCTTGCCGGTGGACCTTGTCGAAGACTTTAACGTAGACATCTCAAAACCGGAAACAAAGCAGTGGCTAACCCACTTCGTGGACGAGTTATGACTCCGGTGCTACGAACGATCCGAGTCAACCAACTACCGTACACGGTTCATACATCGATTTAACTATGGCCAAAACGGTCGTGGGGGAATGGGAGGGAGGGAGGGGAGGCGACGTTTAGCTGCGGCACCAAATGCGTATCTTGCGACCGGGCGCGAGGGGAACTGGGGACTCAATCTCCTACGCGGAACAAAGAAAGCGGGGAGGCGGTTCCAGCTGGTCGATATCCTTGGAATGAAGGAATAAGCGTGTAGTTGTGTACGTGAACTTGGGACGTGGACCTTGAAGTTGTGATCGGTGCGTGCAGAAATATAATGAGGAGCAGCACATATCCAGCGAAGTCCTCCAAGATGAACTCCTGGTCGGCCGGAGAGCTCACGACATCGGGAAAGACTTTGGCCTACCGATGCCTACGTGGGCGGAGCCACCGACTTAGCCTGGGGGCTTTTGCCCTCGGGCCGTAGTTTCTCGGGACCAAAATAAAGTTCTTGCCATGCCATGCCAGCGAATAGTGCATTCTTGAGGTGATGATTGGTATGGTATATTTTGTGGAATAGCCCAAGCCGCGCCATTTTTCTTCGTGTCGTAAGGTCAGGGAGGTCCGGAAAATTTTTTTTGCAGTAACACTTGCGGTTCGAGAGTAATTAGAAAGGATGAAACGGGCGGCTCGGTTTTGAATAGCTTCGAGAGAAGAAGTAACCAAGGCAGAGTGAGGATCCCAGATACAGGCGGCATATTCGAGTTTCCACCTTACAAGTGTTTTATAAATAACAGTTTTAAAGAGATAGGAGCCAATGAAATATTTCGGCGAATGAAAGCTAACATGCGATTAGCTTTGTTAGCCACGAAATCTATGTGAGTTTGCCATGTCAAGGCATTAGATATATGAACGCCGAGGTATTTATATGAGCTAACAGCTTCTAAGATAGCATTATTGAGAAAGTATGGATAAAAGGAAGGAGCGTTACTGTTACGATATACTCTCAATACTTTGCATTTATTTACGTTCAGTTTCATTAGCCATTCAGTACACCATGCTTCAACGTAGTTCAGATCAGCTTGAAGCAGCTGTGCGTCGCCTGGTTAAGTTATCTCCCCGTAAATTATACAGTCGTCAACAAAAAGTCTAATTTCTGAGTAAACGTGGTTAGGAAGACCACGAATATAAATTAGGACGAGTAATGGTCTGAGAACGGTTCCTTGCAGTACACCGGAGGTTATAGTAGAATTAGGAGAGTCATAGCTGTTTGCCGTGACGTACTGCTTTCGATTTGATAAAAAGCACTCAATCCACTGGAGCACGTTGGGGTCAATCTTAAGGGTTTCAATTTTAGAAGAAGGCGGGGAGAGACGTTGTCAAATGCTTTTTGAAAGTCAAGAAAGATGCAATCTACGAACGAGTTTGAAAGTCAAGAAAGATGCAATCTACGAACGAGTGTCGATCGAGGATGTTAAAGAGGTCGTTAGTAAAAAGAAGGAGCTGGGTTTCACAAGAGTAATGTTTCCTGAAGCCGTGTTGATGCATACAGAAGAAGTTGTTACTTTAAAGGAAAGTTATCAGATTGGAGTATATTTGCGGTGTAATGAAAGAAACTTCCTAATGGTACAACCACCAGTATGTGAAAACTGTTTGTCATGAATGGTCACAGGTCTCCGCAATTTTGCGAAGCTAAAAAAATTACTTGTATTCAATGCAGTCTCAAAAATTACTATTCGCACACGTCTATGAAAGGATTGACGACACACTATATTTGTAGCCCTTTCACCAGCCACATTATTGTTCACATTTTCTTAACCCACCCTGATAGGAAAGGATGTTAGGCGAAAGTAAAAATAAAAATACCATGATGATATGTTTTAGATAAACGGCTGTTTTTTGATCGTGATCGTGAGAAGCGATCCTCAGGATCTATTCTCACGACTTAAGTCGAAACCCACGGTGAAATCTCGCAAAGCAGTAGTTCATAATAAAGCATTTCAACCTCACAAGTGTCCTAATCCCGGTGCACGAAATAGATGTTAGTGTTTCTTTCCTCAAGGAGTGGTTCTGGGCAACCTTTCATAGAAATAATAATCTTTAGTCGGTGACCACCTAAGAATTATGATGAAGCTCCACCCACAACAACAGAGTGCACCTGCTCTGAACTAGCTACAGTCCGCCCACAGCTTAATCACTTTGATCATTAAGTAAATGTGTAAGGTAAAGGTCGAATGTAAATTCTAGGCTAATTAGAAAATAAAAGCTAGCTGTCTCAAGCTAAAATATTACCTTTGGCATGTTACAGCACCTTTCGCCTTTAGTTGTTACAAATACGCGAAACCGATTGCCGTCACGTAAATAAGTGATCAAGAACAGCTGGCGCATTTTGTTTTTGTTGGACAGTGTACATGTAACCTTGTAATTCTTAGGTTGTCAGGGACTATAGTTTGAAGGTTCCAAAACCACCGCCAAATTAGGCTCGCTGTCAACCCACGTTTAGAAAATTAAATAAAAACTAATTCATAGGTCTTGTTCGCTGAAACAGCCGGCTGCCGTAAAGGTGGTATTTAATCATACCCATTCGGCCCAAACATTTGAATGCGAGACGGCTGACCCTCAGTAACAGTGTTTGGCGGACAAATTTTGCATTTTTTGCAAAAGGATACAATAAAGTGTTTCTGTGTAGTAAAGCCACAAAGACCGAAGCTTCCTCATACTTTCACACATGCCACCAGATAGCGCGTTCTGCATAACTAAAGCACCCGCAACATCAGCCATCGGCGTCGGTCGTGACTTCTGACTTTTTCAAGCGAAACTTGGCGGAGTCTTCGAAAACGCTGGCCTGCAATAGGTATACAACCCAGCGGTGCCGTTACAATGCTATGCGGAGAAAAATTCCGGGATCTCCTAATGAAATTTCCCGTGCCAATCTCCTCTCTGCTTCAACCAATCGCATGTGACACAGCAGGATGAAGGGTTGTGCAAGCGACTGCGGAGAATCGGATGGAATGGGCGGCCGCTTGACAATAATCCAATTTATGAAAGCGGCAGCGCTCGCATCGCTATCACGGAGAAGTGTGTGATGGCGAGGGCGATTAACGCCTAGAAGAGAAAATTACCGATGTGCTTACGCCCGCCCCGCGAATTACTGGCGGCGATAATACCACCTTTGGGGTCATCACTATGCTCCTCGGTTGTCTTTCTTTTTAATGCGTGCCGAACCTTATTTATTTTATTTTATTGCGGTCCTGGTTGCGTGTTTTCGTCTTTAAGACTTTCTATCTTTTGGTCTGTCTCGTTATGCTTCCATGTGCGCCGAGTTTGGCCACGGAAGAATTCTCCCAAATTGTGGAAGTTTCATTTGCAATCTAATTAAATAAATAATTATGGGGTATTACGTGCCAAAACGACGATCTGATTATGACACACGCCGTAGTGGGGGACTCCGGAAATTTGGACCACCTGGGCTTCTTTAACGTGCACCTAAATCTAAGTACACGGGTGTTTTCGCATTTCGCCCCCATCGAAATGCGGCCGCCGTGGCCGGGATTCGATATCCTTTGCAATCTGAGTAGGAAATGTGTTCAAATGATTAGTTTAGGTTAGAAGGATAGGCTAACAAGTTTACTTAGGGAAGTTCTCCCTTTATTTTAATTAGACGCATGCGTCTAAATTTATTACTTGCTAAATGGGTAAATAGCGTTCAGTAATTATGCAATTATACCAAATGTAAAAATGATATAGTGCGACTTGCTCTATGTAGTCGCTAACAACATACTTGTAGTCCTGTTCTGTAGTGCGCCATCATATGTTTAAAGCTTGGCTTATGTAAGCTGAGCACAGGTTCTTTCAAAAATTCTAACCTACTCTCCTTGTTTTTTTGCTACCTGAAAATACTGTTTGCTCTTTCGGTGAATATATTTTATTGGATAACATATCATCGGCTAATTCCAGTGAATCACTTTTTTTGCGTCGAGCATATGGTCTTCTTTTTTTTCGGTGAATATATTCTGTGCAAATTTTCTTGGAGGATAAACCATGCTACATATCCTTGCAGATGCTACTCTTCACCCCCATAGGTGTCTGGTGAAGAACGAAATAACAAATTGCACATAATAATTAAAGTTTTCGAGAAGCAGTCTGTTCTGGAAATAGCACCATGTCATGTTGTCATGTTAGAATGTAGGAGAGTTAATATTGAAATACAAGGGAAATAAAACTTTATTTGTAACATTATGCGGGGACAGAGTTCCAACAAAAATACAGAAAACAAATTCCATGAAGATTGTCAAGTTCAACCACGACAGTGACCGTAGCTCGAACACTGCAAAGACCAGGGTCGGGCTCCACTGACCCCTTTGCTTGAGCGCGACCCCCTCGTCTTTTCCTGTTTTCGTAAAAGTCAAAGAAACCGCAACGATCGCCCATGTGGGAATCGGTTACAGGTGAAGCATATGTTGATGTTTACTGAAATATATTCAGTTCTCTTTCATCACTTCTATGTAGCTCAAGGGTCCTTGCGGAATGTTGCTGCTGCTGATGATGATGATGCCTCAATCAATAGCACAACCCACTGTGGGGGATAGGCCACGAACCGGGTGGTATTTTGATCGAAATTTAAAATAAATTAGTTTAGAAATAAATAAGTAATAAAAATAAAAGGAAAATAAATGCATAATTGAAGATGGCAAACAAATCAATAGTAAAAGAATTAAGTATTCTATACTAAGTTAATCAGCCTTGCCTAGATAGGAATAGTAATATGAATTTACTAATAAACTAAATACAGTAACGCATACACGTAAATTTTGAATAATATTATTCATAATATTATAATTGTGATTTTGTGACATTGCTTTTTGAATTTGCTAAATATATAATTTATTGAAGGATAAATAAATCAATCATGGAAAAATGGGAAAATAATAATAAGGTAATATTTTTGTGTCGCAAAGAAAATTATAAATGGCTCGGCAAACATTCCCGTGGCTATATCCTAACACCGTGGCTTCAAGTGAGAGTATAACTGAACTGCTTAATGGTAGTCCTAGATTGCGAAGTGGGATTTCCAAACATCGTTGTCGGTGATTAGAAAACCTCCAACACGATAATAAAAAGTGATCAATGGATTCTGGTTCATTGCAGAGGTAGCATAATGGGGATGCCACCAGATTACATCTGTGCAAGTAAAAATTTAGTTCTGGAATACGGCAACGCAGCCTTGTAAATGTTACTTCGAATTGCCGGTTAGGGTACCATTGTCAGTTCCAAGAATAATTTAGATGTATAAAATCTGTAGATTTTGCTATTCCGAGGCTTCTATTGCTATTTTGCTGTTGCGAGGTTTTTATTTATTCTCCTATTGCGAAGGAGAATAAATTCAATTCAATTCAATTCAATTTTCTTGTCTTGGGTCAAAGAAAACTGCCTATATCTGGCTGCAGTGATATGCGCAGTTGCCGGCAGCTCAGATATCGCCGGACCTTTTAAAGAAGCTCGTGCTAAAGAATCAGCTATTTCATTAAGTTGGATGTCTCGGTGGCCTTATGCTGTGGTCCCTTTTTATTCACTTCTTTCTCCCCGCTCGGTGATTTCTGTTGCCAACTTCTTCACTTTCCTGTAGCTGACTTCTTCAATTTCCTGTTGCCTGCTTCCTGGCGTATTGCCTCTTGTTCTGCTTGGCTGTTCTGGCTGTCACAGACTTACACTGAAAACACTGAACTCTACATATTTTACTAGTCACCATACCGAACGATGAAAAAATGTCTACCTGAAACTGCGCGACACCCACATGTAACGCGCACTAAGACATGGTAGGAACATTCTAAGAAAAGAATAGAAAAAAAAAGAAAACAAGTGTGTCGTCAAAGCCTGCGCCACAGCATCCGATGCTTGAGGTCTCTTTTACCAAATTACGCTGCCGTATTCCCTCCCTAAATTTCTACTTGCACAGGTCGGGTTTGGTTCCCTCCCCCCTCTGCTCGTTTTGTAATGAGGAAGAGACGATACACCACTTTCTTCTATCTTGTCGCCGCTTTACTGCGGCAAGAAAACGACTGTTGTAAATACCTTTTCTAAGGCTTGGCCTGGACTTAACGGAAGCTGATATTCTTTTGTTCGGGGCGTCCACTTCGGAATTCAGCCACAGGGATGCTTGCTTCGCTGTCCAAACGTTTCTTACAGAATCCAAATGAATACCCTGCTAAATTCTATCTTTTTTGTACTTTTAAAATAATTATTACTCATTTGATATGACTTTCCTGGTTTAGATTAAGATGTAATTATACGCTGTTCAATACTAATTCCATAGATATTCGGAAATTTATCCTCCATAATAATTTGGAATAATCCACCCATTTCTTGGCCAATCCCCCACCGTGGGTAGGAGCCACATGCGTCATAGGCTACAACAACAACATCCGATGCACAGCAGTCAACAAAAGGAATCTGGACCCATCCCCATTTCGGGAGATCTTTACATTTGAGGTGCAATTTATTTAATTAATACCACCGCATCTGCACTTCAGTAGTCTTAGAGAGAAAGTCCATCGCGCGCAGCGGCGTTCAAAGCTCATTGTTGTGTTATTCGCGGGATTGAATGAACAAACCATTCATTGAAAAAAAGCACCGCCCCTTCCACGCCGCGAAGATGGTCGAACAGTGTTACACCATGCAAGTCAAACTTCGCAAGCAGCCTATATCGCAAATAATTTGTTTCACCATTCTTTCACCTCATTTTCGCTTTTGCGTGCTTCGCGTGGTGACCATGCCCTAAAGAAAAGGTACAGCCTGCCGAGTCAGGTCCGCTGCAACGGGAGCAAGCCTCCAAGCCGTAGTGGCATTTGCGACCGCTTCGCAGGCCCGAATGGCACTACTTGCGGGGGATGGGACACGTCGGCGTCCACGGGCAACGGCGTTCCTAACGCGTTCCTCACGCTTTTTCTACGATGTTCCCAGACTAGAGTCCTTGACCAAAGGTCCGTATATACAAACAACGCTAACGCGAACCCCACTCGTCCGTCGACTTACTTTTTTTTACAGCGAAGCTGTTATGGGGTCACTCTTCGATGGTCGCGTCCGGATGTAGGAAAAAAACTATCATTGGCCGTATGCTGTATATGCGAGTGAAAGCGCGTGAGGGCGAGGGACGCGCGCTTTCACGGTAAGTGAACGCGCGGCGGAGAGCAAACGCGACTACCCAGTGAAAGGCGAGCAGTGGGCGAGGATGGCATCGAGGCACCCTAGTCTGTGCGTGTGCGTGCCCGCTCTCTCACTGCGGCGCATGCCCGCAGCCCTGCCGGCCTCTGCCGCCTGTGTCGCCGACTCTCTTTGGGCTCTCGCCCGCCTTTCCCCTAACAGTGTCGATAACGGCGTGGAGCCGTTCCGTCACGTAGACATCGCGCTAGCGCTCTTATCAGTTGCCTTTACGACTCGCCATGGCCCGGCCGCGGGCCGTTCGTTCGGAGGAACAGCGGAACGAGCGACGGGGAACTGGCGACTCAATCTCCCACGCGAAAGGAGGAAAACGGGAAAGTAGCGCGGGAGGGACAGAGTGCGGCTGTTGCTCTGCGAGGAAATTACCTGCGTACTTGTACTTTGCGCGGCGACGGGCGGTCGCGCGCACCGTTTCTTGAAAGCGATCTGCAACAAGGCTCCTACCTTTGTATGCGCTGTGCTTTCGCCGCTTAGTTTCCGTTGAAGCGATAGACCGCATGAACTTTCACCCGCTATTGCTGGCGCGCTTGCTCACGCCAGCGTTTTGACAGCGGTTGTGTGCGGTCACACAAACAACGCTCAGAACTGTTGTCGACGGCGGCAGCGTTCTGCAGGCGTTCGCACCGAACGCGCGCGGCGTTGGTGAAGTGTTTATGAAGAACGTGCCAACCTTTCCCGTACACCGTATGGTGGTGTATCATAGCGACCATAAGGCCACAGTCCCCGTGGTCACTAAATAAATGAAAACCACCGAATCATATATATTTCTCATTCTTTAATAGTTCAAATAACCAATTACATCATCACATCTTAATAGTCATATTTGGAAATACATAATTCCCACCATAGTACAGCTTCGCTGGTCTTCCATCTCCACCCCAGTGGAAGGGCTGACAGTTTTTTTTCTTATACCGCCATTTATTGGCGCGCCTCACGCTCTCCTCCTCGAACGCGGGTATTGGATGGCGCGACTTACGTCAACCCCCCTCCCGGTGCTCCTTTTCATCTGCACCTTCTCACAGCATTCTCACAGGGGAAAGGAGTCAGTCCAACCCCTCTTTCCGGAGCGTTCCACTATGGCGTGCCTCATAATCAGAACTGGTTTTGGCACGTAAAACCGCAGAAAGAAGAAGAACTCCTCTTTCCCCTGTTGAGCTCTTTCTTTCGTCTCCTCTCGCACTAGGCCACGTGGCTCTTTTTAGCGAAGTCCGACAACGACGGCACAGGTTCCGCATAAGCAGTTTCGCTGTAAAATTATATGTTTCATTAGTTATTGTTGGAGATGGTCGGGCGGGTCCGTATTCCGGGACTCCGCGGGACAGGGCTGCCACCCGCACCCACTCTACGAGGCTCCGCTGGTCATCGAAAGTCGGGCTGGATAAAGCCTCCACCCACCCCTCCCACGTCGGCTACGTAATTTTAGTCATGCTGCTGTTAGCTTGGCGGGACCAAACTATGTGATATAGGTCAGACCGGCTTTTTAGGGTTGCCGCTATGATAAGTAGATATTACGATGACCGTTGCACAGCGCGAATAACTTGCAACACTTGTGTAAAAAAAGTAAGTAACCTCATGTGCATCGCAAACTTCGTTTGCATCAGGCTCTGTTTATGGCACGCGGTATAGCTAGAGCGGTAACCGAATTACCGCGGTACGCTGACGCTGCATTACGGAGCGAGGAGCAGTGAGGGGGAAAAATGAGATATTACTGTACTATCGTGAGTTTTCAATTCAAGCGCGATGGCCTTCGACATAAAAGATAACGCGCTGACCCATAACTGTCGGAGATTCCAAACTCACCCGGAATTAATTCATTTATTCTTTTCTCGCTCGAGTGGCATTCAGCCCGGACACCCTGTTCGTATAACTGATGCCTCAATTTATGGCAAAATTGTTTAAACAAGCTCATGCACAACATGGTAGCCAAGAAGAAGGCTGTGAGGGCATGTAGGATTATTTGAACTTTACCTTAATTTGGGGAAAAAATTGCTGTTCATGCGCTCACGAAATGCAAGTACGACGACGGCACAACAAGGAACCTCGGGCCATAAATAGCACTGAGCCACGCACTGATTACGCTGTTTAAATGATTTGACAACTTGTGCACTTAAATTATTCTTGATTTTAGGCCTTTAAAATATTCCATCGCAACAATCATCTCGAGGCTGCTAGATAAGCACGTCGGTGGGAAAAAAAATAGGGAACGGGGGGAGGGGGATACCGCGGCATTCAAGGGAGGGAGGTGGTGACATAACCCCAAGGCCAGAAAGTTTGCGAAGCCCTTCGCCATTAGTGAACATTTTCGTGCACATCAACTGTTTACCATTATTCGAACGAGTTCTCTAATAACCTGGGCCCGAATTCACAAAACCTTCTTACGCTATAATTGTTCGTAAGTTAAAATTTCAGAAAATCCTAATGCTGGACATATTATTCGTGAAGGCGGTTGGCCAATGCCAGAGAGTACTTACGAAAGTAAAGCTTTGTGAATTGGTCCCCTGATGCCGGCCACGATATGTCGGCGCTTATTTGTACGAACCTATGCAGTGTATGGACAACTCAGTGAACATGAGGAATTACTGATAAAGGCCCGAAGATGTGCAAAAATGCAATATTGGTGTTTCACTGAGAAGCATAGAAATTATTCTGAGTACAGAGAAGCCTCGTTAATACGAATGAGAAGCTGTGGTTAACTGTCAGTTCCAAGTGACTCCATAGTATGTATGTTGTACCACGCATATGGGCTGTCATTGTAGTCCACCAAAATGTAATACATGAAAATGAACTCCATATCATTATCTAGTTCGGCCGGCCTTTCTCTACATCGCATGTCGGTTGGCCGAGCTTGGCACATTATAATTTCTGCACGATTTATTACTGCCTGTCTCCTTTACGCCGATTTGCATAGCAGTGGAACTCTCTGTATAAAAGGGCCGCTGGCCGCAGCGTTCAATTCAGTGGTCTGGAACGGATTTTATCTCTCACTTCTTCCGGCATCGCTTCCCCAATCGCGCCTTCCGATCGTCCATTCTGAGTTTCGATCAAAACAGCGCACTGGCAATACTTAGCCTCACGAAATGCGTGCAGCACTGCGGAAATTAGATTGGGCGCCACCAACGAACGGCCTACTTTTTGTAGCTGGCCGCAGGCGCAAATTATATATATATGTTCCTGATTGAATGGCGTGTGAATCGTTCTTTATTTGGGTGCGGTGAGTGCATGCAGAGGTAAGTACGATTCATTCTCACTTAGGCTCCTTTTTCTGATCCGCGCTTACAAAAGTTTCTTCAGTCAACATGTAGATAATTTATCGGCCCTTGTTTACGTACAGAGCATATACCATGTCTATAACCAACCGGCGTTTATTAGCGTATGCAGTGTATACAGGGTCCTTCGTTTTTCGATATTTATTTATTTTGAAATTCGGGGGCTATATTTTGGGTGCTGTTTTAAAGAGAAAAACCATAGAGAAATTGGGGGTTTTGTGTCTGCCAGGAAAACTGGAGAGAATTCGAGTGCTTTACGCTCTCGTCGCCCAAACTTCGGGATTTTATGGGGGAAGTTATACAAAATATTAACGCGAGTGATTGCCTCTGTTTTGACAAAGAAATTACCAGGCCTTCCCCTGTCGAGAAAATGGGGGTAAGCGAAGCTTGTGCCAAGACGACGCTGTCGCAGGCGTTCCGCTTCGTTTGCCCTTAACTTAGGGTCAGCGGCTCTTCGCTGATGTTTGGCCTCAACATCGCGCTCCCGCAACTCGGGGAACACAGCTCTTCGCTGACGTTTTGCCTGGGCTTCGCAAGTCCTCACGCTAGAATCGGTACCTCGACGACGAGCCCTTTCCCAAACTAGTTAGCAGCGCCGTTGCTCAAACGCACCGCCCATGCACCCCGTATAGAAGGTAAACCAGTGGAGCTGGAATGTGCGGTCCCGGTATGAGCCACACGTGTTTTCTTTCTTTCCTTCTATCTTTCTTTCCTTCTTTCTTTTTTCTGTCTTTGTTTCTTTATTTCCTTCCTTCTTTTTTTATTTCTTGTCCCTGGCTCATACCCGCATATTCAATGCGGGTATGCGCCACACGGGAACTTATTATCGTTAATCGTGACGTAACTGACGAGCATGTGACGTTATTGATGTCATAACATGTCAGTCATGTTAGACATACATTCGTACCCTTCCATGCCAATTTTGGCATATACCAAGTCAATGAGACGCGAGTTTTGGACAGGTTTTTGAAAGGGTTTTAGCGTGACACCCCCACCACCACCGCCGACACTAGTGAGGCAATGCAAGCTTTCCTCAAAAATATGCTATTTCAACAAGCTAAATCATTAATTAGACTATGTAAAGCCAAAGAGAGATGCACGCAAATGATCTGACAAACGGATCTCTACAAATCCTCACTGTCAGGCAAGAGGAACACATTTAAAAGAAATCAGTCATTAACAAAATCAACTATCAAATATGCGTTCGGTGATTCCTTCTTGACGTTGTTTTTTGTACTTTCTATCAAAGGAAAAAAGTACAAAAAGTTGTGCACCAGGGAATGTTTCGGAGGGGGTTTGATGTTTTCCCTTATTTCTCAAGCTCTGGTTGACGCACATTATCATATGCATAAGAGTCATTTCTGAGTAGATCCTAGACATGTCGGGCCTATCGTCCTTGTCTGTTGTCCTGTTTTATTGGTTCTCAAATACGCGCGTGCAACAAAATTAATGAAATAATTAGACGAATAGGACACTTGTTTTGACATATGAGGTATAGTTGGCTAAACAAGCTCTCAACGTCACAGCGACTGTTCGCGATGCAGAGCAATGGCAGTGCTGCGGTAATTCGCTTAGTATGGCGCATTACCGCCGTACGCGACGTGTGGGAAATGTAAAAAAAAAATTCGGCGTCGTACTCATGTAAATGCGGCTACTAAAGAAGCAACATGTTTTACTTCACTCAACGCTGGTACTCAATAGTATTTTTATATGTGCCGGTTTTCGCTGCAGTGTTATACAAAAAAAGGAGGCGTATACGACAGTTATATGTGAATAATATTATCCTTTTTGGTATATCTTGACCACTTGCTCACAAAAGATTGTCAGCGTTCATTGGTTTAGTATCATCTGAAGTTATTATTATTCTTTACGAAAGGGGAGAAATCGGGTGTCACCTGATTTTCAGCAGTTTTGTCCAGGGTGCAAAAATTGGTGCTTATGGAGTTTACCTAAATACGAAGGACCTATGTGTACACGCGGTCTGCAGACATGGTCTGACACCCAGCATCGATAAATGTAATTAGAGTGCTTAGTCAAACCATATGGAGGTACAAAGCTCAGAAGAGCACTTTCGGCCTGTTGATACATAGTGAAATGTGTAACTGAAGTGTTAGACAGACGAGGGGAAGGAAGGGAGCGTGCACAAGCAAGCTTCTTTGTACTTGTTTGGTTAGCTTTGCTTTGACCGTTTCCGCCATGTCATCATGGCACTCGTTCGGCGGGTAATTTATTGACGAGACAGGACGATGCAGAGAAACGTAGGGGCTAAGACAGACTCTGTAGTGAATGGCTTCGTATAAAACTTCTGCATCTTGCGTTCTTTACCAAGTGGGTTAAGTGTGATTGATCAGCTATTTTGCATTCCGACGCCATCGACATGGTGAGAGAACCTGCGGTACGGTGATCACACCTGCACAACTACCTGCGCTCTGCGGAAACGCACTAATCTTGAAATACTGAGGAATAACTGGAAAATCCCGACAGTGGAAACATTTATACAATGTAAACCTGCCTTGAGCACTGATTGGTTTCAATTTTCAAGCGAAGCTCAGAGATTTCGGTGGCGTCCATGTGCGCACAAAATGATCTTCATCAGCATTCGCTCAAGCGTCGTGGTTATCTTCCGCAGCTGGCTCGTTGGCGCCCCTCAATTTGCGCTCATGCTCGTGCTCGGCACGCGCTCGTGCCACCACTCTCGCGTTCGTCGTCGTTTTCTGCTTCCACAGCTGGCTGCGTTGCTGCTGATCATTCCCGCGCAGAATTTCACTTCTCTTCCGTCGTCGTAACAGGGAGGAGGCTTTAAGAGTGTATGAACCGAACCATTCGTTGTCTTACATAAAGACATATTTAATTTTGAAGCAATTTTATGAAAATCTATCCGGAATGAATGCTCTCGGGAAAGGGCTCATAGTCGACGTGCCGATTCTAGCGTGAGGACCTCCGAAGCCCAGGCAATACGTCAGCGAAGAGCGGCGGACCCCGAATTGAGGGAACGCGTCAGCGTCGTCTTGCATTCCAGGAACCTGACAACGGGCGTTCACGCCTCGGTAACGCTAGCGCCAACTTCCCCGGTGCGACGGACAGGTTTCAACGGGATCCTCTCAACCGCAGCTTTGGAGCCAGCTGCAGTGCGTGTGACTGGTTGTGGTTCGAGCACAACGAGGTACTCGCCAGTGCAATACGTTCGGAGTAACACCGAAGAAACACACGACAAGCTACGCTGACCTCCATTTCCTCGACAGGGCAGAGCTACAGATTTTTTACTATTCTTTGGTGTGCACTAAAGTAATTACCAGAGCAGTCTAATTACTGAATGTCAGACTGTTCGAGAGTTATTCAGAAATCGTCACCCCTTTACTGACGTCCGCTAGCGTTAATGAAATTTTGCTGAAATGTATGAAGTTACTGTCTGCTCTGCAGCGTCTTAAAGCTAATACGCTATTCTTCATTGAAATACGTGGTACATGGGCTGTATCATATTTTATAATATGTTTACGGCTACAGGGTCTGGCTGACCACTGTTGATTTACTCGCCTATATATTATTTCAGGACTAACTTTTTTTCGAAGGCGTTAGTATTAACAAAACATCCTGTTTTGAAGAGCTACTCATGTACCTATAGCTACGTATTATCCCCTCCCCCCTTCCCCAGTGAATAGTAGCAGGCCAGAGCAAACT
Organism: Dermacentor silvarum; assembly: GCF_013339745.2. Taxonomy (NCBI): domain Eukaryota; kingdom Metazoa; phylum Arthropoda; class Arachnida; order Ixodida; family Ixodidae; genus Dermacentor; species Dermacentor silvarum. The sequence goes on along the minus strand of NC_051155.1, from coordinate 151,423,526 downwards.
AACGCTCAAGCCGACCTCTCTGCCTTTCTTCAAATAAACCTCTCTCTCTCTCTCTCTCTATAGCTACGTAGAGAGAGAGAGAGAGAGAAATAAAAGAAAAGAGAGAGGAAATGCAGAGAGGTTAACCAGAAGCCTATCTCCGGTCTGCTACCCTGCACATGGGTTGGGGAAAAACGGGGTTAGAAAGAATGCAGGAGGACAAGGAGGAAGAGAGAAAGAAATAACAGGAAGAAACATGCAGTACTAAAGGCTACGTAACTGCTCTTATGGCCCGCATCTTGGTTGCGCAACCATGAAGCGGATTCAAATAGAGATATATCTAGAGAGAGAGGAAAGGCAGGAGGTTAACAGGAAGCCAGTTTCCGGTTTGTTACCGTACACTGGGGTGGGCGATATATAGGGGTTAGAAAGAGTGCAAACAGACAGGAGGGGAAAAAAGGAAGAAAAAACAACAACACAGGAATAGGTAACAGAATAGGCGTTCCGATCACAGACGTTCACACAGGCCAGTCGGTTTAAAAAAGCGCAGTAGCGCTTGCAGGGCCTTCTGATGCAATGTTGAGTCGCGTCGATGTTGCAGAATTGTTTCTTCCGATAAAGGCTGGTCGTCGAACTGGTTCAGCACGACGGAAGCGATTGTCTCTGCCCACTATATTGTGGGCACTGACAAAGAACATGACGAAGCGGATTCAAAGATAACTAAGATAAAAACTACGACGTGATCAGCTACAAAACAGAAATATCAGCCTGCTCAGCAAATATGAAAGAACGAACTAAAGAACATCAACTGTATATTTAAAATCAAACAGAGCCCTTCCTCACTTTCGGCGACAGGAATTCGTGATCACGGCTGTACCTTTTGAAATGGACGAGAAGTAGCTTAGCTGCTGACCGGAGTGGACCTGAACCTTGTCGACATCACAGCTGGTTTGGTATTCGTTCAGCAGACTTTCTAGAACAAATTTTCATAGTACTGTGGTAAACTATTAAAAAGAAGAGTATTGCATTCTCATTATCCTGTTACGTAACGAAACGACGGAGTTCTCGTAACGCGCTGATGTTCGTACAAAGAGACAAATGGGACAAGATTGAAGCTGCACAACAAAAGGGATCCGCGTCTTTATTTATTTCCTTCATTGCAATTAATGGGCGCTCAGTGAGCTCTGACGTCGGATGGAGAATTAGCTGCTCACCGTGTCATGTCGCCTTGACCTTGCGTTCCTATCCGTAGCATTGCTTGAATTAGATGATTCCCAAGCTAGTGAATCTAAACATAATCGCCGCTATATATTTTAAAGAAATTGCGCGATGGAATGTTTCGTGCTTACGTTTTAAAAAAGGATTTCACTGAATATGCTATCACCCTTACCACCATCGCACGAGCGAAAGCCAATTCCTGGTCCTCGTTAAGTATTATTTGCTTCAAAACAGTAATCTGGTGACTCCAGCTGACGCAAGCCGCAGCTCTCGCAGTACTCCATTGTGTTAGCGAGACACAGCATGGTGAATCGGCTTCCCCATCCTAACTCAGAGTAACACTAGCTTGCTGCGTCTCTAGTGGACCACACACACGACGACACACGCTTGGCTAGCTAACCGCCACCTGCACACTTGCATTATGCCACCGAAACGTAGCACCAGCGATAATATAATAAAGCCACAATACGCGAGCAGCAGAAAGGAAGAGATGAGGTCGTCGTGGTGTCCGTGTTTATACGTCCAGAACAGCGGGGGACAACGCTGTCTCGAGAGAGGATGTCTGATCCATTTTCAGTTAATAATATGGCACCTCACGGGCACACTACGCTAAACTTTGGCATCGTGGAATCAAAAAAGTTGTCGCAGTTTCACCTAAAAGGCGAAGCATCAATGGCGATAGCAAATTTGTAGAGAGCTATACAGAGTAATGATATTAGCTTTATCAGCTGTAGAAACTTGGACATGCAGCAGCACCGGCAACACGCAGAACTGTTGTCGACGCCGTCGGCGTTTTGCCCGCGTTCGCTCAAAATGCGTGCGGCGTTGGTGACTGTTGCCGGAGCCTCTGATATAAATAGACACTTGGTGCCGCAGCTAAACGTCGCCTCCCTTCCCTCTCGCGCGTCGGAAGAAGGCGCGTTTGCTCTACATATATGGTGATTGTAAAGGAGGAAAGAGACGCCTACTTCTGCAGCCCTTAAGGGAGCACGGCGCAGAACGCGCGTTTGTTCTCCGCCGTGCGTTCATTCCCCGTGAAAGCGCGCGCCCCTCGCGCCCTTTCACTCGCACATACAGCGTTCGGCGCGCGGCGACGATTTCATCTCCATTGACGTCATACGGAACCTCACGGCGACGGCGACGGTGACGCCGACGGCAGAAATCTGCTTTTGAGTGTCCATATAATTGCTATCGCAATAATAAATCTGTCCATAAACTATGCTCTGGCGGATTTGATACTCCCTTTCGTTTTTACAGCGACGCTGTTAAGGACTCCCCTGTAGCTCGTCGCGTCCGGCAATAGAAAAACACTCCCATTGGCCGTATGTTGTATGTGCGAGGGAGAGTGACGCACGCTTTCACGGGGAGCGAACATACGGCGGAGAGCAAACGCGACTTACGTGCGAGTGAAAGCATGCGAGGGCGAGCGACGCGCTATTTCACGAGGAGCGAACGCACGGCGGAGAGAAAACGCGACTTCCCAGTGGAAGGGGAGTAGTGGGCAAGGAGGGCATCGAGGCGCCCTAGACTGTGCGTCTGCGTTCCCGCTCTCCCACTGCGGCCCATGCGCTCAGCCCTGCCTGCCTCTGCCGCCGACTCAGGCGTACCACAAGGGTCAGTGGTGAGCCCGTTTCTCTTCAACCTCGCACTGGCCCGGTTGCCTGCTGCACTGCCGACCGACCCTCACTACAAGGTGGAGTGCTCCATCTACGCGGATGACATCGCCCTGTGGGTGCGGGGACCGCCGCAGTCAAGCCGCCACGTGTGCCTGGCCCTCCAGAGAGCCCTGGACACCACGGCCGCCTACCTGGGAAGCATCGGACTCTCGGTTTCGACGGGGAAGACGGTGGCCCTCCTCGTCCACCCGAGAGCAGCGGCACGGCGCTCAGCTCCCCGGCTGCAGCTGGAAGGCGTGCGCATCCCATGGAGTACGACTGTGTCGTACCTTGGGCTGCGCATCGACCACCGGCTAACCTGGCTACCGGCAGTCGGGGCCATGCAGACCCAGACCATCAGGGTCCGCAAGGCCGTGTCGCAGCTCCTTGCCCGTGGAGAGGGCTGCTCGGTGAAGTGGGCCCTGCGGCTCTACGAGGCGGCGGCCACATCACGCCTGCGGTACGCCCTCCCGCTGGTGGCGCTGCCGCCACGCCGCCTCGAAAAGTTGGAGCTGCAGCACCGGGCGGCCATCCGACTCTGCCTGGGCGTCCCCCGGAGCTCCCAGATTGCCGCTACCCTTGCGGAGGCTGGAGCATGGCCCCTGTCGCTCCTCTTCCTGCAGCAGGGGCTGAGGCACGTCGACCGCCTCCACCATGCTCCTGATGGCAGAGGCCTGCTGCGTAGCCTCCAGTCCCGGCCTTCCTCAAGGATGGGTCAGCTGTGCCGCCTCTACGAGGAGGTGGTTGGCAACCCACCGCCGAATGCGGTACAGCTGCCCCCACCGCAGAGGCCTCCTGTCCCCATCGCCACGGAGCTGCCCGGGATTTCGAAGAGGCGCTCGCCCGCTTGCGCCCTGCAGCAGACGGCCGCCTGCCTCCTGGACGAGACCCTCGGAGACCACCTCCTGGTGTACGTCGATGGTTCGGTGGTACCGGACACCGGCTCTGCCACGGCGGCCTGCACGGCACCAGCCCTGCAGAAGAGCAGGCAGTGTCGACTGCCCAGACACGCCAGCTCGACTGCAGCGGAGGTGGCAGGCCTCCACCTGGCCGTCGACCTACTCTCCGAGGAGCTTCCTGGGGTACCAGCGGCCATCCTCTGCGACTCCAAGGCAGCCTTCCTCGGCCTGCAGAGGCCAGAAAGCGCCAGCCTTGGAGTCGCACTGCTGTCTACCCGGCTGACAGCGCTGCAGGACGCAGGCCACCCGGTGTCCCTGCACTGGATCCCCGCCCACGTAGGGATCCCGGGCAACGAGGCAGCCGACATCCTGGCGAAGGACGCCCACCACACCACTGTGCCCCTCAGTCGGGCCGTGACGGAGGGCGACTTCACAGGACTGAGGCTGCGGCGACACCTGGCGACCCACCACCCAGACAAACGGGTGGCACTGGGATGCCCCCCACGACCACTCCCCCAGCGAGGCCTGGCTCGCAGGGAGACCTCGCTCCTTCTCCGGCTCCGCATCGGCTGCAGCTGGACGGCAGCACGCAGCTACCGACTGGGACGAGCGACGTCCCCGGCCTGCAGCTCCTGCGGGGAGCCGGAGACGATCGAACATCTCCTGCTGGCCTGCCCGGCGTACCTCCAGCAGCGGGGCCCACTCCTGCAGGAGTTCCGCCGCCTGGGCCTCTCCTCTGGCAAGGAGGAAGATCTCCTCTTCCCCGGCCGACACCACCTTTCTGCACTTCGAGGCGTCGTGGAGTTCCTTGACTCGTCAGGGCTCTCCGCACGCCTCTAAGGACATTTCTACAAGCGGGAAGGCCTCACGGCCTCCCACCCCACCCCGGGCCTGACCGGCCTGGCACAACACCCCTGCAGACTCTGCAGCACACCAAGGCCTTCCATCTCGGCCTGATACGTGCCGCCTATGCCTGCCGGTTTTGCTTCGCCCAGCTATGGCGACTCCACTCTATCCCTTCTTTCGCTCCCACTTACCCCTCCCCGTTGGCGCTGAGCCGTGCTCCCTCAAGGGCTGCAGAAGATAGCGCCAACCTTTCCCTTTCCCTCAAGAACCACTTATCATCATCTGCCGCCGACTCCCTCTGGGCTCTCGCGCCCGCCTCTCCCCTAACCGTGTCGACAACGGCGTTTAGCCTTTCAAAGGTTGGCCCGTTCTTCATATGGTACGTTCGGCTGACGGCACTCGTACCGTTTTCGGTGCACTCGTTCGGTGTCGCACGTTCGTCTGGCCGCCACGCGTGTGGTGGCGCAAGTTCGGCTGGGGCGAGCACGACACGAGTGCGCGCCACCATGCCAGCGCGGAGGTCAACGGTGTAGCGCGGTGCGATCCCGTCGAGCAGCGCGCGGCAGCAGACGACGAAAAGCGAGCCGTTCAGTTCAGGCGCCATTTTGTAGCAGGCGATTACGCTGTAAGCCGTGTCTCTGCGTGTACCGCAGAAAACTATTTTCGCTGCTAGAATCCAGTAGCTCATCGGTCAACGAAGACCACGCAGTTGATCTGCGCTTTTAATCAGGAGCTCTGGCGAGAGCAGCCGTCGAAGGCAACCCATTTCATCACCGATGTAGCGGCGTCATACGATAATGAGGTACATGAAGCTGCAGCATCAGTTTCTACGTTTGATGCTGTAACGTTCGTTTCAGTTGTTTCTTTTCAGTTCCAAAAACAGTTCAGGGCCGGTATTTTGTAGCGATGCCTTATGACGTATTCTATGCTAGTCTTATCATCCACCGCTCACGCGAGCGGACCGTCGCTCTGACCACTGACAAAGCGCCATAAGCACGAAAAGACATTAGCACCGGAAAGACATCGCTCCAAAATACCGGCCCAGGCTAAGTTAGTAGATGCAAGGGGCCGCCAGCGCAGTTTGCAGGCTCGTCCCAGTACTCCAAGAATCATTCGAATGGCAAGAGTCATCCATCACTTAATATTTCAAGCATCTGTCATCAAAAAAATGCTTGGCCTTGTTCACGTCTGTAAATCGCGTCGAGACCAAGTGATAAGTGGCCTGTGTAATAGAGCGTCGTCTGCTTAACTTCGAATTCGGCATGATCTCGCAGAGGGCACTACAGTCGAAAACTCCCGTTTGGTGGCTCGCACATTCGTCTGGCAGGAGCGAAACGTGAAACTCAGGCGGTGTTTGGCCTAGTTTCCGCTGCACTGCCACGGTGCCAGGGTGGCTCAGCCGAACGTACCAATAAACACCTCACCAACACTACGCACCTTCGGTGCAAACGCGGGCAAAACGCTGCCGCCGTCGACAACAGTTGTGCGCGTTATTATTGCGATAGCAATTATATGGACACTCAAAAGCAGATTTCTGCCGTCGGCGTCGCCGTCGCCGTCGCCGTCGCCGTCGCCGTGAGGTTCCGTATGACGTCATTTGGAGATGAAATCGTCGCCGCGCGCCGAACGCTGTATGTGCGAGTGAAAGGGCGCGAGGGGCGCGTCTTTCACGGGGAGTGAACGCACGGCGGAGAACAAACGCGCGTTCTGCGCCGTGCTCGCTTAAGGGCTGCAGAAGTAGGCGTCTCTTTTCTCCTTTACAATCACCATATATGTAGAGCAAACGCGCCTTCTTCGGACGCGCGAGAGGCCGTGGGGGAGGGGGAGGGAAGGGAGGCGACGTTTAGCTGCGGCACCAAGTGCCTATTTATACCAGAGGCTCCAGCAACAGTCACCAACGCCGCACGCATTTTGAGCTAACGCGGGCAAAACGCCGATGGCGTCGACAACAGTTCTGCGTGTTGTTGCTACCAAAGCCGCTCACCTTACTTCGTATGACATTGCTGTGTTGCTATCGCATTCATTGCTTCGCCCTTAGGGCGAAACTGTGACATTTATTTGTGTGACCGCACACAAGCGCTCTCAAAACGCTGGCTACGTGACGAATGGCTAGAGAGAGAGAGAGAGATTGTGGCTGTGAAGAGGAAAAAAAGTTGTCGCAGTTTCACCTGAAAGGCGAAGCATCAATTGCGATAGCAAACTTGTAGAGAGCTATACGGAGTAATGATATTAGCTTTATGAGCTCTATAAACTTGGACATGCAGCAGCATCGGCAACACGCAGAACTGTTGTCGACGCCATCGGCGTTTTGCCCGCGTTCGCTCAAAATGCGTGCGGCGTTGGTGACTGTTGCCGGAGCCTCTGATATAAATAGTAGTAGTAGTAGTGATTTTATTGAAGAAGAAAGTGATGCTTATTTCTGCTGCCCAATAGGGAGCACGGCGCAGCGTCAGGGGAAGGGGAAAAAGGAGATAAATAGGCACTGCGTGCCGCAGCTAAACGTCGCCTCCCTTCCCTCCCCCTCCCCCTCCCCCATGGCCTCTCGCGCGTCGGAAGAAGGCGCGTTTGCTCTACATATATATGGTGATTGTAAAGGAGAACAGAGACGCCTACTTCTGCAGCCCTTAAGCGAGCACGGCGAAGAACGCGCGTTTGTTCTCCGCCGTGCGTTCACTCCCCGTGAAAGACGCGCCCCTCGCGCCCTTTCACTCGCACATACAGCGTTCGGCGCGCGGCGACGATTTCTTCTCCAAATGACGTCATACGGAACCTCATGGCGACGGCGACGGCGACGCCGACGGCAGAAATCTGCTTTTGAGTGTCCATATAATTGCTATCGCAATAATAACGCCTCTTCTTCTTCATAACCACAATCTCTCTCTCTAGCCGTTCGTCACGCAGCCAGCGTTTTGAGAGCGCTTGTGTGCGGTCACACAAACAACGCGCACAACTGATGTCGACGGTGGTGGTGTTTTTCCCGCGTTCGCCGCGAACGCGGGTAGCGTTGGTGACGTGTTTATGAAGAACGTGCCAACATTTGCCGTACACCCTATTGTGGTGTACCGTAGCGACCATAAGGCCATGGTCCCTATGGTCACTAAATAAATAAAAACCACCGGATCGTATATATTTCTCAATCTTTATTAGCTCGAATAACGAACCACTCCATCACACCTTAATAGCCATAATTGGAAATGCAGAATTCCCACCATAATACAGCTTCGCTGGTCTTCCATCTCCACCCCAGTGGAAGGGCTGACAGTTTCACTTTTTATATCTCCATTCGCGATATTTCTTGCTTCTTTTTACCATTCTCGAATGACCTTCTGCCGAAAACTGACATAAAGCGAAGTTATAGTTCTCTCGACAGGAAATATATTTGCTCAGAGATGCCGCCGTACCATACACCTTCCGGGAAAAAATCCCATAAGCAAAAGTTAATAGACGCATGGTATACATAAATGCGAAATAACTAAGTATGGTGCAAAAGAAAAAAAATCTTTGCATGCCACATAGCTAACAAACTTCAAAATATTTGCAATGTTATCTTGTACCCAACCAATTTGTTTTGGAAATGTCGTGATAGTGTTCTACCATAGCATCCTATATTTTTTAAAAAATATAGGAGGCTATGGTTCTACGTACGTGCACGCGCATGCAGGATGCACGCACGAAGATAGAGAACAAATGAATGGTACAGATACGAATGGTAGACACACACTACACGCCTACACTCGCTTATATTGGCCTCTACCAAGAATAATGTTTTATAAATAATGTATTTAGGTACGTGCGCTTTATTTCTCTAGAGTAAAACAATCAGTTGAATATGGGACACTGGTGGAAATCAAGAATCCAATTCTTATACTTACCCCACCCTACTTACCCCATTCTACTTACCTATATCCATACTTACTATACCCATACTTACCTTTACCCCATACTTACTTACTTACTATACCCATACTTACCTTTACCCCATACATACTACTTACCCCACCATACTTACCCCACTTACCCAAGTATATATACTTGTACTTATATACTTCTAGAAATGTTGCAGGAACCAATAGCGCTCACGGTTACTAAATTTTCTACACTTTTTTTACCACTATCATTCCAACATCGCTTAATCCTCAGCTTTGAAAAAGCGGCGATGGCTTGTAGAGCCCGGGTTCCTCAGCAAATGAAAGGGCTTTAATTCAACGAACTTCACAAAGCCAATGCAAGGAAAGTTAACCATTGCAAAATAATGAAAAGGTTGACGAAATTTATGCTTGGATTATGGAACGTCTAACGTAGAAAGCGAGAGAATAGCTTAAATACAGGCGATCGTTAGCCCACATTTTAAAAATTGTGACCTCGCGTTTGCCTCTAAGCCGCGAATTTTGCGAATGGATAAAGGTGGCTGCCGGGAGATAAGCCGCTTGGGCAGAAAATGAAATCACGTTGGTTGAGTTCATGAATATTTTAAGGATTAATCAGCTCACACAACGTGCATACAACAGGCCATACTTTCTTATTAACTTAAATTATTTTGCATCAGCCGCCAAGGACGATGAGAAAAGTAGGAACTGCTTAATGATTCCAGGCACATTAGGTTGCAGTGCGGAAGCTCTGTTTACTAGAATTGCTGTTGGAATTAGTGAATGAGAGAGAAGGGTAACTACCATGTCACGGCACGAGATTACCGGCACACAATGGAGGTCTCCTCACTTGCTGGCAATTCTGCCCGATTAGGAATCACAGTAGCGCGATGAATCCGCCCCCGACTTCAGCAACACGGTATTCTAAGCATGTTTTGAGTGTCGACAGCATCATGTACACGTTAATTAAGGCAATATCTTCAAACTTACTTGCTATGTGAACGATTTCTTTTAGTCGCCATTGGAGAATTCAGCGTTAAATGTGGAATCGTGGAATCTTAATGAACATTTTCAGCTGGAGAATGCAATCTACATTTCTACAGAAGCTGTCTTCGGAAAAAGCTGAACCTGATAACCGTTAATGTGAAAAAGACAAAATTGATTGAATAACCCTCTATGGTGCCATATATTGAAAAAATAAGTGACAAAAAATTATTGCTGGCTCATTGCACCTACTTAACCAGTTGTAAACCATTATATAAAAACAAATTTTTGTAATTCAGAAATCAACAAGAAATTGGTATGCTACCATTTGGTAGCATCGCACCACATTGTGGTGCAAATATGCACTCGTCACTCTCACCGGGCGTGCGCTGAACGCGTACCATTAGCAATTTGGTGCAAAATCTGGCATTCAATTAGAAAAAAATTATGAAGAACCGATTGCGGTTGCTATCGAAGAATGCGTTCAGCATACTTTCAGAATGGTTTATTTATGGCACTGTGTGGCTGATGGTATGGGTTTTATAGGTGGGGTATGATGTGTGGATTATTTATTCGTTTAGTGTGCAGACGCAGAACGGGGCTCCGAACTGGTTCTTGTGGACGTGGTGCTAGAAGTCGTACCAGCTGTGCCGCACGTACGGTTCTGGTTATAGTCTGTTTTATACTACGCGTTCTTCGGGATCGGCCCACGAGAATGGTTAGAAGTACCACGAGAAATCCGGGTAAGCTACCAGAGAAATCCAAGCCCATAAAAAAAAAAAAACCTGACTGCACTGATTCAGAGAAGCGTGAGCCAAACTGGAACGTTTAAAAAATTTCCCTACATTAAAACCACGAATGTTCTTTGTTACCAAACAGCCACAAACACAAATGTGAGTGGCTAGTTTGCGTGTGAGAAAATACGCTTAAAAAAAGGTCGTGCCTGTATTTCTGATTGCATCCATCGCGTACAACTTTACGGGATGTCTGTAGCTTAGACACAGCCAGAGATCCAAGAAAAGTAGGAAACTTACAACTTATGACAAAAAAGGCCGAATGTTATGCACTATCGCGCCATGCTACCATACGGGCTCGAAACACGAATTCGAATGATTCACGTCCACAAGGAGTGCCAAGCGATAGAAATGATGACCATGATCCGTTCTTTATTGCTTCTTTTGTACGCAATTTTAGTGTTAATGCAGCTAGGACCGGCATAAAAATAGTTGCCAAAAGAAAACTTGAAATGGATACTACGAGATCGCCCCTTGATGTAAAATTGATTCATTGACTGGTTAATTGAAACTAGCAGAATAATGAATGCCCGCCATGGTGGCATAGCGCCAATAGCGTTGCACTGCTAAGCATGATGGCGCGGGATCAAATACTGGCCGCGGCGAGTACATTTCTATAGGGGTAAAATTAAAAGTCCCATGCTATGGCCTGTCTCATAATCATATTGTGGTAGTGACATGTAGAACGCAATATTTTTTTTAGAAATAAAGACTGTTTTCAATTTTTTCACAAAAATTGCTAGAGTACTCTGGTTAATAGGTCATAAAAATTGCTGGAGCACTCTGTGTGCCTCACAGGACGTCAGAAGGACCGCCTGTTGGGCTAGTTGGTCTAACATAGTTACTTTCAGATATAGCCCAAATAAGTAAAGATTCACGCGAAGAAGACACGACAGACGCGGACGAGCGCTACTACCAAATGTTTATTACAATCGACACACTCTCCAATTTATAAGGTGAACCACGTACAGAAGGGTCACGCCCCCTTCCCCATGCGAGGTGATAAAGACAGATCTAAAAAAAAAACGCGCCCCGCACAATTATGCGTACGTGTCAAATGACCCATTGAGCGAAATGCAGCTCCACTGACGTGAAACCTGCGGAGGTGCGAAGCATGCAGTGATGCATCGCTAATGGGATTATACTGCCTTAAGCAATGGCTCATAAACCCGTAAACGGGGCCTCTACATTACGACGACAGACGATAAGCGAAATTCTACGCTGGAATCATGAGCGGCAACGCAGCCTGCTGCGGAACACGACGACGAACGCGGGAGCAGTGGCACGAGCGCGTGCCTAGCGCGAGCACGAGCCGCTTGCTTACCGTGACTACGACTACGACGACGACGATTAAGACAGGAGACACGCGACAGCCCGTGCGCATAAGGTGCTTCGCACCTAACAAGCCGGCAGATCCCACGCCCTGTGGGAATAGATGTTATGCAACAAGTTAACGAAACGACGACGAGAGCACCAAGACGTAGGGGACGCTTTCATGACCTACATGGCACGCATGTCATCACATTCATGTCATGAGTCCTCAGGAGTCCCTTTAGCTACACCTAAAGACCTTAAGGCGAAAGCCTTAGTCATGCTCATGACTATGACTTCGACCATAAACCTTTAGCCATTTCCTTCACTTATTACCACATCCGATCCCGTTCTATTGGTTTTTGAGTGTCAATCTTTTTTCGCTGAGTCATTTTCATTTTTGCTCAGTCATGGTGATGGCTATGACTTCTACTATCATCATTTAGTGTTTCCTTCACTTAGTACCCACGCCAGAACCCATTCCAAAGGTTTTTGAGTGAGCGCAGGAATGTGCTAGAAGGCTGACTAGAACACATCAACGGTGAAAACAAACCAAGAAATTGCAGCTCTTCGCGTATGACCGCCCTGATCACCCCACGCAGCTTGAAGTCCGCGGTATAGGGCGGCTTTCGCAAGGGTCCAGCTGTAAGCGCGCGGACTCAAGTTCTTCGAGTCGCTGACACGTCGTGACGATGTCAGTGACGGTAGCAGGGTTCATGATGGCAAGCGCATAGAAGGCCACAGTTCTGATACATTTAGAGATAGGACGTACCCTGTCCGACTCATGCCTTGCGGAATGTAGTGCATGGTGACACGGGGCAAAGTCATCCTCGATTTACAAAGCGTAAGACCCACCGCAGTGTCGTTTGCTAGCATATATAGTCTTTTTTTGGCAAGGGTGGGATGCATCGCCAGTATGCCAAAGTCTTATCGAACCAGCTGCTTGAAGCTAATACAATCAGAAAAATTAATCTCACGGCTGCAGGACTAGCTCTTCATCTAACCCCTCACAAAAAAGGGCCCTAACGAAGCTTGAGGAGATTGTTCCACTGATTAGCAGAACTTACTTGCTCACATTCGTCCATCCTGTTTCCTACATCTTTACTGGGAAGACCAGCGAACAGGTGGATTACACTAGTGGCCGTTGATAATCGCAGAAGGTGCAGCTTGCGGTGTCGATAAGGTGAGGGTAAAGGCGCTGGGCAGCTCGTACTGCGGCATGCTGGCGGACAGTGGCCGAAAGTGGCGACCTGAAGAAAGCACCAGAGAATACACAGGGCGGCCAGAGAACGGGGATAGATACCTCGCATCTGCACTGCTTATAACGTAGCTATTAGAAGGACCTTTATTGAGCCCATGAATGCGATGGAGAACCAATGCAGCTCACAATGATAATGAACAGGCACCGCCGCCTACGCGGAATGACAAGTGTACAATAATGTCAATGTACTTGATAGGGGAACAGCGCAAAAAAAAAAAAACACAAGAAGACAAGAAGGGAGACTCACACCAGCACGCAATATACTTATGCGTGCATAATATATGCCCCCAATATGTATTCATATATGAGTGCAGATATGAGTGAATTGATGGGAATTAGTACGCTGTGATTTAAATAACCAATCGTTGGCATAATTAAACCACACGGAATACGTTTCCCGAAGCGCCGAAAGACAGGTGCTGAAAAAGCGTGGAATTGCACTGCTGAGGCCTTCGTGAAAAGAGATCAGTTTAAGCCCTGGGCGCTTGCGAGGACAGGCAATCTGAATATGTCAGGTTTATAATGACCCAACGTGGAAGCGAGCATCCAATCGTTGGGAATAATTTATTTGGCACGTCGAAAGCCTTAGCAGAAAACTCTTTTTGTTTTCGTTTTTTTTGTGTGTTTATTTTCCTGCATTTTCTTTCCTATATTACTTGACATGGCATAAAGGACCCACCAATGAAAAGGCTTCGGATGCCGAGATTATAGAATGCGTGCTGCAAAAGAGCGCAATTCATGTTCGGCAATGAGTTCAAGCGGTCGCCGACCCTGGCTTAAAATGAGGGGAAAGAGTGAAAAAAAAAAAACGTGTAGAGAAAAGAGGCGTTGCAGTGCAGTGTAAAACCATGCACGAGGGAAAATTGAACCTTAATGAGCTTTCAACCGGGAAGATGATGACAAGCCCCTGTGGAGTGTAATTTATTCGACAGAGTCCCAGTGAGAAAGAAAGTTAGAAAGAGGGGGAACGATTGCGCAAGGGAGGCTTGAGATGCAGTTGCATATTCTCACAATACCCGTGCAGTACATCCGAAATTGTATGGGCTGCATCGTACATTCAGATCTGCAGCGGCGCCCGTTCACCATGTCCTATGACTACAAGTGAAAAACAGCGGTGTCGAACGTGGACATCGAAGCCATGGTCAATAGCATTTTCAAGTAATAAAGTGTAAGCTACAGCAGTGCGTGTCTACGTACGGCCTGTTTGGTACTTAGTCCTAGTTCAAATTCTGAATTTAGTAAAACCATGAAGAAAAAGAAAGTAGACTTTGCGACTTTACAGCATTACAACATGATTTTCAGCAAAGGTAGTTTGCATTAAGAATTTCAGCTGTCTATAATTAAGCCGCACAGTTCAAAACGTTACTCGATGTAACGCTTTTGAGCGCCTGCTTGATTGAATTTTAGGAAATGTTTTACTTCACACACGCACATTTAACTTCGCCTGCACACCAGCCATATACAAATTGGCTATGATGTTCAACTTTTTTCAATAATTTTTTTTCTTTGTTGCAAGCAACACTTCACCCAGAACAGCGGGAACAATTCTCCTTCCCTCGAAAAAAAAATGCCATAAGTAGGGCTGTGCAAATTTAAGTTTCGAATGGGAATCAAATATTTCACATTACCTATTCGTATGCATATTCAAAGAGAATATATTAGGTATTTTCAAGTATTTAATAGTTACGAAATACTTCGCAAGGACCGACTGTTAAAATGTGGTTACTGTTCTGCATGCTAAGCAAAGTATTGCAAATTAACATAAGTGAAACAAGGACAAAATTAGCTTTTTTGGAACAATGCAGAAGCAAAATAGGTAGTGCGAGCCTTGTTTTTTTTTTGGTTTTGCGGCAGTATCCTACATGACAACATGAGATTTTCGTCTGCAGTCTGTAATTTAGTGTTTTTGGCGTATAGTTATGTAGCAGGTCTATATTTTATGCTACAACCTATGACTTCTTCCTGTCTTTTTTTATTGAAGCGGGTCCTTTTTTACCTGTAGAGATCACACAACTCCTTACACGAGTTTTTTACAGCGAAGCTGTTTATGGCTAGGAACGCGGGATGTTTTTCGCGTCCACCGACAGAGAACTATCATCATCAATGGCTCACAACCCCGTAAACGAGCCAAAAATGCAATGGGTCATAGCCCCGTAAGGCAGAGGCTACACGCACTCTGCAAAGTGAAGCGAACAGTGCATACATTCTTTGGAATCACGCATACAACATACCGAAAAGCATAGGTTCAATAAAGAACATGCTCAAAACAAGCATCCGAACCACGTAACTGATGATAAGGCGCTTGTGATAGCAACGTGAAGCGTGTATCATTGCTCGCATAACTTTCCTTGTGACGATTACTGATGCGCAACTGCCGTGACGACGTCAGCTTTCGACGTGGGGTGTGACAGCCCTAGCCTTTCGTTTATAAGATAACCAGCCTAGCAACTAATTTGAATGTTGTTGAAGCACCGCTATGGGCGGCAGCGTGCTGTCAAAATTGCCATTACTCCCATTCCTGCCATTACTCTAAAACAATAGAGCATTGCATAACCCCCTCAGCAGTGGTATAGTGCTAGTTTTCAACAGCTTCGCTGCACATGCACTTTCGCAGGGCCCGGATGGTGAGTTTCTTTTTTTCCCCGCAACTTCTAATCATTTTTAAGCAGACATTTAATTAGAGTTTTTGGGAAGCTTATCACAGCAGCTATTCGCCCTACGACAGCATGCTTGTAATCGGGCTCGAAAAGTGGGTGAGAGATATTTGGGCAGTTGCTAACGCACGGAGATATAATTATTACTTTTCATTATTTTATAACCATTAATACCCAGTACGTTTCCGCAACCCATTATCTTTTTTACTAAAAAACAGAACATGCTCCTTATGTCATCCAAATGCGAGCCACATGCCTTGTTCAGTTCCCCTAGGAGGCGAGAAAAACGTACTGCGAGGTTTGTGCGAATGCATGAATGTAGGGAGAAAACGAGTTACAGCTATCACTTTCGAAAGTAATACTTAACATACACGTGCACTTCAAACTTTCCTAACGCACCAGCAATACCGTGGATCCATTCTCCGAATATAAAAATTCTGGCAGAACCAGTCTCATGATGAATGTCCGTGTTAATGCGTTCAGCATTGAAGCCACGCAGCGACGCAGGATATTGCCACCGACAAGAAGCACGTCACTAATGGCACGTGTATGCAGCCGGACAGATTGTTTTTTGAGGTCCCACTGCTGCTGGTGGCAGTGGCCAGTTCGACCAATGTAACTTAGTACAGATGAGCAATATCTCGTAGATTTTTTTAAGGGGGGAGGGGGGTTAGGGAGGATTTGCCGCAAGGCATCAATAATATAAGAAAGTTAACACCAGCTTACAACTCTGCTTCGTGCAAGCTCTGCAGCAGTGCCTCTGCAAACTTATAGTCCTTATAGTGCAGTCGAATCGCCCGCATTCAAGGACACGTTCAAAACACGTGGAAATCCAAACAGGTGCACATACAGCTTGGACACATCCAAGGAGATGTAGGAGGCAATAACACCACCGAAATAAGTTTGTAGATTGCGCAAGTCGTCTATGGTGTACCCATTTCATGTGGCAGTAGTCATGTTTGGCAAATGCAGACGTGGCCTGAATGATCGGTTACGAGATGACTTTTACAACGTTGAAATCCGTGCTGGTGGTTTTATTGCGATTCATTGTAAAATATGTGGCTGTCACCGGTTGTTTGATTTCTGTATAATTATCGCCGAAGCACGAATCAGCTTACCAGGAAGGTTATCGATGCGGAAGTTATTGAAGAACCATGCCCTCGCTCGTTCTAAGAGCAAAATAACTAGAATTTCTGGGAGTTCCCAAATAAAACACGCAGGTTTGCTAACGTGTACATATTTTGCACTGTTCCTCTTTTTTTTTAATTGCGCCCTCATATCGTCAGGTTTAGCGGAAGACTACTGGGGTATAAATTAGCAAGAGGATCACAAGATGAACTGTTGGAAGTAGCGCGTGTTATGCGTGTGTGATTTATTCATCCACATCTTGTTCACCGTTCTGTAGTCGTTCTTATGGATTACCAACGTACCCAACCTACCACTGTGGGCAACAGGGCACACTTTTTCGAAGAATCGTCCAAGGGTAAAGACAGGGAAATGGTGCCGGTCACATTGGTTTCATACCACTGGGGGGAAATCTGAGGCCAGTGTCCATGTTTGCAAGCATTATGGTGGTTAAGCTAGCATAAAAATAATTTATTGGTTGGTAATGCATTGCTTTGTACAAGCTCCCACCTTCAAATTTCTAATGTCATTAGGCTTCTTACATTACCTTGCTCGAAACTATTTGGCCATCGCCTCTATATTACTTGGCAGTAACTACTCTTACTACTAAATGAGCAGTCTATATTAGTTGCCGCGGCATTGTTTTCATAACGTTACCAAAAAAAAAATCCGCCTCCATTCCACACTGCAAAAATTGATGTAAAGCGAAACTGCTGTCGACGTTAGACAAGCAAAACCGGCGTTAGGCGACGTTAGACAAGCCCCACTACCACAACCGACGAACGTCACGGAAGTGTGCGGAAGTGCAGCATAATCCTCATTCTTCTAGGCCCTCCGGCAAGCTCAAGTACCTTATTGAGCTCATTGAAGATTTAAGGGTAATTGGCGTCAGACAATTCGTTAAGTGCGACTTAGACAGAAGATGCACACATGATGGCTACGGACTGCAATTCGAATATAAGACAAAATATACAGGGTGTTTCAGTGAACACGTTCAGAAATTTTTAAAGGTTGCCTGCGGCAGATAGCACAATTCTAGTTCATGAGCTGGTCTATTCGAAGAGGCGGACATTACTCCCACAAGAAATTGAAATGCATAATCGAATAACTAACAGAAATTCAGTAATTAAGTTTTTAACTAATTACGGGATGGCCCATATTGCAATTTACAAATTGTAGCCGTGGAGTTCGCAAGGCGAATCCACTTGGAACGAATTCTCGGGATGACACCAGTTTAGATATATTAATTCCCGAACTTTGCGGAGAAATGCATTGGCGTTTCAGTTAGGTTCTTAAGAAAACGTCGCTTTACGCATTGAAGCACAAAATCAACTGGAACGCCAATGCATTTCTCCGAAAAGTTCGGGAATTAATATCTCGAAACTGGTGTCATCCTGAGAATTAATTCTAAGTGGATCCGCCTTGCGAACTCCACGGCTCCAATTTGTAAATTGCAATATGGGCCATCAGGTGATTAGTTAAAAACCTAATTAGTAAATATTTCTTAATTAGTAGATTAAGCATTTCAATTCCTTGTGCAAGTAATGTCCGCCTCTTCGAGCAGACCAACTTAATAACTAGAATTGGGCTGTCTGCCACAGGCAATCTTAAATGAATGTTGCAAGTGTTCGCTGAAACACCCTGTAATTCTGTAGCGCGGAAACTCCAAGACGAAGCCCTTTTCCAGCTGCCATTTGATGTCTGTCTGAGTGGCCGCGGGGTGGTGGCACTCTTCCTGAGTACATATCTATATATGAGCATTGGGAGACTTATAAAATCCATCTTCGCTTCAAGAAGAGTGTCAGGCCAAGCGGGTGAACGGCAGAAACGGATTTTCACCCCACAACCTCGTAAAGCCGTGGTTACGGCAGTTTTTTTTTTTTTTTGCTACCATCTACAGAGACCTTTTACTGTGCTAGTATGTGCCATGCCGTCATTGAGGTCACGCTGGGTTTGCGTTTATGATTATATTTCGTGGCTTATGCGTAAGCAAGCAGTCGTAGGGGTGACCAAACTCCCGTATATAAGAGACAATATTTTTTTTTATTTTATGCGTATATTGCTTTGGATAATTTATTAAACGCCTTTGGAGCCTTTTCGATCAACTGATCGCATTCCTCAGAGGAGAAAACACAAAATAACCACAATTAGTACGTTGTTCGCGTTTTCATTGCATTGTTTAAGGATGTAGCATCCATGGTAAATATGAGAGAGAGAGAGAGAGAGAGATAAATGAGATGGGAAAGACAGTGAGGTTAACCTGAAGGTAGATATCCAGTTTTCTACCCTGCACTGGGGAAGGGCTAAGGGGAGACAGAAAGATAAAGAAAAATGCACACACATAGAAGGAGAAAGAGAGAGAGAGACAAAACTTTATTTTGATGGGGCACGGAGAAGCGTCGATCTCCGTGGTGGGTGGAGCCTTCAGTCCAGGGCCCCCCGGCAGAGGCAGCACTTTCGGCTCTGGCGATAAGCTCTGGCTCTGGCGAAGGAGAGGGAGATGAGAAAAAAAAAAAACACACACACACACAAAGAAACTCAGGAGTGTCACAGTCGTTCAAGCAGGTCGCTTGTCCGGAGGAACCTCCGCAGCGCGCTCATCGCCTTCTGGTGTGAAGACTGCGTCAGCCGGCACTCTAAGATCGTCTGCTCAGAAAGCGGCCGGTCGTCGAGAGCATGGTAAATATGAAACACAAAAGAACACAACAGAAAACCTAACGACAACAACAAAAAATGAACACCAGACGCATGCTTGAAGTGACTAACTTTTATTTCCCTCAGTCTTGGAAACATTTCGAGTGAATGGTGATTAATCAAGGCCCGACAGCTCGTTTGTCGGTGTTCACTAACCTAGCGACCGTTGCAAGCACGTGTCTAGAGCATGCGATAAATAAACACCGCCGTAACGATACAGTGAGCCTTTCTTTCGCTTCAGACACCGCTATTAGTCGCATACTATTTGGTTAAGTCCTTTCAACGCCTATGGATCTTTCTCATTGCCTCCGCAGTTGATTAATTTCTAACGATTGCAGGGGAAAATACGGCGGTTCTTGCGCGTTATCATTGAGCTTCAATTCAGCTAAAAAGGCTTTGTGACTTTGCTAAATACACAATTTATTCTGATTTGTTCGTTCTAAACGAATAACCAATCAGATTACATGCGAATGAAAACACCAGCTAGTTCCGCAGAAAATGTGACGACATTACGATTGTTAGCCCCTTTTTACAATATATTATTTTCTTTTGGAAAAATTAGACAAGCCGTTGCTTAGGCTAGATATTCCTCAACCAACCTCACTGCTTTCTTGCTAAGAAATGCTGGGTTACAAATTTATGATTAGCAGTTGCCCCCTATATTCTGTGTGATACGCCAAGCGGTTACAGGTTTATTTTTAACGATTCAAAATGTCATTTGAAATGTAGAAAACCTGAAAAAATATAACAACCTATAAAACAACCTCACATGTTCCTTTAAAAGACGGAGCATATTTCTCACAGTTCCCGCTAGTATAAATTTATTTGAAATATGACGACGTCATACATGAATGACTGATTCATATCTTCAATATCTAGGCTGGATAATTGATAGACCTTGCCTTCATGTTAATTTATGCCTTGCACAGGCTTTATCAGTTGGGCGCAAGCCGAAAGAAAACCTTCTTCCATGCAGGGGGTTCAGCGAACACTTAAAAAAATTTTTAAAGATAGCATGTGGCTGATAGCACAATTCTAGTTCATAAGCTGGCCTACTCGAAGAGGCGGACATTACTTGCAGAAAAAATTGAAATGTATTATCGACTAATTAACAAAAATTTACTAATGAATTTTCTAACCAATTACCGTATGGCCCATATTGCACTTTACAAGTTCTAGCTGTGGACTTCGCAAGGCAGATCCACTAGGAACAAATTCTCAGAATGACACCAGCTTCGAGATAATAATACTTGAACTTTGCGGAGAAATCCATTGGCGTTCCTGTTACTTTTTTAACAAAACGTCGTTTTATGCATTGAAGTAAAAAAGTAAATGAAACGCCGATGCATTTCTAGATTACTCAATGAACAACTTGTGTTCTTTCGGCTCTATTCTTCGACGTTCTTGAAAACCGCGATTTCCTTCAAGTCAAAGCATTGACGACAGTTGACCGAAATCCTCCAAAACTAACTTTCAGGTTGCCCGAAGCAACAGTATTTCGTATATTGTGAAAGATCCGGGTTTGGTTTAAAGGTACATTGGTTTCGCAAGCACCGATATCGGCTACAAAACATTGTCTAGATTACTCAACGAACGACTTGTCTTCTTTCTGCTCTATTCTTCGACGTTATTAAAGCTCGCCATTTTTTTAAAGTGAAGTCATCGACGATAGTTTACTTAAATCTCCCAAGACTAACTTTCAGAGTCACCCTCCCCGCTCTCCTTGATACTGCCTTCGGGGCAGTATCATTAAGTGGGGAGACAGGATTGCGCAATTGGAGGCATTCCCCTCTCATGTAGCTTAATTTCTAGAATGTTGCAATTTACGTGAGTCGTGCCTGTACCGATCGAAGAGTGCTTGCGCGGCGCCGAGCCGACTTCAATGAGCTTGCGCAATCTCGCATTGAGTAAGACACCTGTCGGGATGGAGCCCACATTTTTCGGGACGGATGGCGTATAGGCAGACATACCAAACAGGAAAGGTTTTTTTCCATGCCTTCCGGGGGAATCGGCGAATCGCCGATCAAGTCGTCAGTGTAGGCGATTATCGATCTTCCGCTAAAGGAAGGTGCCATGAGGAAATGGAAGTTTTTGCACACCTACTAGGTTCGGCTCTCGCGGCTTTTACGATTCCCAGGGCTAGCTTTAGGCGCTTTTCCTCTTTTTATGTGTATTTTGTGGGCCTTCTTTTAGTTTTACTCAACGAATCTTTGTCATTGGCATTGGTACTTGTGCGAATTGCGACGATGACCAGCAGCTTAACCGCGCCGGCGCCGGTACTTCTTGCTTTTTACATACTAGGTATTTCTCTTCATCCGGGGTTGCACGTTAGTGTTCACCACTTCATAATGAATTGCCTCAGATAGTTGATATTTATTCTTGTGCAGGGTCCCTTACGTTGCACTAATCCTATTTTATATTGGGCTTGACTGTTTTTTTATGACGTTCGAAATGTTCGCAACTTTTGTCGCCAGCAATGCGACAACTGTTAGTAAACTACAGATACGTAAATGACATCCTTCTCATGTGACAATAAAATGCTTGTGCTTTTGTAGCTGCTTCCTTGGGGCGCACACTGACTTTCTTCAGGGCATGTTCGTACAAGCATCGAAAACGTCCTGAGTCGAGGTCTATACAGTGGATGTCGCGGCTGGGAAACTTTGTTGTAATGAGTGCTCTGAAAAAACGAAGCGGCGCATAAATATTTGCTACACGAGCTCAGTTGCTTAATAATACCGGGCCAGACGAGAAGGGCATGAAAAGACAGATCGAGAGAGTTAGGAGAAGACAAAAAAGAAATAAAGAAGACAAAGGCTTTAATTTAACTGTTTAGCTTTACATCCGACTTTAGGAGGGCTGTTCAACGTCTTCTTGGTTTATGAAGACAGCTGCAGTGCAGAACAGCGCCGGAATATTGCGAAGAATTCTGTAACAATGCTATTCATTTTCACTTTTCTTCAGTGGTCCGAGGCGGTGATAGCTTTGCATTGCTTATCACCGCAATCAGCCCACTGTGACGATAGAATTTAGAAAAATGATCCCTACATTTTACGTACACCGCTCAATATTTACATTAAACATTACATGCATTTACAATATATGGGGCGCTATAACGCAAAATGATTCCAAACTGCTTTGATTCCAATTTCTGCAATCAGCCTCCCCGATTGGTCAAAACATTTGCGGGCCACTCCCAACTTCGCCTGTCAGTCACGCGACGTCACGAAAACCACGTTAGCTCCCCATCTGATAAAACGTGTACACACTGATTATGCATGATTAAACCGCGCAAAAGAAAAATAATTATTCCTGATTCGACGCCTTCTCATCATTAGCCCTCTGCTATTGGTCTAATATTTTCTGGCTACGCCCGCTTTGCCTGTCTATCACGCGACCTCAAAAAACTATGAAAACTTACCACGTTAAAGTGACGTGCACGCGAACAAAATCGATTATTATGCCGAACAAACCTGAAAATTTTTCTGAATAGCCACAGATTGCCCCGTTCCGAAAGGAATAGAAGATGGCTGCCCGCCGATCGCTCAGGCCCTCGCTACTCGCACCTGCCGTTGAGCATGTATTTATTTGCGCATGATAAAGCTTTTTCGTTGCAGTAAAACGTTATCGAGCCCTTTAGGCATGCATACGACATCGGTCTGCCAACTCTTCCTTGCTGAGGATCTGTTTTAGCGGCCAGCATTCTTATTCTTCTGTTGCACGCCGCCGTGATCCTCAAGAGCAGCAATCTTCAATCCAACACCAGCGGTCCAGAGGGCCCACGACATCGCGACGGGACTTGGTCTCCCGGTCCCATCGTGGGCGGAGCCACCGACTTAATCTGGGGGAGCCTTCGGCTCGCCTAGATCTTAGTTCCTCAGGACTCAAATAAAGTTATTGTCATGTCATGTAGACAATGTTATTGGTTTTGAAAGCGAACAAAGGTGACCTCCTATACACGAAGAGACTGCTTGATTGGGTTCTTTTTTGCTTGCGTCGGTGGTTACGTAAATTTAACGTCAGGAGTTTGGAATCAAAACAGTTTGGAATCATTTTACGTTATAGCGCCCATGGACATCCGCTCTGCCTGGTCATTTCACCTCTAGTTTTTTCTCGCTCTGAATGATTTCGGGAAAGCACACGCATGCGCGAGCATTACTGCGCGCAGTACAAGAAATACAAGAGTATTATGGGTTGCTTCGCCCAGTTCTTCGAACTTGTTGATGGGCAGAACGATCGTGGCGTTTAACTCTACAAGAAAACTTATTTGTAGCCTTTCGACATCTGCGACGTGCGCTATAAATCTGCTTAGAGTTTCACCGTACTCAGCCGCTAACCTACTCACTTGATGATAGATAGGATGCAAGGGTACTTTTCGCCTTTGGCTGCCTACTTTAGGCAAACTAATACGCATCCACAATAAAATAATGAAAAGCATGAACTTCGCTTGGGCTCTCTCTGTCTTTGCACAAATTGGCTAGCGGTTGAGTTCATGTCCAAGCCTTGCGTAGATCTGTTTGAATGGTAGTGAAGAATACAAATCACGACTCAATGATATTTAGAGTTTGGATATATTTATTTGAAAGTACACACAGTAACGAGATAATTTCAAAGGTAAGAATTAGCTCTTCCCTAAAACGTGCTCGTGAGTGCAGTGAAACTGTGCAGGGGCATCAAGACAAATATTAAGAGCAGCGTGAGGCAATCAGCCAGGATGAGCCGTCCTGGGGAAAATGGAATTTTTTGTCTATATTTATTTTATGATACCAAGGGCCCTAAAACGTAGAAGTAATTCAACCTGTTTTATTCCAACCTCCTGACGTCAAATTGACGTAACCGCTGGCACAGGCATGTTTTTTCTTACTTCTAATAACAATTTACGTTAGAATGTTTACTCTCCTCATCATTTCGTTTCCATAAGCTCATTCTGCAGAAGACTTTAGAAATTTTACTAGTCTTGCAGTAGCGCAAGAAGGCACATAAAATAATGTATACAAACATTGGCACTAAGTTCAACAACTTTCACTTAGCAACATTAGAGGGTACGCCCATTTAATGAGATGCGTATTTACGGCACTTAGTCGTAACTTTCCTGCGGCGTGATAGTAGTGTTTCACTCCTGACCAGAACACTGCTATAACGTTGCAAAGACATTACGCATATACGTGCCGTAAATAGGTGGGCTAATATAAGGCCGTGGTATCTCGACAGTGTTAATGAAAGTTGTCCAACTTCGTGCGACATTCTAAAATATCAAATATCGTTTTTGAAGGAGTTTTGAGTTACGCTGGTGCACTGGAATGAATTTCAACAAATAGCCGAAAGGAGAATGTCCTAAAAATTCCTGTACACATAGGAAGTTATGACTCGTAAGGAAAAAAATTGGGCGGTAAACTTTCTATCGTGGACTTGACCATGGTTCGTGACACTGTGAAAACAATGAAGTTTGCTGCTAAAACTGCTAGAGGGAACTCTGGCATTGCGATCATTCAGCTGGAATAGGAATGTAGGTTAGTGCATGAGTATATTTGTCTAATCTACAGGCGTTTCAGTGAATTTAAATACTGTGGCTTTTCTGCTTTAATTGACATAACATGCGAAGCAATCCTATTTTCCTAAATGCAGACGGGGGTGGTGGCGTTGCAGCAGGCGGGGTTAGCCTGGCATGTTTAGCCAGCTTGTTCCACTTGACCACAAAAACAGCAATGAGAATTGGTCCGCACACATAATCACTGCACAAGGTAGTATTTATTACGCAATATTTCGCTTAAGGTGATAAGTTCACGAAGCCACAAATTTGTTTGAAGCCAGAAGCTCAAAATTTAGGCAAATGCATGTCACAACGCCATCATTCGTGGCACCGGACATTTCTTTTTTCATGCTTCTGAATACTAAAGTGAAATCGAATCCCGGGCCAGACAGCATACCGAATGCGTTTCTTTACGGGTAGGCTCATATGATATCCCGTTTTCGTTTTATTTTTTGCGCATCTTCATCCTCAGCAGTGCTTCCTATTCGGTGATTCGACGCAAATAGCAAGTTATCGTCCTATATCTCCAGCCTTTTCTTGCCACAAGCTTTTACATCGCATTATAGCTAATAAAAATAACAAGTCCCTAGAAGACAGAATCATTCTGTTTCTTCTGCAGCATAGTTTCCTAAAAGGCTTTTCAACTGTAACTCCAATAAACACCGTTATTCACACTTGCTAGAATTCTGGATAAATCGGGGTAAGTTGACCTCATGTTTCTGGATTTTCAAAAAGCGTTTGGTCTCGTTTAACACTCAAAGGTAATAAAAAACTTCAACAGCTCAACTTATCAACCTATATTATTACCTGAGTTCTTTCTTACCTTACTAACCGTACGCAACTTGTTTTACAATGTCTTTTAAAATTTGTTCACACGGTTACTCAGCCTGTTCAGACAAAATTGTTTGCCGACAACTGTTGACTCTTTAATGAAATTGCCCGCCAACAAGATCAAATCAGACTAACTTCTAACCTTCAAAATATTTTATCTTGGTATGTTCGCTTGAAAATGAAACAAAACAATATTCATCAGAATTTTTTAAATCTATCATTAGCCTACAGCTTTTGATCTGAACCTATTACCGAGGTTAGCGAATACAAGTATGCTTCGAGTTACAATAACCAACAACCTGGGCTGGAACTCACACATTTCTGCCTTGTGTGACATCGCTTTCGAAAAGACTTTGCCATCCTATATGCAGCTACTACTTGCACTAAAACAAACATGGAGGCCTTAGAAATGATTCAGCACAGAGCTGTAAGGTTTATCTTTTCGAAATGTAACACAAGTGACTCCCCGTGCAGCCCAATGATTGAAAATAACATTCCAACATTGCAATGAAAAGGAAAATTCACAAACCTATATTTTTTCCTAAGTAGTAACAAACTGTCTCTTTCTCAACAGCTCTCCATAAAACCTTTTACGGCCCACTGAACACGGCAACGCCTCGCTGGCATTTAACACCTTACGATGCCGAAACTAACATTTTCAAATATTTTTTTCTTTACACGGACAATAACAGAGTTGAACAGCCTACCTGCAGAAAAACTGATAAGCACTTATTTAATTGAACGTATTTCGACGTAAATGTGGTTTGCTTTCAAGGTTCATGAACTGTTTCTTCTCCATCAACGTACATTATCTGCTGTAATGTTGTTATAATTTATTATGAGTGATGACTCCTCTTACTATGGCATTATTACTTCTTTTACTTTGTCACATCTGATCTTGCGTTGAATTCGAAGATTTCGTATATTATTTGTATAACGCTGCATTTAATTTTTTTTTTCAAAAATGCATTTAAGTATAACTTGTAATGCACATCGGTTTTTCTTTTTTTTGCATTCAGTATTTCATTTGGTATGTACCTTATCCCTCATGCGTGGGCCTTCGCACGGGCTGCAGTATTGCAAAATCAAAATGAGTAAATAAAATTCCAATGCAGGCCCAGCCGCCATCCCTGCAACTCTCATTTCTACACACTAGCGTCAGAGTCGTCTCTACGTATGTACTTGCGGACACCCTTTTATGGCAGTGAAGTGAAAGCTACAGAGGAAAACTATGCCCACGTAGGAGTGCCCCTGAAAAAAGTACCCAAGTTCTTTTCTCGCCTTACTTGAAGCCGGGAAAAATAAAACGTCAACGTCGGATATACAACAAAAGATATAGGGCAATATACGACATCAGCATTTGAAATAACTCATTTTACTGTTTTTCTCTTCCACCTTTGGGGAAATACAAAACTGTCACACGAGGATGCTACGCGGATGCAGTATGTGCTCTAAAAAAAACGGAAAGCGATGTCAAACTCTGCAGGACTACTTCGGCGCCGTAACACATGAGCAGAAGCTCCGGATCTGCGGCTTTCCTTTCATTGGCACAGATATTTGTCAATGAATACTGTTACTTTTGTAGGACCTGCGGAGAAAACCGCCTGCATTTGTGCGGTAAAGAGACGGCGCGCCTCGAGGGAACGAGATACATGGCGCATCGTCAACGCCGCGTGCGGATATTTGCATGGCCGAGTGCTCGCAACGGGTGCGGACAAGCAGATTCGCCCGCGTTTTGTTTGCACTCACCACCGCGCGTCTTTTCGAGCACGAATGAGAAAGAAATACAGATTCGTGCCTCTTGCGCCGGCCGGTATTTCTATTTAGGCGTCGCGAAGCGCCATTGGCCGGCGCCGTTTCTCACTCCTGTCTTTACGCATTTTGTTAGAGCTCCTATATGGATGTGTTTCCCCGTCTATTTTTTTTTCCTTTTTATTCAGTTGTATCGATGCCCGCAAGCCAGATGGCGACGAAAATAGGGGTGTCTATTCTTCGGCAACGCCCACGAGCGCAACGCAACTCACGGTTCGGCGCGACAAGTGCGTGTGCACGTCGAGAATAGCGTGCCATGAATTTCGCCTTGTCCCTTTCCTCTGAATAAAGCGTGACGTTACCTTTGCTGGTTGGGCGTCCGTGTTCTTTCGCTTTTGCGCCTGACGACGACGTTCTATTGTGCATGTGCAAATAAAGCAGACACTGCATGAAACTGTCATTAAAAGAATATTACTTACGGTGATTGGTTATATCGAAGTGTGCGCGTTGCGAAAATCCTCCTTGTGTTTAAACAACTATCGTTCTTCAGAGTATATCTCTTATAACGGAATGGCTTGCTTTTCCATTCTTGAAGTAAGCAGTAAATATTATGCACCTGTATTCAACCATATGTTAGTGTAAAGGTATGTCAAATCTCACCTCCTGCGTATATGTCAACGTACTATTTCACTATGTTGAGTACACGTATACTATATGTTTTATTATGTATACACTGCATTTGCTGTCTGCCTCGTAAAAGGGGTTCAGTACGCCATTCAATTGAAGTGAACCTTCAATTGTTGTTTTCGGCTCATTGTGTTTTCTTTATGGAAACTTCCTAAAAACGAGATGCAATATGGAAATGATCGTTGATACTATGCAAAGAAAATCTATTAGGCATTATTATTCTCAATTCCTGGCTCCGTTTCCTGTACATGTTTAAGAAGTACTCGCAGATTTCATTCATATAGCCTTGAATATGCCAGTTGATGCGTTTTTAGTATAAATGGGTTTAATAAATGTTTCCTGTGACCAATAGCGTAATTTT
The DNA here is from genome assembly GCF_013339745.2 of Dermacentor silvarum. NCBI lineage: Eukaryota > Metazoa > Arthropoda > Arachnida > Ixodida > Ixodidae > Dermacentor > Dermacentor silvarum. Next base: position 151,395,082 of record NC_051155.1, on the reverse strand, counting down.
GGCGCATCAGATGGTTTGCTCGAATCGTCGAAAATAATGTTTCCAGACAAACCCAAGTGCGGCATTAGCTGATTAAGGAAGTATCACTAAGTAACTTTGCTGAACATGTTCTAATTTCGTAATGGAATATAGCAGTAATGATAGTCGCATCCATGTTTCAGGAATTCTGAGCATAGCACCATATTATTGCGATAGCAATTATATGGACACTTCAACCGGATTTCTGCCGTCGGCGTCGCCGTCGTCGTCGCCGTCGTCGTCGCCGTCGTCGTTGCCGTCGTCGTCGCCGTCGCCGTCGCCGTCGCCGTGAGGTTCCCTATAGATAAAATCTTCGCCGCGTGCCGTATGTCCGAGCGGAAGCGTGCGGGGACGCGCGCTATCACGGAGAGCGAACGCACTCAATCTCCCACGCGCAAGCAAGGAAGCAGGAAGCCAGCGCCGGAGGGAGCAAGGGGGGGGGGGGGGGCGCACTTCTCTGCCAACAACCGCGCTCGTCGCTCGCTCGCACCGTCTCTTATCTCCACACGGCTCTTTCCGTTGAAGCGATAGACCGCACGTACCTTCGCCCGCAGCGGCGTATGCTTGCTTCCAGCGTTTTGTCAGTCGTTGTCTGCTGTCATTCAGTGTGATCTCTTCGTGTTTGTGCGCGCTCACACCACGCTTGTTCATTCAGTTCGTAATAGTCGGGCCACATTTTCCAACGCACGCTACACATGCAATGCTGCCCGGATCGGCAGTGCAGCGCTACAGGTGTGTCCCTTCGCACGCGCTGCCCACGGGAAGCGCTTCTCATCAACGCCACCGTTTCACACGCGCCTTCTCGTGGACATCGAGTCTCTCTTCATGTCGGTCTACTTACGCTGCAGCACACCTGCTTACTTAATCAGCTCATGTTTACTACAATTCATATTGCTAACAAAGCCGCTCACCTTACTTCGTATGACATTGCTGTGTTGCTATCGCATTCATTGCTTCGCCCTTAGGGCGAAACTGTGACATTTTTCGAGAAACGTGCCCTCAAAAGTTACGCGGCGAAATTCACTGCGGAAAGATCAAATGCTGGTTTGTGTGAACTCAAGCATCGATGCATTTCACTACAGATATCCGTCACTTATTTCTCGAGCATGGTGTGAGGCTCTGTATTTCTGATGAAAAGAAAATACAGCTTGGCCTCATTTCTCACTTGGTAGGTGTGCTCTAAAGCGAATATGTACGAAGGTAATTAACGATACTTGGTAATTAGCTACTGTCTCATGATACAGGCTCACATTTTGAGTACGTTAAATTTAAAAATGGTGTCACTGTATTCTGCTTAGTCGCTGCTTCAATTATGATTATTATTTAAGGCGCAATGATAAGATCATGGGAAGGAGCAGCCGGTGCCTCCTATAGCCCTAGGTCTCTCTAAATGCAGTTAATAACAAAAAAGACAATAAAAATTTCATGCGACAGAAGTTATCTACGTCAGTACCAACAACGATGTCGCAAAAATTGCGCCAGATAGTATGTTGCATCGTAGCTTACATTATTGAAGTGTCCAATACAGCTGCACTGCGAATGTATAGAAAAGAAACGCCTCAAATATTGTACGTGGCACTGCGTCATTTGCTCATGACATTAGTTGTAGAAAAAGTTTCGGCATCAAGTCCAACAATCCCCAACCAAGGTATTCAAAACGAGTCATGGAGCCTGAAAAGTAAGAGGCCTTTAAAACAGCAACTGCCACATCACCTGTGGCTTGAACATTGGTTTCCACAAGCAGTCAATTTACAAAATGATGTTAGCAAACTTTATGTTTAAAAGTAATCTGAAATTCCACGCCGCCAACACGGCGGGAAGGTAGTTGCTTGAACCTTGTACAACTGAATGCTGGAAAGAGAAAATATGACTGCGTTGCAGGACTTCGCGAAACTTGCTACGCTCACTGCAATGCAGCTTCGACACGATAACGCACAAAAGATTCGAAAATAGACAAGGTGTACCAAGACTGTCGTCATCAAATATATTCAAACAGTAAAAGTGTCAGACCGACTGTAGTAAGCCTATTTCCTGCTTCATCGGGTACAAGCCCTGACTTCTTTTCCTTTATTTGAGCAAATTGTCAGCTCTTGTCAGTGATTTATTTTTTTTCACCTTCCTAATGTTTTATTTCAGCTGTCATAGTCTCGAGCACAATAGCTTGTCTTCACGGGGACAAATAGCCTCCGCGGTGTAATGACGGGTCCTCAGAGGGCACCATAAGGAGGGACAAGCGGCAGCAGCAGCAACAACAGTGATTGTGAGGAAAACAGCACACGAAAACCAGCACCGGTAACAGATAAAATATAAAGAATAGAGACAGGGGATGCAACGTGCTACCATGGAAGCTAAGGGAAATGAACACGTCAGGTGTAAAATAAGGAGGGAGGAAATCCAACCGGGAAGAACACGATGAACATCGGAAGGAAACGACAAAGCAAACGAGGCGAAAGCGGGAAGTAAGGAAGACGCCCGCCACAAAGGCTGAAAGGTACTGAGAGAGAGGAAGACAGAGAGTCCCCATAGTTTGCAGAGTGATCAGCGTCACTTGGCGGGAGCCTGATGTAGTCCTCCGAATGAAGTTGCCCAAGGCCAGGGGTCGCCAGACGGCATCTCGAAGTTGTAACATTTGCCTACAAAATTACTAGAGGGAACTCTTGTATTAGTGTCTACGGAAGCTGCAAGCCTGCCGTTCAGCAATCAGGGGGGTGATGGCTATGTACTAAAGTGGGCGAATACCAACTTTTTCGACCGCAAATCGAATACTTATTGCAAATATCGAATATGGAATCGAATATTAAGTATTCCAACCCAGACGCATATATTAGCAGCCAGGACTTATTTTTGAACAATTACGTACTACGGTTTTTGACGAGCGAAAAAAAATGTCGCAGTTTCGGCCGAAAGGCGAATCATCAATTGCGATAGCAAATTAGTAGAGACTATTCGGAGTAGGGATAGTAGTTTTATCGGCTGCATAAACTTGGACACATTCGCTGACTAACTGAATTAACAAGCTTGGTGTCCGCGCGCACAAGCAAACATGAATAGATCATACTGAATGACCGCAGACAACGACTGTCAAAACGCTGGCAGCAACCGCAGCCGCCGCAGCGGGCGAAGGTTCGTGCGGTCTATCACTTCAACGGAAACTGAGCGGCGAATGCACAGCGGATACAACGGTCAGAGCCGTGTGGAGATAACAGACGGTGCGGGCGACCACCACAGCCGCGGGCAAAGTACGAACGCAGTTGTTGGCAGAGTATAATCTGCACCCCCCTCCCTCCCGCGCTGCCTTCCCGCTTTCTTGCTTTCGCGTGGGAGATTAAGTGGCAAGTTCCCCTTACAGCCGGTTGCAAGATACGCCTTTGGTGCCGGAGCACAGCGCCGCCCCGCTTCCCTCCCTCCCATACCCCAACGGACTTTCGCGCGACGGTCGCGTTTGCTTTCCGCCGTGCATTCGCTCTCCGTGATAGCGCGCGTCCCCCGCGCGCTTTCGCTCGCGCATACGGCGCGCGGCGATGATTTTATCGCCCTTGGACTTTATACGGAACCTCACGGCGACGCCGACGGCAGAAATCCGGTTGAAGTGTTCATATAATTGCTATCGAAATAAAACACAGCTAAATATGAGGTACAATTAGCATCAGTTTTAAACACAAAATGAGCAATTGCCATAAAAAAAGTGAACCGATGTTCAGCCTCTGCATGTTTAGAGCCTGTGTGCAAACAAGCTGTCCAAGAATGAATGGTCATTGTATGGCTAGCTTTCCTTTAACGCTAAATAAATGATTGACGATAAAGATGAGAAGCTGAAGAAATATAAAAGGAGTTGATGAAGGATTTGTGTGCCGCAGACAAATTCAAAGGGACATGCCGCCAGGAAAGCAGCACTGGTTGTAGCATAAATGTTAAAACTGGGATATGACTATACTGCAAGCAACGCTAACTACAGACTACAAGCAAGAATCACTGGTTGTCATGCAGACTTCCGCCTCGAAACCGAAAACAAAGTTAGCACTCCTCATTTTGTTTTTGCATTCCTTCAAATACTTTTGTCGTTCTTTCACATCTTATAAATTGCGGTACTTTGTTGAGCCGACGGTGAACAATAACTAGGCTATGATACTCGGTTTCTTTATGTTATTCGGTTTGTTTCTAATATAACTATTTAATATTTCAGTTTAGAATATGAATATGAATAGTTAGAGTACGAATGGTAGAAACGTTAGAATAACAATGTTTATTTCATATTCGAAACTTTCGACTATTCGCATACCCCTGGTAGGCAGCACATAGATTTGCGTCGACTTTGTCCTTCTGGCTTCAAACACATTCGTGACTTCACAAATATATCATTTTCAACAAAATATTCTGTTATAAGTACGATGTCTGTTAGAAAAGTATCCGACCTTTGTGCGAAGAAAAAAAATCAGGCATAACTGGAGCGTTGGAAACCTCGTCACCCTCAAAGTAGTCCCCTTGGGACTCCACACATTTCTCCCAGCGGTGCTGTGATTGTTGGAAGCATTCCGAGAAGGCCTCTTTCGGAATGGAGTTTAGCTCAGCTGTCGTTGCAGCCATAATGTCATCTCTTGTCTGAAATCTTGCCCCTTTCAATGGCCTCTTGATTTTGGGACACAGCCAGAAGTCGCAGGGGGCCATATCAGGAGAGTAAGGAGCCTGTTGAACCACAGGAGTCTGGTTTTTCGCCAAAAACGTCTGAATCAAGTGCGAGGAAGATGCAGGAGCAGTGTCGTGATGGATGCGCCAATTTCCTGTTGACCACAACTGCGGTATCTTGCACCGCACAGCATCACGTAGGCGACGGAGGACATCCCTGTAGTACTCTTTGGTGATTGTTTGACCCTGTGGCTGCGTACTCGTGGTGTACCACACCGCGGGAGTCAAAGAAAGCAGTCAGCATCACTTTGACGTTGCTGCGTACTTGGCGGGCCTTCTTTGGTCTTGGTGACGTGTAATACTTCCACTGTGACGATTGGGAGTTGGTTTCTGGGTCGTACCAGTACACCAAAGACTCGTCACCAGTGATTATGGTGTTGATAAAGTCGGGGTCATTGTTTGTAGAATCCAGCATGTCCTGTGAATCTTCAACACGAAGTTGCTTTTGCTCCACCGTGAGTAGCTTCGGAACGAATTTCGCCGCAATGCTCTTCATGGCCAAATCTTCGGTCATAATGGAATGTACAGAAAAAGTGCTGACGCACACCTGTTCCGCAATTTCTTGGATAGTCACATGACGGTCTCGCATCACCACAGCGTTCATTTCGGCAATGACCTGGTCATTTCGTCATGTTGATGGCCGACCAGAGCGTGGCTCGCTCTGCACCGATGTGCGGCCGTCTTTAAACCGGCTGTACCACTGCTTAAACTGTGTGCTGCTTATTACATCGTCACCGAAAGCCGTCTGAATCTTGCGAATGGTTTCCACTTGGCAGTCGCCCAATTTCTGGCAAAATTTGATGCAGTTGCGCTGCTGCAGTCACACCGCCATTTTTCTTCCAATAAAAAAACCGACGAATGCACTGCGCACTACCTCACTCAAACGCTGCGTCCCAGCGACTAATGCCATTGGCAGGCGGGCATGCGCACGCGCAAGAAGGTTCAAGGTCGGCGGATGCAAGCGCGCTTGTTTCATATCCATCAGAAGTTAACAAAAAAATAAGGTCGGATACTTTTCTAACAGACGTCGTAGAATAATGCACCGTGATTTTGCATGTGTGCGGGGAATTAGGATTATATTCTCTGGTTTACATGCCAAAACACCATCTGACCATGAGGCACGCCGTAGTGGGATCATCATCATCAGCCTATTTTTATCTCAACTGCAGGATGAAAGCCTTTCCGAGCGATCTTCAACTAAACGTCTTGCGCTAGCCTATCCCAAATTGTGCCTGCAAATTTGATAATTTCTTCATCCCACCTAATTTTCTACCGTCCTCGACAGCGCTTCCTTTCCCTTGGCACCCATTCTGTAGCTCCAAAGGTCCACCGGTTATCTGCCCTACGCATTGCATGGCCGGCCCAGCTCCATCGTTTTCTCCGAATGTCAACTAGAATATCAGCTATCGTGTTTGCTCTCTGATCCCCACCGCCCTCTTCCGGTCTCGTAACGTTACGCCCAACGTTTGTTATTTCACCGCTCTTAGCGCGGTCCTTTACTTGTTCTCGAGCTTCTTTGCTAACCTCTAAGTTTCTGCCCTGTATGTTAGCACAGATAGAATGCAATGATTGGACACTTTACTTTTCAATAACAGTGGTAATCTTCTAGGCAGGATTAGAAAATGCCTATTGTATGTACTCCAACCCATTCTAATTTTGTAAATTTCCTTTTTTATGATCAGTGGTTGGCTACTCCAGATTATTTTGAATCAAGGAATATGGTGTGATCGGTTCTATCTCTCTCATATTATCGGCTTTTTTGCGATAGCAATTATATGGGCACTCCAAGGGGATTTCTGCCGTCGTCGTCGCCATGGCCGTGAGGTTCCGTATAAAGTATAAGGGCGATAAAATGGTCGCCGCGCGCCGTATGCGCGAGTGAAAGCGCGCGAGGGACGCGTGCTTTCACGCAGAGCGAACGCACGGCGAAGATCAAACGCGACCGTCGCGCGAAAGCCGTGGGGGAATGGGAGAGAGGGAGGGAGGGGGGCAACGTCGTGCTGTGGCACCAATGGCGCAAGCGGAACTGGCGACTCAGTCTCGCACGCGAAAGGAGGAAAACAGGAAGGCAACGGGGAGGGAGGGGCTCCGTCTTCTACTCTGCCCGCAACTGCACAGTTGTACTTTGAGCGGCGGCGACCGGTCGCTCGCACCGTATCTTGAAAGCGATTTGCAGGCGGCTCATAGCTTTGTATGCCCTGTGCTTTCGCCGCTCAGTTTCCGTTGGAGTGATAGACGCCGCGAACCTTCGCTCACTGCTGCTGCGCTTGCTCACGCCAGCGTTTTGACAGCGGTTGTCGGCGGTCGTCGAGTGGAATCTTTGAGTTATTGCTTCTGCGCGCTGACACCATGCTTGTTAACTCAGTTAGTAAGCGAATGCGTCCAAGTTTGTACAGCCGATAAAACTGCTATCCTTACTTCGTATAGCTTTCTACTAATTTGATATCGCAATTGATGCTTCGCCTTTCGGACGAAACTGCGACTTTTTGATCCCTTGTCTTTTGTGTCCTGCCATGACAGGCTTTATAATTTGTCTGGTATTTAGTTCCACTTTTCAAATGAACTGCCGCAACAATTAACGGTGGACGTACAGGAAATCAGAGCTATTGACCAGCGCTAGATATACATCACCACTGAGCACTTTCGCTTGTTTGAGACGCACCTTTTGCCGTCTACATGAAGAAAAAAAATCCAAGGAATGAAGCGAAATCGAAACTGCGTTGGCGGCGACAACTGCCGCCACCGGCTAGGCGCGACGCTTGTCATTCTACGCCATTTGTCTTCCTTTGAAGCATTCGACAAACAATGTATGTTGCCTGCGTGCTGGAAGTTAATATGAATCTGACCACTCGAATGGTACCATTTAAGGCATCTCGTAAGAAGGCGAGTCCGTTAGATTAGAAAGAAGTAAGATAAGTTAGAGGAAGTGAAGTATAAAATTAGTTAGAAGAAGTAAAGATTAGAAAGAAAAGGATGTGAAACAGAGAGATCGCGGGGTTTCCTTTGACATCGGGTGCTTGTATAACTTAATGTCATGTTCACTGGCGACGACAGGCCTTTGAAAGCGGATACTGCCCGAAAACAAGACTGCATAGAGACAAAATATACCGAAAAAAACTCCACCTTTGATTACAAGGCAACCTGCTTTAGTGTTTGCGTAAGGATCAGATGAATTTGGCCGCTGCCCTTTCAACTTTCTACCAAGAATAATGTGCAAGCAAGATTATGGTATATTTTTGTAAGTGGTTAGTTTTCATGCTGAGTGATAGCAAGGCGTATTTTATGCCTCTGCACAACTTGTATTTATTCTAGCGTTCATCTGCAACCTTCAATGTCTGGTCTAGAGCACTAGACGGAAGTTGCTTAGTGAATGGTGGCAACACCAATGATTCTCGTTGCATTCTTGCAGTCATTCCATTATCGCGAACAGGGCGAAGGCGAGCGGCATCTGCTGGTGCGGTAACCATTCGGCGTCTCGGTCGTTGAGGGCGGATATGTGGAACGGCGCAGAGGGGAAGCGTAACGACGGCTTTGGTAAGAGGCCCCACAAGCATAAGCATCGCGTTCACACATGTCGTACCCGCGACGCTCATCTTGTTGGCACTTCCAGCAAAAACGTGAAATATGGCCGCGATAACCACAGTAATAACAGGTATAGGACGACACGGTTGCCACCCCTGTCTTGCGCTGGCTTATTCCGATTTCTACCTTGCAAATTTACTAATTTCATCACCCCACCTAGTTTTCTGTCATCCTCGACCGCACTTACCTCTTCGTGGCCCCCAATATGTAACTCCAGTAGTCCATTGGTTATCTACCCTACGCATTACATGACCTGCCCAACTGCATTTTTTTTCTTAATGCCAATTAAAGTATTGGTTACCCCCACTTGCTCTCTAATCCTCACCGCTCTCTTCTGTCTCTTAACGTTACTCTCCTAAGATTTTTCGTTCCATCGCTCTTTGTGCGGTCCTTAACTTGCTCTCGAGCTTCTTTTTGGCCCCATATATGTTAGCACAGGTAGAATGAAATGATTGCACACTTTCATTTTCAACAACAGTGGTAAGCTCACAGTCAGAATTTGGAAGTGCCTGCCGCATGCACTTCAACCCCATTTTATTCTTCTGTAAATTACTTTCTCACGATCAGGGACCAATCAATCAATTGAAGTAGTTAAATAATATTTAGAAAGTTGTACTGAATTGAATGCGTATTTATTTATTGAAGATGAAGGGAGCGTTTCTAAAGCAGGGAGAATTGGCGTAAATTCAAATTGAGACTGTTATCATACAGTTGTAACTGTTCAGAAAACCAATTATTTAAATTTTCGACCAGAGCATCACAACAGCCGCTTTACCTGTATCGCGGTCGTTCTACCTCTCTGTCAAGTTTTTCAGGCCTTCTTTGACGTGCTATCCGTTTTCATCCTCATTGTCATATCAAAAACCTTCTGTTGTCCTCGAGGTCATGCGCTTTGATTTATCTTGGCGCCTTTATGTTCATTTCATTCTGCCTATTCGGCCATGTCTCTCTTTATCGCTCTTTTAAACGAAGAGAGGAGTTGACGGGAAGATGGAGGCTTCAATTTATTAACAGTGATAGGACAAATAATGCCACTGAGGCCCACGTTTCAATGAGGAGACTGACGAAGACAAGTACTGTTGTCAAAACATCTGTTGCAGCTGCTTGCTTACTCTTTGCATCTTAAAAAACCGGAGCTGCGGAAATTACAGCCCGTATTGGGTCTCCTTTCGTGTGACACCTGTGCGAGCTAACCTAACTATAGAGGCAGGCCACATTTCCTGCTCCTGAATCGCTTCGGGGCGACGCTGAAATTGAATTACTGTTGTCGTGTCACACGTGCTTCACAGGATGTTCATTTCACGGGCGCAACGTGATAACGTGAATGCGAATACTGGCAGTGACGCGCCAAGTTGAAGTTAGTCTCTCTTTTTCCCCCTCTCTTTTGTTTGTACCAAGCGATATTGCTCCCATTACTCTCGCAGCGGGATGCTGTAGAGTACTATCTTGTTTTGCCAGTCGACGCTCAGACGCTGGCTAGCCCACCTGCATCCGTGAACGTGAGGCGAGGCGCTCGGCTGCGTCGTCGAGCTTGTCAGGTTCGATGTCAGGCATCGTAATGACTAAGCGGCGCCTATGCACGGCGCTTCTGATTGCCGGCGCCTAGGCGCTGCTTGCTGCAATTAGTGTCACGCACTGCGCGGGCCAGAACTGGCAGCCTGTCAAACAGAAAAATAAAGTAGCTGATTTCGCTCTTGCTTGCCTAACGAGGTGGCACAAAGGGCACTCGACATATGGAAAGAAACAAAAATGAATGATTTAGAAAGGCAAAGAAAACGTAAAGACAACGAAAAGAGCATGTATTAGGAGGCTTCGAGAAGAAAGTATCATGCCGCTAGCATGCTATTCCAATACTAGCCTGGCGCAAACTTAGAGAGGTGCCCAATTAAGTGAATGTGTAACGTAGTATTATTAACAATTTCTTCCCAAGCTAACTTACCCTCTCTCTCTTTATCTTCTCTCTTTTTTTTCTATGAGTCGCAGGGCTTTTCCCCTGCCACATCGAAATCTCACGAGGCCTCAAGCCGTGACCCTCAGGCTAATGCAAACGAACTCGTATCCCACACTCTCCGTCATCAGTAGGTACACGGAGGTCTCCCCTCTGTGTCCCGACTGCGGCGGAGTTAGCGATTTTAAACACATGCTCTGGGAGTGCCCCTCTTTACAGCACCACACGGACCACATATTGATGGCGTAAGCATTTAATTCATTGGTCTAGAGCCCCGAATGGATTAATCAACTCCGGGCTGTCCAGAAGGCCCACGATGCGGCGGTGAGGCTTGGCCTTCCCGTCCCAACGTGGGAGCGGCCCGCAGTCTTGCCCCTATAAGAACGGGGTGAAGATTCTTCCGGACCTAAATAAATGTTACCACCACCACCATCTACCTTTCTTTCTTTCTGTCTTCCTTTCTTTGCTGTGGTGATTGTTGTTAATGTTTTCGGAGGATATACGCAGTAGAATATGCGCTCCGTAGTGTCTACGTTGTGGAAGAGGAGTGGAGGACTTTTATGATGGCGCATGCTTATGGGCGCTTTTCTGCGTCTATGCGTACACCCATAACGTGGAGATGAACTTTCTTTTTGAAGTTTAGTGTTGTTTATTACTTCCTCCTTTCCTGCAAAAATAATGAAATTGGTTCTACGAAGGATTTATTTAGAGCAATAGCGGCTTCATTTCACTACACTTCATCAACCTTTCGTTCGTAGGAAAACTTATCATGTAGGTGAAGTCACTGAGATATTTGTTTCCAACATTTCCAACGCCTTAATAAATAACTAAATCAAGGCTGAACACATGTACTGTTTGTACAAGCAAGTAGAAACAGCTGGCAACACACATAATACCTACCTGTCCTACCACATGCCCTTTATTAAAAATACAAAATCAACGATATATCTAGAAAAGCGCTTCATTGCTCTTTTGATGTGCGCCATATTTTGGGCATTCTTTTTTTTTTTTGGGGGGGGGGGGGGGGGGCTTAGAGGCGCCAGTCAGTTACGACGACGATGCCTGGCCGGAAAACTCATCCCAATATCAGCGGCGTCCTTTCCTTGAATTACCACAGAAGCGATACTTGTCGAACACAATTCCGACATGGAGGGCAGCCGAACACCGCAGGACAAACAATGAGCGATTGGTTGCCGGGGATTGAAAAAAGAAATACAGAGGAAGGCACGCGCTCGCAGTCGCAAGAGGCAAGAGAAAAAAGGGACGTGCGGAAGAGGTTAGTGCGGCTAATCGGAAGTCGGCAAATAGGAGAGCTTCACCTTCATTCGCTAGGAGCGCGCAGGGAAGCGTGTTATTCCAGTTTCTGCGCACACGGAGCGGCGTCCCAAAGGGCTAACTCGATTTCCTCTCGCAGGGCCCGCGGTCTCCTTAGCATTCTGTGTGGCGCCGTACTTATCATTGCTTGTTTTCAACGCACGTCCCTTCAGAACTGCCTGTAGGTTGCCGCGCGAGTGCCCAGAATTAAACACGGTTCACTCTCACTGAGACACGTCTTAGATGATTCTTTGTGTCGACCTTCTTTTCCTGCTGTTTACGTCTTGTGCACTGATTTCCTTAAGCACAATCCCCGCTCGTGTTACGACTAGACACATTACCAGAGCAGTTATTACTGCTTAGAACCTTAAACGATTAAAAGGTAAATAAGTGGTTTAACGACCCGAAACTGCCCTTTGGGTTATGAGGAAAGCGGCGGTGGATGGCGTGATTAATTTCGCCCCCCGGCGCTCTTTAACGTACACCAAAAGCACAGTAAACAAGTGATTTAGCATTTCCGCTACATTAGAATGCCACCACTGCTGCCGGCATATAACCTGTGAATTTGTATTCGTAGTACAATGCCTGACCACTGATCCACAACCGAGGATGCATGCAAAATGCAAGAACAAAATAAGAGGGCAGAGAAGCGAACTGGCTATTATTCCAAGCCTACGTTTTCAAGGTCGGATTGACGGCTATAAGCTAGACTACAGGTCATCGCCATGCCAACATTTTTGTCATGGTGTAGCGCTTGTTATCAATCTGCTGTAGTCGTGGTCGCGCACTGATGTGTTATCGACAACGTTATCATAGTTATTCTGCTTTGTTATCGTATTTATTTCATAGTCGTCATCGTTTCCTTCGTGCTGGCATCTACGACAACTTGGTGCTTTCTGTCAGTGGCCTTGTACAGTTTTCAATCTCATGGACATCCTGCGAAATTCTGAAGACATCACTAATCCTTCCGTAACATTATCACTAAAGTTGGCTTGTTGACTTAAAGATTCTTGAAGCTCAAAAGCCATAGCTAGCAATGGCTCACTAGTGAGCTCCATACGCATACTGCGTATAGAGATTATTTATTGAGCTGCACATGTATTATGTACAGGTCGTCCCCCTTACAAACACGGAAATTTATGTTAATGCTTCAGGTGTGCTTAGTCACCTGATATGAGTTCTAGATCCCGAGTCTACTTCGCTGGCATTATGCTGATTTGCATGGCTGTTGTTGTCCAAGCATCGATGTTATTACATCGCCCATAAGCAAAAAAGCCCATAAGCAAAAAAGCCCACAAGCCCATAAGTAAAAAAGAAAGGCAATACATTTATTTATTTCCATCTTCTGCTTTTTAGCTGTTGATCTGAAATTTTAGTACGAGTATCCTCAATTTTAATGAGAAAGATAGTTCTGTATAAAACTGCTGGTTCTTCAATACATAACAGAAATTTCACCAAAAACTCGCATATTATCATTGGCTTCTGCTTATGTCATAGGTTTCGGGAAAAGTATTATCATCAAAAACAATTAGTAGGTGCAAAGACGGAAAAGAATTCCAGAAGGGCGAAAAAATGCAAAATGTTAAAGAGCTCAGCCAATTTCACATCGTAGCGTTCCAAAGAAGAACCCGTAGTGGCAACAAATCTTTATTACTTCATGAAGTCCGCAACATTTTGTTCGCATAAGAAAATAGAAAAATAATAGTTCATGGGGGAGTCTGTCAGTCATGTGTATCTTAATTAAAATGCATACATACCTTAATTGCAACGCATTGTGTGAAACACAAATGGATGACATTTATTGCTCTGCCGTTCAAAAACGACGGCGACGACAGCAATAGCAACAACAACAGCAACCAAAATGAAAGCGCTGTTATTCATTCTTCCTGTAACTTACAAAAGATCACACAAATCTTGCAGGTACTTGCCCTTTACCAACTGTGTCCTATGTAATACGCGAGCTGTCACGCAGCTTCCCTCATACACGCCGTTCCTATGGTCCCGTCAGAATTTCAGTTCAGTTTGCGCAGGCCCGTCTAAGCTGTTGGAAAAGCCGTTCACTTCAGAGCAGGACATAAAATCACTAGCCCTTCCCCTGTCTAGAAAATGGGGGTAAGCGAAGCTTGTCGTGTCTGTATCTGACCTTCCTGGTGATTTTCTTTATTTATCTCTCTCTCTTTCTCTCTTTGTGTCTCTTTCTTCAAGGGCTGCAGAAGATAGCGTTAACCTTTCCCTTTCCCCACGAACCACTTACTACTACTACTCTGTCCTCATTCTCTCGTTCTTTCTTTCTTTCTCTGTCTCTCTCTCTTTTTCTTTATTTTTGTCCCTGGTATGTGCCATTGAGCTTGGACCCTTTCTGCACGACCACCAGGATCGGCCCACTTGTCAGCGTGACACCACCACCACCGCCGATACTTGTGAGCCTATAAAGCTTCGCTTAAAATCAAATCAAATCAATTTATAAAACCCCCGGGCGCACTGTAATAATTTACACTGCGCCGGGATCAATCACAGACGGTTACCGACGGGGTCAGCTGAAGTATCTATGAGCAGTGATTTGCTGTGGCCCCGCATGCTCTTCGCAAGCGTCTCTGTTTTTTAATGCGTAAGCATTTTACAGCGTAAGCTGGTATAAGCTCATTCTAATAGCCGTTTCGGTTAGCGTTGTTGTCCGCCGCCGCCGCGAAAAAAAGTACCCGGTCTTCATCGGGATCGAACCCAGGCCCACTGCGTAGGAGTCGGATACTTCACACTGAGCCACGCAAGTGCTTGCTATCAGCGTCAGAAAAAGGCCCTATAAACGCGCGCTAGGCAGGCGCGCAGGCGCAGACCACCCGAGCCTCCGCCAGTATCGGTCGCGCCATCTAGTTAGGCTGCCTGCAAGAGCCGCGTGCACAGGCGCAGAGGACGAGATGCGATTCAGACGAGGCGCGCAATAAACGCGATTCCGATGTGAGATGTGCGCCACGTATTCTCGGTACCTCTTCGGTACACATTATGGCGTCTCCTTGCAAGGTACGAACTGCTGCTGAAGCGAATCGTAGAGCTACGTGTGCGGCTACAACCAAGCATCATCGGGATCAGCAGACTGCTATGCAGATAGCATTACAAACCACAGCTCGCCGTCGACGCCGGGTGGACAGTTGAGATCGCTATCGTTAAAACGAGGCGAAGAGACTTTGCCGCGAAGAGCCTGTCTGTACGTGGTGCCGAAATCGGTACTCTTAAGCCGCTCCGCCAGCTTACGCTGTGACTGTGCTGCGTGTGCCGCGTAGGCCTGTGACTTTTTTCTGCCTAACCAACTAGGAAACCCGTCCACCCGTCCGTCGGTCCCGTAATACGATCGCTTTCAAGATAGGCTGGGCAGCAGGGATCGTATTGACCTTCATACTGCCTCTCGCTTTAACGCTAACTAAGCGGCGAGAACACCTCGCACACGAAACAATCAGCACTCGGCGCGCTTTGTTCCCATCTAACCATCGCAGTGGCTAAGTCAGCTAAGGCGTTGCGCTGTTGAGCACAAGATCACGGGATCAAATCCCGCGATCTTTGATGGAGTTGAAATGCAAGAACTCCCGTATGCTTGCGTTGTAGTGCACGTTAAAAAACCCCAAGTGGTCAAAATTAATGCGGAGCCCTCCACTACAGCGTGCTTCATAATCAGAACTGGTATTAGCACGTAAAACCTCAGAAAGAAGAAGATCGCTTTCAAGATAGGGCCCGCGCGGCGCCGCCATACGCAACCGCCGCGGGAGTACGGTTGATCACGGTTCATAATGGTTCTACGCGAATGTATAAGGCGCTAAAGCGCAATAACGGCTTATAATGATCGGGATGTCAACAGCGCACCGGGTGCCGCCACCTGCACAAAGTGCTTCGAGCGGCCAGTCGCGCGGCAAGTTTGCGTGTATACTCGCGGGCTTCTTTCACGCCCGGAAAAACTTTACGATAGCACCTATTAGGCAACAGAAAGCTGTCTCTGCTAGGTGATCAACAATTTTCGAAATGGCACTTTTAGTTTTTTGTAATATTTGAGAAGTACAATGATTTTTAAGACTAATTATATAATTCGGCGGCATGCAAAAAAATAATACTTCAATTTTCTTCTCTCTCGCTCTTTGGATTTATGCAAGATGAGCTTTGCTGGATCTCTTCTGAATTTAAAAGCGAGATTATTCGCCCGCTCAACAAGCTTGTACTGCAAGCTGCAAATAACAAACAAAGCTGACTAAAAACCATTTCCTCTGTGCTATTATAGAACGACAATAAATGGGAGAGACGCTCATGGCGCTAGTTGAAGAGTGCTCAAGTATACGAAAACTGAAATAGTAAATTTCAAATTTCAAGCACTTTTCAAGCTGCAGTAATGCACGAATGGTGCCCAACATATTCAAGCTTGCCCATCACTCCCTGTGAATGCATCGGTGCTGTCACTTTCACGGCACGTGTCATCATTTACTGCCGTGTCATTTTCCTTTTATTTCGCCGTGATTATGCTTCTGTCGTGCTTACGGAATCCCACAAAATGCATCAGTGTTTAGTAAGTCGGGTGTCAGTGTTGTGTATTTTCAAAATGACTCGAGCATGGTTGTTAGTTGGAAGTCATTAGAAAATTCAACGCCGTTTCGCGGGTTACATTTAGGCCTGTAATTTTACATGTACAGCGTACGAATGATGCTTACTCGTTAGCACGTGAATGAAAACATTTACCTTTTGTTCTGGCATTGCGAGTAGAACACGCGCACACATTGCACTGGTGATGTATGCGTCACTGTGTTATCCTTGGCGTCTTGTCGGTTAAATTTTGTTTTCGAAAAGAATAAGGCGTACTTATTTTAATCAACGAAACCAAACCCCAACATCATAGAAGAATACAACGACAACACTGCTGATAGATTTGGTAATGCTATTTTACAAGTCCATGCATGAAGTCTCTGTTTCGAGACAGGGAAAATCATGGCCTTTTGTTACGGCTGTTACTGCTTTATGGACGCATTCGTGCATGAAGGATGTATGCGTTCACTAGGTCTTGGAAGCATTGCAGCATCAAAGAGCAAGCATTGCACTTCGTTTGTGCAGGCTGTGTACAGTGGCCGATCTTTGCTGGCAAAAGAGTTTGGAGAAGACAGGCTCCTTGCCGTCTTCTCTAGACTCCTGGCCAGCACAGATCAGCCGCTGTACACAGCCTGCACAAAGGAAGTGCAATGTTTGCGCTTTGATTCGAACGCATACAAGCTTCATGCAGGAATGTGTCGATAAACACTAACGCCGTTATAAAAGACCCAGGCTGCCGTGACAGAATGGAAAACGAATCAAGATAATGCAAATCCACCGTCTCGTGTTGGAAAAAATAGCGTCTTGGTGCCTCCCATTGTTCTACCTAGCAGCGCATCACATTTGATACCGTGTTGTGCGTCGCACTAGCAAAAAAGTCCTGAGGAAATCGCAATAGAGGCAGTCTCCACTGAATTGTAGGAACCGTCGCTGCTTCTTCGCCTTCCGTGATCCTTCTACATTGTCTATATCACTGGCTAGTTCGGTCACCGCAAAGAAGTTCCCGTATCAAATTTGGTTATCGCGAAACAGCGTACACTGGCACGACCGCGTCGGGCAGAGCGAAGAAAAAAAAACAGCAGAGCAGAAATGCATCAGAAATGATCGTAAGGAGACCAACGAAGCAAAAATATGAGGCCGCGAAGGTTCAGCAGGTTGCTAATGCAATCCAAACCGCTGTAGATAAGCTTTCGCATATGAAGTTTTTTTAACGTGAGAGGATACCCCATGACCTTGAGTGTCACATTGCCTCGTCTTCGTTGCGAAACCAGGAATTCAATCGAAACCCCGAACAAGAAGGGAGAAAACCAATTTATCGGGAACAAAAAGCGTAAACACGAAAATTGAAGGATAAGAAAGAAAGGGAACGCAGCCACCTGTTTTGAGAGATGCTGTAGGGATAATAGAGCGATCCTACTGGCAGACAGTGAAACGAAAATTGCAGCGATAGGTAAAAAACTCAGAGGCCTGCGCGGCACACCCGCACAGTCGCAGCGTAAGCTGCTGGAGCGGCTCAAGAGTAGCCCCAATTTGGGCACCACGCGCAACAGGGTCTTCGCGGCAGTATGTTCGCCTCGTTTTGACCAGAACGATCTGAAGTGTCCGCCCGGCGTCGATGGCGAGATGCGGCTTGTAATGCTCTCTGCGCGGCAGTCTGCTGAGCCCGATCAAGCCTTACAACTGCAACTTACATGTCGGGCACGCTTCGTTTTCAGGCACCTCAACTAGATAGCGCCACCAAAAATAGTGGCGAAGCTGGGGATCGCGTTTTTTTTTATTGCGCGCCTCCTCTGAATCGCATCTCGTCGTCTGCGTCTGCGCCTGCGTACGCTGCGTGTGCAGGTGCCTTACCTAGATGGCACCACCATACTGGTGGAGGCTTGGGTAGCCTGTCCCTGCGCGCTTGTCTTATAGGGCATTTTGCGGCCGTCCGATAGCTAGCGCTTGCGTGGATCAGTGGTAGACTATCGGGCTCCCACGCAGCGGGTGCGGGGTTGATCCCGGCGGGAATTGGGTACTTTTTAGGGGCGAAGCACCTTAGGGCCGAGCCTTGTCCCTCGTAGTTGTCTGTTGTCCGTGGGTCTGGTTTGCATGTATACTGTGTATACCGGAGCATGTACATGTGTACTGCACACATGTGCAGTATATATATATATATATATATATATATATATATATATTTATATGTATATATGCGGGGTTGATCTCAGCGGAAATCGGGTACTTTTTAGGGGCGAAGCACCTTACGGCCAAGCCTTGTCCCTCGTATCGTAGTTGTCCGTTGTCCGTAGCTCTGGTTTGCATGTATAGTGTATACCGGAGCATGTACATGTGTACTGCACACACGCGCAGTATGTAGAAGGATATATATATATATATATATATATATATATATACGTACGCCAAGCTCCGGCTTCCGGCTTCCGTAGAACGCTTCCGGCATTTTGCCCGTATGATCCCCCGGTGCTTCGCCCACTCATCATCATTCACTTCGTGGATATGCGGTGATTTTTTTCGCATTTCCGGCATTCGCGGTTATGGCGGCGTACACCATCGGCGGCGGCATCATCCCGAACCGAAACGGCTATTGGAATGAGCCCATAGCAGCTTACGCTGTAAAAGAGAGGAAAGATGACAAAGCAGGGAAGCATGACGATTGGCGAAAGGTGGTAGCACCACTGCTGGGTTGCTTTCCTCTTGTTTTGCCCATAGCACACATACTGGCGTGCCCCTTCCGCTGACCGTATACCGTATGTACTTTCAGTTCTTCGCACTTTGTGAGCCAGTCGCTGAGACGGCCTCTGTGCTTTCGAGATATGCCACTCCCCCTTGACCGTCCGTCAGCCCAGGTCTGATTGTTTCGGGCACAATTTTATACTCACTTTTCTTGCACTTCCTTCTATACTCCACTGCTGTCCATATCGCGTGTGTCCCATTAGGTCACTGCACAGGGGGGGGGGGGGGGGGTGCATTTTCAATGCGCGCGCGACACTAATATGCACTCGCACGCATACCAAGGTCAATCCACATAGGTCGCGAAGTTTCTGGCGAAAAGCGGTTCAAAACCAATTGTCACCGACATCAGCAAAGGTGGTTGTGGAGCAGCGATTGAAGCGTGACCTATTTTTGGAGGGAATAAACACTGGGAAAGAAAAAAGCGTTGTTTAATTAAAGCGAGACGCAGTTATATTCATTCAGTGAAAATAAAATTCCTAATCCGTTTTATATACGCATGGCGAGAAAAGAAGATACACGTCTATTTTACTTGATTATTATCAATAAACACCTTTTTTCAGCGCCCACCGTGAGAGCGCCCATCAATAGCGGCGGGCGTTGACGACGTTATCACTTGCAATGCAATGCAGCTCTTTGAGTGCGCGGAAAGGCGCGCTCGTAAAGTTCACCTGTTACAATACGCCCCCCTTACATGTTGTGTTGTTTAGGATGTCGACGTTTGTCTGAACTAGGTGACGCGGGTAGTTTTATTGTTTCTTAACTTGTGCAGTCAAAAGTAGTGAGTTGCGCCTGTCAGATACTTGTTTACTTTAGTTTTCGTACGCCAGCGCTCGCCGACGGGCTTGGCGTCCGACGATAGGACGAGCACTCTACGCAATCTACTCCCAAAGAGTTAGTCGGCCTCCAAAGAAAGTATCTTCGGTGCAGCGATGCGACTTCAACACCCGTACGGCTGACCTTTTCCTACATCGCTTTCCGCGCTGAAAGCTCGGAACGCTCATCAAGTCGAATGGCGGGGCATTTGAATATACAGCTCTAATGGCAGGCCTCCGAAAAAAAGTTTCGCGCCTATGAGAACAAATTGATGTCACTTCTGTTTTTAACGGATATGACGTCAAATTATTTTATCTTCCGCCGGAAGTGTCCCCTCCTCACACAGATGGCGCTAAGCCCCATGAACCGCCAATAAGCCGCCATGTTTTGAACGTATGGGCTTCTATGGAAGCTTCGCTACCAGGTGTATTTACCTCGCGCATACTTTTGAATGACGTGTTTGTAGAAATAAATATTTGTAGATAGTAAATAACAGTGCTCGCAGATAAAGTCAAGCACCGAGCCAAGGTTAGCACCTCTTTTCTCCCTAATGCTGGTCAATCAGGACGAAGGAAACGCCCTTGAGTTGTTTGAAGTCGCCCGTAGGAACGCTGTTCTCACTGCAAGTGCTGTTTCTTTTCAGAAACTAAGGTAATTTAAATCTTGCGCGCTTGAATACATCTATCTTTTCGTTATTTTGTAGCCCATGCTTGTGTGCATGTGCGAATCCTACTTAAGAAATTCCGGATGTATTATCACAACTGACTGTGTTATGATTATTGTTATTACTGCAATGATACGGACTTCATGAGTCTGCATGCTTCCCGTACGAGCCAAGCGGATAAAACGCGGATTTCTGAAGACGCGTAAACGTCTTCCCTCACTAGCGAGGGACCCCTCCTTTCGATTATTATTTGCACTTATCTTGATCCTTGTTCGGTTTGTCGTTGTTGTTGCTGTTGAATGTGTCCTGATCATTAGGATTCGGTGAGAAGAGAATAAGAAGTACACGAAACAAGTGTTTCCTTGGCATGGTATGACTTCGCAGATCTGTGTGTAAAAGCAACAAAGCTGATTCTGACAGGCCAAAGACACAAGAAGCCTGAGGGCAAAGTTCATAAACTTTTGGAAATCAGAAAGTGTAGAATTGCTGCCATAATTTACAGTATAGTGCCTATTTTACTTGGTAGTAGCTATAACATAAAAGCTGCTATACCTTTTCTCTTCCATGTTCTGCCACGATTAACGCGTTAGCAATATATTAGGGCTCACGGGTTTCTGATCTACGCGTAATATTCACTTTGTCATTTCTTCATGATAATCATCAGAATTCGTTGTATACATTGTCTATCACTTTATCTTGATCTCCTTTTCACACTGCTTTAACCATGTAACTCCTGCTGCTTTCCGCAAACAAAGGTACCGATATTGTTAAGGCTTTCTTTTTTTTTTCTTTCAGACTGTGCCTTCTGCTTCACAAGTTCTAGAAGATTCGAAATGAACTGCTTTGTATTAAGAATAAATTTCCTGAAATAGTTCAAGTTACGAGCCCCAGAAAAAGTTGCAAGCGTTACTGATGTACAAGCTAACACAAAATGGGTCGTGATTGATAACGAACATACCTGGCAATAGACCGCTAACTCACTAAGCCATGAGGAACATCCATGTTAAAGGCATGATGTCAAAATTAGTACAGTGCATGTAACCATCGTTATCATCATAATCATCATCATCATCAGCCTATATTTATGTCCACTGCAGGACGAAGGCCTCTCCCTGCGATCTCCAATTACCCCTGGCTTGCGCTAGCTGATTCCAACTTGCACATGCAAATTTCCTAACTTCGTTACCCCACCTAATTTTCTGGCGTCCTCGACTGCGCATCCCTTCTCTTGGTATCCATTCTGTAACTCTAATGATCCACCGGTTACCCACCTTACGCATTACATATGGCCTGCCCAGCTCCATTTTTCGCTCTTAATGTCAACTAGAATATCGGCTTTCCTCGTTTACTCTGATCCACACCGCTCTCTTCCTGTCTTTTAACGTTAGGCCTAACATTTTTCGTTCCATCGCTCTTTGTGCGGTCTTTAATTTGTTCTCGAGCTTCTTTGTTAACCTCCAAGTTTCTGCCCCATGTGTTAGCACTGATAGAATGCAATGATTCTACACTTTTCTTTTCAACGACAGTGGTAAACTCCCAGGCAGGATTTGGAAATGGCTGCCGTATGCATTCCAACCCAATTTTTTTCTTTTGTAAATTCCTTTCTCATGATCAGGGTCCCCTGTGAGTCATTGACCTAGATAAACGTACTCCTTTACAGACTTTAGAGGCTGACTATCGAAACTGAATTCTTGTTTCCTTGCCAAGCTATTGAACATTAGCTTTGTCTTCCGCATATTAATCTTCGACCCCACTCTTACACTTTCTTGGTTAAGGTCCTCAATAATTTCTTGTAATTCGTCCCCATTGTTGCTGGATATGAAAATGCCATCTGCAAAGCGAAGGTTGCTGAGATATTCGTTGTCCATCTTTAGACTCTTCAAGTCTAAGAGCTTGAATACTTCGTCTAAGCACGCAGTAAATAGCGTTGGGGAGATTGTGTCTCCTTGTCTGTCGCCTTTCATGACAGGTAATTTTCTACTTTTCTTGTGGAGAACCAATGCAGCTGTGGAATCTTTGTAGATATTTCCGACGATATTCACGTATGCCTCCTGTACTCCTTGATACGCAATGCCTCTATGACTGCTGGTATCTCTACTGTATCAAATGCATTTTTATAATATTTGAAACCTATATAGAGAGGTTTATTGTACTCCGCAGATTTCTCGATTACCTGATTGATGACATGAATGTGAGCCATTGTAACATAACTAAACAGAATGATCCTAACATAACTAAACCGATACAAACGTAAACTGTAGACGAAAAGGCAAACTCTTACACTTTCTTGGTTAAGGTCCTCAATAATTTCTTTTAGTTCGTCCCCATTGTTGCTGAATAGGACAATGTCATCTGCAAACCAAAGGTTGCTGAGATATTCACCGTCGATCCTCACTCATAAGCCTTCCCAGTCTAAGAAGGCTTATGAAGTAGCCTTCTTTCTTGCTCATAAATAGTAGAAAAAATGGAAGCATACATTCGTATGTAAATCGTAAAAAGCTTCGGGAAGGCTGCTATAATTCAAAGTAACGTTCTTGTACACCGCACAGTGCTAAATTCATGTGTCGTTCGGCGCCCGAGGGATGCGGAGCCAAACTCCGCATCCCTCAGGAAAAAAAGAACAAAATGCCACGTCACCAAGTTTCATTCGCAGCTAAAGATTCCCAGTGCGAAGCATATACGCATATACCCAACCAGCCTCAGCCGGATCATCACCGCCAGGCACACGGGTCTTTGAACATTTGGCTGGTGTCAAACTCTGAGCAATAACTCCGATATGAAACGGCGAGGCGGAGCAAGAGATGACGGCGGTGCGTGAAATGTATAACGGGCGTTGCCTCGGCTTGTTATCATTGCTTATTATCCTCGAAGCCGTCATTTCTCACATCGCGTGAACCACTCATGGCAAAACCAGAATTGGAGGCGGTCAAGAGTGAAGGGAGCCCCCTTTATTATCCTTTTGATCTGCCATCGTTCAAGCGTGCGTGTCTGCAGGCAACAACTATGCCACACGTACAGAAACTAGAGCAAGGCAGAGGTAGTGGAAAAAGTAAGCCGGTCGAGAGATGGCGATATCTTATTGCTTGCTGCTTGCTTCTCCTTTCGTGAGCAGCTCGACCGATGCAGCCGCGCATCCAGCGACGAACGTCGACGACGACGAACGGTGCTCGTAGCGATGCGTCTCTGCCTCTCTCTTACGCCGGTGGATCCTTCATGACGAACGCTTACGGTTTGCAGGCGTCGGGGAATAGATAGAAATGCCTTCCGAGGAATCGCTTCTTCGAGCGCGTTCTTTTTTTGCTTTCACTCCACGCAGGCTTCAACGTTTCCTTAAACTTTGTTTGTTTTCCGATTTCAAGTGTCGCGAAGGAGATCGAGCTTGGACCACTTGAAAAGGGAAGAAAGACGACGCGGCATCTCCTTTTTTCCCAGTGACGATGGAAAGAGAAATGTTGCGCTATTTTGCTGAGTATAAGAACGATACGTATAGAAACAGTGGCAAGACAGATAGAGAACGAAACACAGAGACACGCGTTACAGAAAACTTATCACCCGCCAGCTTAAAGGTTTCGATGTGGCATTTTAGATCGATGGAAAATGTTGCTGCCGCGACAGCCATTGCTGCGGTATACCGACTATGTGAAAGATATCTTTAAAAACACAAAAACCCACAAACAAACAAAGAGACGACCGGTTCTGACGTAGCCGACCTTGTCTTGCTTCTGCACTAATAAATAATGATCGGAAATACGCAGTATTGAAATATTGATTACCGTAAAGAAAGAGGTAACTAAGGGAAATAGAAAGGAAGAGAAGGCTGAGAACGTGAAATCACTGAAAAGTGAGAGGAATAGTACTTGACGTGCGTTTAGAAAGGGGATGAGAATTTTGACCACGTGTCCGCAAGCTTGATGAGTAGCTTTCCACCTTTAGTAAACCTGCCTATTTTCGTGCTTCGTAATGCGTACCATTCTTTGGAGCATACCAGGCGCGTCGTGGTAGGTAGCTTCTTTCTAGCATTGGTTCGGGTGTCAAATAAAAATAAATAAAATGTGTAATAGTGGGAATCGAACCTCACATAATTACCTCAACATCCCGATGCTCTAACCGTTGGGTCACAATCGGTTCTCTTTCTTTATTTATTACATTGGAGCAAGATTTCTTAGAAAAAAAAAGTTGCAGTGGTTTAGCTCGGCTATGCCAGGATATACGTAGCGTTAGCAAAGGTTCTGCTGATTATTCTTAGCTTTCCTGGTTGTCTCCTACGCTCAACCGGTAATTGCCAGGCAACTACTTCGGGATCCGATGAGTCAAGCTTCTCCGTTCTTCTGCGCTGTTGAGCAGCATTTGCGCTCTCCTTCTCCATGGCTATACCACACTGGCAAACGCCAGTCCGAAGCGCAGCGGCTCCAGCGCAGTGTCAGACGGCGACTGCACAGCGAGCGCGCGCCGGCGCCAGTGCGTCTACCACGGCTACGACGTCACTCCTCTGG
This sequence comes from Dermacentor silvarum, assembly GCF_013339745.2. Taxonomy (NCBI): domain Eukaryota; kingdom Metazoa; phylum Arthropoda; class Arachnida; order Ixodida; family Ixodidae; genus Dermacentor; species Dermacentor silvarum. The sequence goes on along the minus strand of NC_051155.1, from coordinate 151,370,274 downwards.
AATGCGCAGACCGGCGGTGGTGAATCGCACGCGGCGGCGGCGGAGTGCGCGAGAGGTGCCGGCTCCGGTGGCTCCGGTGCGCAAGCCGTGTGACATCACTGATCCTTGCGCATGCGCAGCACGGCTCTTGATGTGCCGCGCAAAACGGGCTTGGCTAGGCCAGTGTAGCTAACGCTACAAAACGCTACAAAAGAAACCCTACGTAAATTTAAGGTTTGTTTAGAAACATTCATTCATATGTCAGGAGAGCAAGTGCATACATCCAATAAAGATATCCAGTCTGGCGATGTTCTTTGGGCTGCATACACACTGCGAATGCAGCCAGCAGATACCGTAGATGACGACAGAACTAAGTCTGGAAAGCAGTTGCTTAAGCGAAACTATTTCATTTCTTTTAGAAATAAATTGCTAACATCACAAAATAGAATAGCCGGGAGACTAGTTGCTTAAAAAAAGAACTAGGCCAAAACCCTCAATTTCAAGAAGAAAAAGTTTGTCAAAGTGAATACTAGGAGCAAGGAGTGGGAGGCGGGGGGGGGGGGGGGGCAGCGCACGAAGACCTAGCACATTGTAGGAGGCCGCACACAACGCTGCACTTGCAACTAGAGCACTGCACGGGCCGTCCGAAGCGTTTGTTGGCGGGCTCGGGCCGGGCCCGGGCTTAAAGCCGCGGGCCCGGGCCGGACTCGGTCTTGAGGCCGCGGGCCCGGGCCGGGCTCGGGCTTGAAGCCACGGGCCCGGGCCAGACTCGGGCCCGCTCATTGAAGGGCCTAAGTAGGCCTTCGAGCACACGCGACCGTTATGCATTGCATGGTTCAGTGCATTCTGTGCCAAGCTGAAGTGACACGTGCAAGATGACTGTCATCATCCTCATCAGCCTATATTTGTGTCCACTGCAGGACGAAGGCCTCTTCCTGCGATCTCCAATTAACCCTGTCTTGCGCTAGCTGATTCCAACTTGCACCTGCGAATTTCCTAACTTCATCACCCCACCTAGTTTTCTGACGTCCTGGACTGCGCTTCCCTTCTCTTGGTATCCATTCTGTAGCTCTAATGGTCCATCGGTTATCCATCCTACGCATTACATGGCCGGCCCAGCTCCATTTTCCCCGGTTAATGTCAACTAGAATATCGGTTATCCCCGTTTGTTCTCAGATCCACACCGCTCTATTGACTGTATATCTTATCACATGACTATATCTTATCAAAGAAAATAGTAAAACAGATGAAGTTCTCATTTTCAACAGCGGAGCTGTTTCAGCCGGGCCTAATGTGTGCGCTGAATCCAAAAATGTGGGCCGATCCTGGCAGCTCTGGTCCAAGCGCAATGACACATACACCTGTGAACTAGTGAAGCTGAGCCTGGATAAGTCTAGCTAAGAATCGTGGTAGACTAATTGCCTATCGATAGGCAATTGATAGCCAATCAATAGCTAGTCGATAATCGATCAATAATTGATAAATTCCCGAAATGCTGGGGATTACTTGGTAGTGCTTAGCCTAGCCCAAATACGTGGCCAATATGTTACGATAGCCAATCGATAGCCAATCAATAGCTAATTGATAATGAATCAATAATCAATAAATTCGGATAACTTGGTAGTGCTTAGCCTATCCCAAATACGTGGCCAATATCTTGCAATAGACAATCGATAGCCAATCAATAGCTAATCAATAATCAATCAATATTAAATAAATTCCGGGAAATGCTGTGGATGACTTGGTAGTGTTTTGTCTAGCCCAAAATCCAGGACTAGCTAGGTGCCCATCATCTCCGCTGTCTCTTTAGCATTGCGCCGCTAGTGCAAGCTATGCTAATTTTTTTTTTCTTCTCCGCAAAAACGAACATTGTTTCCGCGTAAGGAAAAATAACTTATACAAAGAACCACCCCTCAAACCATTTCTATGTTACCGCTTTTGCGATCGCACTATTACCAGTGTCGATACTATGGCATTGTTTTAGCGCTAAGGCCAGTTACTTTTGTGCTTCAATGCAGAAAACCGCGTTTTCCTCAAAAAGTTAACTGGAACGCCCATGCATTCCGTCGGACACTTTGAAAATTCGTTCCAAGTGGATACGCCTTGCGAACTAAGCGGCTATAATTCGTAGATTGAAAGATGTGCCGTAAAATAATAAATAAAAAAGTTAATTAGCGTAATTACGTTAATTATTCAATTCGGCGTTTCATCATCTATTAGGCCATCCATGTCAGAATTAGCTTGGAACTACATAGAACAATTAGATTCCTTAGAGCGTCGTCGCAATAATGCGAACACAAGAAATCCTGAGATATGGTCAATTCCATACTTCAGAACACTCTATAAGCATCAGTCATTAATACATAACCTATCATTCACATTGAACAGATACAAAAATGGCGGTAATTTCAGTAAGAAAGAACTCAGCTGACACTTTGGTCGCTTGTAATCTATCTGATGTGATTATTATTCTGCCTTTGTGTATGGTTCGCAGTATATAATGTAAATCCTGTTTCGTTTTCTTAGCAAATGTTGATCTTGTAAAATTCAGTCTCATGCTATGTTGTATAGCTGGTGTTCCGTTGTTTTGTATAGCTATTATTGTTATTGTAGTGTTGTTTAAAATGCATTCTGTTAAACTTTTTCTAATTCTGTTAACTCGCCGTGACGCAAATATTCTTTCTCTTTCCGGTCATAGCTATTTCGTCTATGAGGAATTCCAGCGATAGCTGGAAATATATGTGAATTATTGTTCATGTGTGCACACTGTTTGCTGTACTATTGCCTTGCCTGGTCTTATTGGTCACGTCAAGCTACATATGTAGCTTTTAGTCCAAAATGACCGTCCAGCATGTGAACTGGACAATAAATTGATTTGATTTATTTCGTCGGACACTTTGAAAATTATTATCTCGAAACTGGTTTAGTCCTGAGAATTCGTTCCAAGTGGATACGCCTTGCGAACTCGGCGGCTATAATTCGTAGATTGAAAAATGTGCCATAAAATAATTAATTAAAACGTTAATAATCGTAATTATGGTAATTTCAAGTAGGCGTTTTGATTTCTCGTGGAAGTACTGGCCGCCTCATCGAGTAGTTTAGATCAAAGATTATAACTGTGCTATCTGCCACAGGCAATCTTTAAAAATTTTGTTCAGCTAAAATGAAACGCCCTGTATATTTGCATGCTAAATGACATCATAGAACCATATCGTACCTATCAAGGTAAGTGCATGCGCACCACCAGAAAAATAGTAGCACAGGCAATGGGCCGGATTACTGGTGTTCCCGTGGGAGAAACAAAGATTTCGGCCTTTTATTGCTTATATACTGCAGCTGATTAAACCTCGAGAAGGTGAAGCTGACAGATACGGTACAATCTGTAAGTAAAAAAAAGAATTTTTTTCTTACATCCGGGCCTGGTCATGCACACACGGGCCCTATAGCTAAGCTTAGTAATTAACGCCTGGGCCCGGGCCGGGCCCGGGCTCAGTAACACGGGCCCGGGCTTGGAACCACGGGCCCGGGCCGGGCACGGGCTTGTCTCGGTCATGTACGCCCGGGCCCGGGCTGGGGCTTTGTATTACGGGCCCTGGCTGGGCTCGGGCCTCGTAAAGCGGGCCCGGGCCGGGCTCGGGCCGAAAAATCAGGCCCGTTAAGTGCTCTACTTGCAACTACTATTTATTTTTAAAAACGTACTTTTAGCTAAACTAGTGCCCAAATAGATGCTGCACGATAAAGAATAATCTTTTCTGGAAGCCTTGCATAAACGTTAACGCGTAAGGCTAACGAAAAAAGAAAAGTGTATTTTTTTGTCCGTCACTTTTTTTAGATAATATCAAGTGCATTTGAGTCACATGATTTTGCGCTGGTTCCGTTAATTAAGACTGCGTTTTTCAAGATAATGTGATGTGTAAGAATGGCACCGCGGCTCGGCTGCTTGCTCGAGGAGCGAAGTCGAAGAACAGGAGGTGGGCAGATAATAGAACAGCTGAATTATTCTTATTAGTTCACTTCTTTGTGTCAAAATTATTTTATCTCAAAATTCTTAATTGTATTTTCCTAATGAGTGCTATGCAAATTGAGTTTTTATTAAATTTTTAATAAACAAAGTTCAAACCGCCTGCTACTTGGCCGATCCACCGTAGTGGGTATGACCCAAAGTTTGGGAAACAAGACAAGAAAAGTTGGCCCAGGAACCGGTCCTGTCTCTGTGCCTCCTTTATTCCGTTACAATGGCGCAGTCGACCAACGAACCTCTGCTGGACGACCTGCGGTCGGACACCGTACTGCGGAGCGGACGCACACTTCCGCGTCCCACTGCTTCTCCTACTCTCGCTTCTGCAACCGAGCTCATTACCGCTCCCGTCCAAGCCAGGTGTGTGATACACACCGCTCTCTTCCTGTCTCTTAACGTTAGGCCTAACATTTTTCGTTCCATCGCTCTTTGTGCGGTCCTTAACTTGTTCTCGAGCTTCTTTGTTAACCTCCAAGTTTCTGCCCCATGTGTTAGCACCGGTAGAATGCAATGATTGTACACTTTCTTTTCAACGACAGTGGTAAGCTCCCAATCAGGATTTGGCAATGCCTGCCGTATGCACTCCCACCCAATTTTATTCTTCTGTAAATTTCCTTCTCATGATCAGGATCCTCTGGGAGTGATTGACCTAAATAAATGTACTCTTTTACAGAATCTAGAGGCGCACTGGCGATCCTGAATTCTTGTTCCTATGCCAGGCTATTGAACATTGAACACCCCAAATTATAACTTCACCTTAATTCACCTTAATCCACTTCAGTCCAGCTTAAACCACATTCTTCTACCGTAATGAAAATTTAAAAGTGGGCTAGGTCAGTTTTTTGGGTGTGGGCCACGGCGTACAACGCCGTGGCTCTTCACTGTGGCATTTCACAATGCGAGCTGCAGCAGGTGCGAGCTGCAGCACCTTACAAAAACACGCTGATCCATCTAGGAATGCAATGAGGAGCCAAAACAGTGATCTTTACTATGTTTTACTGGATGCCGTTTCACCAAAACACTGACAGCGTATGCTTTTTATGTTAAATCTTCTCAGACTGAAATAATAAAAGTGCGAAAAAAATTACAGAAACCTGTAGATGAGGTAATATTTTTGGCGGTCCTGTGCACTACCTCCGGGAGAGGCCCCATGCAAGAGGCCGCGTTTCTACCATAAAGCTCACCTTCGTGCATAGCGTACGCTGACGGCGTTTCCCGGTTACATAAGCTGCAGTTGCTGGGAAGCGCGAGAAGCAGTCAGGGATTTTTGAATGCTATCGTGTTGCACTCTTAAAGGCGAAGCTTAAGCGTCCTCCAAGTTTTTAACATACCCCTGTCATGACGACTGCTAATAACCGCAACCGCAGCGGCATAATCACATAGTGCCCATATAGCGGGAAATGTATTATCTAGGTAAAGTATTCTGAAGGTATCGACAGCTTGCGTTAGTAATTTGCACTACTTAGCTGGCCACGTAGGATAGGCTTGTGAGACACGTCTATTACGAATATGGTGCTGTAACATGTTCGAGTTGTTCTAAAACGCGATTTATGGCCGCTTTATAAACTGAACGACTTGGTCAGCAGATGGTTCTGGCGTGTTGTCTAAAGTAAATATATCAGACAGCGAAGCTTCCATAGAAGCCCATACGTTCAAAACATGGCGGTTCATTGGCGGTCGGTGGGGATTAGTGTCATCTGTGTAACGAGCAGACACGGCCGCGGCACCCTCACGAGGGCCTTTTTCACCCTCGTCTGCCCTCTCACTCACGTTTTGAGGTAAGAATCACTTTCAGGAAAATTGCTGAGGGCGAGGGAAGGGTGGGCGGACGTGGCGAGATCAGGGCGAGAGAGGGTGCCGTGACGATATGAGGTTAAATGAGGAAAAGGCGATTCATATTGTTGAAATACAGACACGTCACTGAGATCGTATTTGGAATGAGCTAATTTACAGTCTGAAGCATTGAAGTGCGCTGACAGGAAGTCTCTCTAGCGCAAACATATGTCGAAGCCCACTTTTCACTGTCTAAATTCGTAAATGGCTGTTATGTTAGCTGTAGCTAAACCTATTGAAAGCTGTAGCCACTGAAAGCGAGAGCAGGAGTAGTGACGGTGACTTTTTGGCATCACTCTGAAATCAGTTCTCTTTCCTTGATCACCACCGGTCAGCGCACTCCTTTATCCGAAGCAAACACCCTAGAATTTAGCTTTCCTTTCTCTAAATAAATGAACAAAAATTTGAGTTTGACGATCTTTGGGCACTGATAGCACTCGTTGACGTATGGACTAAAAGAAACATCAGGATGAAGAAAAAACAAAAATATGTCCGTAATATTGCTAAAGCTCGTCTACTGTACAACCAAAACTTGTTTGTTTTATTCTTAAGCTCGCGCATATGGCAACGACAGTCGATAAAAATTATTTACAGTAAAAATTCAGCTTAAGTGCTTTAGCTCAACTTCCGCAATGTCGAGTTGTTTCACTGATTCTCAAGCATAAGCACAGCAGAATAGATGACTAGATTAACACGTAGTTACTTAGTATATATTTATGAATTCCGACATGTTCTCTGCTTTCAACACCTCGTAACCAGTCTCAAATAATAAGCGTGAGAAACACCACTAGCGATTTATTACAAACATGACAGCACTCAGCACATGCATTCATGTTCCATATACCTGTAGTTCACCATCCATGGGCATCCTATGTAAAAAGAAAAAGATAACGGTCATAATAATGCTGTTAACAAACACGCTTATTGTCGGCAAAGCATTCGCTTCGGCTTTTCAGTGCATTGCTGTCAGCTTATTTAACTACCAGCGAAGTGTTGTAATTCCTACTGAAGTTTTTCACTTTGCATGCCCACTGCCGCTATGCTACAGCTGTGGCACAAATAAAAGAAGTGACCTCACTATTGATAAAAGCAGCAGTATGTTCTGATGTACGACGGCTGACATGCACTCAGAATAATGATAACGATGATAAAAAAAAAAACGTTTATGAAAATAAGAAAGGAAACCTTGGGTTACGGGAAGAGATGGTCAGGTCCCTAGTCCGGGACACCGTTGGCAAAAGCCGCTGCCCGTGCTCTTTCTATCAGGAAAATTCACCTTTGATAACATGTCGCAGCATAAGTGGCATTTCGTATTTCTACAAATTTAGCATCGCCGTCAGATGATTTTTCGTCACGAAAACAAGAACCAAACCTGTTAATATGTTGAGGAACCCTTGGGACGTGGGTTCAATCGCGCTCAGCATCGGAGAAATTTAAGAGACCTTTTCGTCATTGCAGGGCATCATATTCCCAGTGGCACATAAGCTAGTTACCCATGTGTGCGTCAAAGACGTTCCTTGAAGAGCGGCACGCATCTACTGGCACATACCCAGTGATCCTAGTTGGCATGAAAGAGGTTCATTGAAGACCAGCGCATAGCGAATGGCACATACCCAGTACTCCAAGACGGCGTCAGAGGGTTTCTTCGAACAGCGTTCATTACCCAGTCCTAAATCTACATGCACACATTGGCAAATACTCAGTGACCCAAGTCAATCCGATGATTGATTTCGAGCCTTGTTAACTCTGCACAGCAGGTCGATGCACTAACCATTCGACCACATCCCAGTGACCCAGGTAGGGGGGGAAACGGTTACATACAAAAATAGATGCATAGATAGATAGATAGATAGATAGATAGATAGATAGATAGATAGATAGATAGATAGATAGATAGATAGATAGATAGATAGATAGATAGATAGATAGATAGATAGATAGATAGATAGATAGATAGATAGATAGATAGATAGTCTCCGGGAAGTGCGTGAAACGCCCTAAGAATCGGTTAAAACGGGTTTTCCTTTACGACGTTTATTCCCGCCTCTCACAGTCGCGTTTCAATCGCTACTCCCATAAGTGCCTTTGCTGATGTCGGTGACAATTGGTTGTGGACCACTTTTCGCGAAGCTTCGCGACGCATTTGGGTTTACCTTATTGCCGCGAGACAGAAGAAGAAGATCGGCACCTAAACAGAGGTCAGCATTAGGCCGGCACCGAAGAAGAGGAAGTAGAGGTTGCTCCTCGCCAAATTTATTCGCTTTAGTATATTTACCAAAATTACACATTTGCTAAATATCTTCACTAAGCACAGATATAAAATCTGCCCGACTCTTGGCCATCCCCGTGAGTGGGTATGCGCTAAAGATGATAAGGTCATCATCATCATCATCATCATCATCTTGGCTGGTTGCTGTTACGCCTGTGCTTCTCGCCTGTGAATATTTGTAAATATCCGTTTTTGTGCAACATTTTCAGGTGGAGATGCTGGGTACGCTGCCAGTTCATCACCATTACCCAAGCACGGAACTCTGAAGTGGTCGCTGCGTTATTCCCTCGGTCATGGCCACTGAAGCACGCAGCGCGCCGGAACCTACCATGCAGCAGCCGGAATCTGCCGTGCAGCAGCCGTCCCCGCCATCTCTCATCTTATCGCTTCCGCAAGATCCGGGCAGCTTCTGTGGCACAGATCACGTGGACGTTGAGAATTGGATTGCATGGTATGAGCGTGTCAGCAAACAGAAGAGATGGGATGATACGCTTATGCTGGCGAATGTGGTATTTTATCTGAAAGGAACCGCTCGCGTCTGGTACGAGACGCATGAACACGATCTAACCAGCTGGTACGTTTGCAAATAAAAACTGAATGACTTGTTCGGCAAGCCCTTGGGTCGTCAGCTAGTCGCTAAAAAAGAACTTGGCCCTCAGGCGCAGTCATCTACTAAATCATACATTTCGTATATTCAGGATATTCTAGCGCTTTTCCGTAAAGTTGACGGTAACATGTCCGAAGCGGGCAAGATCGGGAACATACTCAAAGGAATCGCCGATGACGCATTCAACCTCTTCGTATTCAGGAAGTGTACCACCGTGGATGCTATTGTGAAAGAGTGTAGGTGATTCGAACAAGCCAAATCCCGCCGTATCACCCAGCAATTCACCAGGCTCCCTAATACTGCCGCATCGTCATCATGTGAAGAACCACTACCTACGTTAGAATCACCGGTTTCGAGCACTTTGACACGGATGGTTTGCAATGAAATAGAAGCAATGTCACCAGCCCCTCTCGTGCCCGATGCCTCGACTGCCAACCAGCCTATGGTTTCATTGATTCAAGCCATGGTTCGACAGGAGGTCGCTAACTTGAGACTCTCCTCTGTCTGCACTGTTCGCGTGCCACCAGTCGAACCAGTCACACTACCAGTTCCACCAGTCGCCCCGATGAACTAGCCCTTTTACCTGCGATGCCGCAATCCCACTGAGTGGCGGGCTCCGGATGATCGCCCAATATGTTTCGCGTGCTCTCGAGTTGGGCATATTGCACGACACTGCTGGAGCCGTAAGACGTCGCCGACTGGCTGGAGCACCCGGAACCCTCTTCCTAAAGGCTACTCCCGTGCAACATCGTCGCGCTCTCCATGGACTGACACACCCGATGTCGACGCTCGTACCAATGTGTACAGCAGGTCACCATTGCCGCGCGATCGCCGATATCGCTCGCCGCAAGCCCACCGATTCCCTTCGCCACAAGCCCGCCGTTTCCCGTCGCCTGCCAACTCTGGACGCTACACATAGGAAAACTGTTGTACTCGACGCCTACTTGGAAGCGAGCAGCGTTTCCGTGTGCATCAGGCACAACTTGAAAGCCACTGGCGTTTCAAGCGCGGGGCATATAGCGCACGCGCGGTTTGTGCTATACGCACGCCACGTGTGCCTGCTAGCATTGCTACGACTCATGCCGGTGCGCTGCATCCGAAGGTTGTAGTAGCTGTGGGACTTCCAGTGATCACTGCTCAAACAAGAGCATCTATTGACCCTTTTCACGGCGACCCCGTGTGTGCTCTCATGTTTGATCACGTGGTGACGGGTCCATTGCTTGCCTCAGCTGCCTCCGTTGCCTCCGTGTTTACAATGGATGTGTATGACGCCAGTGCGGCTTAGGAAACCTCTGTTTCGGGAGATATCGTAGACGGTGATGGGGTAGGCGACACGAAGGTGTGGCCACAGCTTCAGAAAACACGCAAAAGCGCTTTCGGAGTTGACTAAGCAATCTCCAAATGGTGCGAGCAGCGTTTATGGTACTTGCTCTAAAAGTGGGGCTAAATATATTCTCCAAGCTATCCAAACTTTCCACTCATGAATTGAATCAAGATTAGTGTGTTTTGCTCCTCGTTCTTTATTTGGCAAATATTTTGAAGGAGCGGTTGTCATGTTTCTGACTCAGTAAAGTTCCTCGGTGCGGTCACTATCTGATTATTTTCTGCCTAATTACTCGCGGATGTGCTCAGTTCCGTTAGATTTGTTCTTTTTGCGCACAAGACTTGAAACGTAGCTGTTCTGTACATTGTAATGCCTTGTAGCAAAGACGTATTATCGCTAGTGACTCGCTTACTCTTGCGGACCGCCACGAAACATTCACGTTCGACCATACGCGTGCTATCGGTCTAGTATCGTCACTTATTGTGCATATCGAGTGATCATATTCACTTATTTTTGAGACGTTGGCGAAAGAGTGGGCATAAGTTGTCCATGCCAGTTGGGGTAGATGAGTGTAGATACTTTGCGCAAAATCTACTACGAAAGGAAGCCGCGCTACTGCCTTTCTGATTGTTTAACGAGCAGTATTCACTCTTGCTGACCTACGGGGGCTGAAGACCCTTCTTTGAAGGTTAGCGATAGAAAGTTAGTGGATGGGCAAATTTCTGTATCCACGAGGAAAGCTTTACATCTAACAGCAAGAGAAACAAGTACGGACAGCTGCAGTAGCAATCCGCGATGTTGGTCACACAGATTCATTCCACTCCTTAATATGCCAGTCACTCTTTTTTCAGCCAAATACTGCACACGCCTTCAACTCTCATATTTCAATCCAGCATGAATGGAGCATACCGGGTTAGCGAAAACTCAGTTGCATTTCCGACAGCTGATCGCACAGAAGCAAGGAAGAAGCGGTAATGATTTCGTATTCCTGCGCGGTCGCTGACGCGACGTACGTCACGTCGCCGAAAGCGCCATCTCGTTTCTCTAGAATAAACTGCGGAGGAACAGGGCGCCGTCGATATGATAGTTACACTCCATTAAAGAGGTGTCACAGCCAGATTTTGTGCGAATGCCTGCCGCTTTTGAAAGCGATCATCGAATACTGAAGCAAGGCTAGGCTGTAGATGTTCGCTTAGGCCGACCGAGTGGTAAGTAAGTTGACGGACGCCTGGATTAGTGGTTGCCATTTGGCGCACGAAGAACTCAACAAGCGGCCTGATGCAAAGCACACCGCAGGTACATGGTGTGGTTCGTGAATGGTTATACGGCATCTGCCGGTGAGAGAAAATGAAGGTGCTAAGCATATCGATATAGTTTATAGGGGATATAGTCCATTCATGCTGCAGGAGGTGTTTAGACATAACCAAAGTTGATGCAATCTTGCTCAACTGTACACACTTGCCAGCCCACACAGAATTAATTACCAAGAAAAAAATACTAATAATGAAGACATACCATCTCATAAATATTTCAATGTTCAGTTCGCCCTTGTGCTGGCCTCTCCATCTCCAAATTAATTCTGGTGAAAGCTTTCTTAAAAAGTAATTATGGGAAATATCAGAGCAAGCGTAAGAATTCTTTTTAAAACTAAAGGCTTTCTGCAACACCGATGAACTTGAATTGAGGGCGTATAAAATTACGAAACGAAAGTGTTTACGGAAATGCCTAGGGTTTATTTCTATCAGCACATTACCTTGGAGTTATTAAATTAAAGGAACATCCTGTTTGCGTTTCGCGCAAATTCTATTAGTCTGAACAAACTCACCCAGCGCTGCCTTCAAGGGTGGCTCACTGTCGGAGCACAGAGGCAAATAAGAACGAGAATAGCGAGGCAACACCGAACGATCGTTGAACGACGTTGTTTATCTTTCTGTGCAAATGAACACGCTATTTTCATTAACACCGGAACAATGTAACTGGGGGCGTATATCGTTCGCAAAGTTTAGGAGACGCCGCAACTGATACTTTCTTTTCACCTGTCTTTCTGTTCTTATTGCGGCAAGCTCGTATGCATCACAAGCGTTTACTAAAATGAATTTACCACACTGTGCACTAAGCTGCTGAACCACTGAGAGGATGAGTACTTGGATGGTAGAAGTGATTGATCATGTACAGAAATAAATCGCTATATTAGTCAGAAAGAATATGTGGTGCAATAGGAAGCGAAAAGAAACAGTTATAGTGTACACCTGCTAATAATATCTGAATGAAAGATAACTTGCGCTGCGTATGAGTAGGAAAGCAATACAGACAACAGACTAGACCGGAGTGGAGAATACGCATGGCTTCGTGTAATCGTTTACTTTATGGTTGAAGTGCGAAACGTGATAAACGGAGGAACACGCTGACAATATCTAAAAGAAACATTAAAGTCTGCCTCAAGAAGATGAGCTAGGAAGGCCGTTTCAAGGAAGAAATAAGTTTAAAATAGGGCGTACCTAGCAAAGATCATGTATAGCCATGGTATTTTAACGTATGCTGGCCATTTACATCAAAAGTGCTCTTCTGCAATTTATGAGAGATTCCTTTGTGTTTACTCCGACAAACAAAAAAGCTAATTTATAATCTTTAGAGCTGCTATAGATATGTTCAATGGACGAACAAGGTGTCAACTATTGCAATTTTTTTGGCAGCTCAATTAAAGAAGTTTGTAACTGCAATGCAGCAGTTTTGTATTAACGTCATCACATCCTAACATAACTAATCAACATCAGCCTATATTTATATCTGCTGCAGGAAGAAGGCCTCTCCCTGCGATCTCCAGTTACCGCTGTCTTGGGCAAGCTGATTCCAACTTGCACCTGCAAATTTCCTAACTTCATCACCCCACCTAGTTTTCTACATCCTCGACTATGCTTCCCTCCTCTTGGTGTCCATTCTGTAACTCTAATAGTCCACCGGTTATCTACCCTACGCATTACATAGCCTCCGAGCTCCATTTCTCGCTCTTAATGTCAACCAGAATATCTGCTTTCCCCTTTTACTCTCTGATCCACACCGCTCTCTTTCTGTCTCTTAACGTTAGGCCTAACATTTTATTGCGATAGCAATAATATGGACACTTCAACCGCATTTCTGCCGTCGGCGTCGCCGTCGCCGTCGCCGTGAGGTTCCCTATAAATAAAATCTTCGCCGCGCGCCGTATGCCCGAGCGGAAGCGTGCGGGGACGCGCGCTATCACGGAGAGCGAACGCACTCAATCTCCCATGCGCAAGCAAGGAAGCGGGAAGCCAGCGCCGGAGGGAGCGGGGGGGGGGGGGCGCACTTCTACTCTGCCAACAACCGCGCTCGTCGCTCGCTCGCACCGTCGCTTATCTCCACACGGCTCTGACCTTTATGCGCCGTGCATTCGCCGCTCTGTTTCCGTTGAAGCGATAGACCGCACGTACCTTCGCCCGTTGCTGCGGCGTATGCGCTTGCTGCCAGCGTTTTGACAGTCGTTGTCTGCAGTCATTCAGTGTGATCTATTCATGTTTGTTTGTGCGCGATCACACCACGCTTGTTCAATCAGTTAGTAATAGTCGGGCAACATTTTCCAACGCACGCTATTTTCCAACGCACCCTATACACGCAGTGCTGCCCAGGTCAGCAGTGCAGCACTACAGGTGTGTCCCTTCGCACACGCTGCCCACGGGAAGCGCTTCTCATCAACACCACCGTTTCACACGCGCCTTCTCGTGGTCATCGAGTCTCTCTTCATGTCGGTCTACTTACGCCGCAGCACACCTGCTTACTTAATCAGCTCATGTTTACTACAATTTATATTGCTACCAAAGCCGCTCACCTTACTTCGTATGACATTGCTGTGTTGCTATCGCATTCATTGCTTCGCCGTTAGGGCGAAACTGTGACATTTTTTTCGTTTCATCGTTCTTTGTGCGGTCTTTAATTTGTTCTCGAGTTTCTTTGTTAACCTCCAAGTTTCTGCCACATCTGTTAGCACTGATAGAATGCAATGATTGTACACTTTTCTTTTCAACGACAGTGGTAAACTCCCAGTCAGGATTTGTCAATGGCTGCCGTATGCATTCCAACCCAATTTTATTCTTTTGTAAATTTCTTTCTCATGATCAAGGTCCCCTGTGAGTAATTGACCTAGATAAACGTACTCCTTTACACACTCTAGAGGCTGACTGGAGATTCTGAATTCTTGTTCCCTTGCCAGGCTATTGAACATTAGTTTTGTCTTCCGCACATTAATCTTCGACCCCACTCTTACACTTTCTTGGTTAAGGTCCTCAATAATTTCTTGTAATTCGTCCCCATTGTTGCTGGATATGAAAATGTCATCTGGAAACCGAAGGTTACTGAGATATTCGTTGTCTATTTTTAGACTCCTCAAGTCTAAGAGCTTGAATACTTCGTCTAAGCATGCAGTAAATAGCGTTGGGGAGATTGTGTCTCGTTGTCTGTCGCCTTTCATGATAGGTAATTTTCTACTTTTCTTTTGGAGAACCAATGTAGCTGTGGAATGTTTGTAGATATTTCCGACGATATTCACGTATGCCTCCTGTACTCCTTGATAACGCAATGCCTCTATGACTGCTGGTATCTCTACTGTATCAAATGCATTTTTATAATATTTGAAACCCATATAGAGAGGTTTATTGTACTCCGCAGATTTCTCCATTATCTGATTGATGACGTGAATGTCAGCCATTGTAACATAACTAAACATAATGATCGTAACATAACTAAACCGATTCAAACGTAAACTGTAGAGGAAAAGGCAAATGTTCACCGAGTTCATGACTAGACTCAAGTCACATGGGGGCATCGCTTCGCCTCCCTCCCCCCCCCCCCTTGCTGATGGGGGCAATTGGTGATGTATCTAGTTTTATTTTATAAAATACTGACGCCACACATATTTCAATAATATTGGTGGTCGAAAAATTAGGTAGTGTAATTTCACATGGCAAGTGCGAACACTCCTACCCCTCTAACTGGCCATATAAAACTGATTGCGCTTTCACGCTTCCCATTGGTTTATATTTTTACGCGCGAGCGTACATGGCCTGTCTTAGAAATCGGCAAGATTAAGTCGGAGATCTGGGAGCGAGAAGTGCTGGAGGAGGAGGGTGCCTGGAGGTAGAGAGGAGGCACGCGGGCCGGGGAAGGTGCGGATGATGATACAGCGGAGGGCGAAGGGGGGGGGGGGGGGGGCAGGAAGCGGAGCGTCGCGGAGGAGGAGAGTAGGTGGAGGCACGCTGGGTTCCCTTCCCCGGTCAGTTGCTACGGGCTCTGTTTGCGCTATGGATGTACCAGATCCAGCTCGCGATCGTGAGGCCGAGCGCGAATCGACCAACGCCGAAGTCGTCGCCAAACTCCGGGCATGAGCTGAAGAAGACCGGCAAAACGCGTGGGATAAGTGCGCCAAAGAGACTCCCGCAAAACGTGCTACGCGTCTTGCGACAATGCGGGCGTGTCATGCAAGACAATATGGCTTAGAAACTTTGGAACAGCCCCCATTATTTTCGCGTAAGCAGCGTTCACGCTGAGAAACGTCACTACAATTTTTTTTTCTTTGTCGCAACGAGGATTACCATTTAAGAGCAAAATAATGGGGCAGCGATACACCAGACGCTAAATCAAATGCGAAACAGACTAACAAAAAGAGAAGCTGGCTATATCATGCCGCCGTTCTCGCAGTTAGGGTATTGATTGATGAGTGCAGTTTAATGGTGCATGGGCCACGCATGGCCATAGAGCGCCAGACTAGTTTACGCAGTGGAAAAAAATGCCTAATTTGACTAATGATATGCTAGTAAACTTCTCATTATTCTCTATAGGCCACAATTTGGTTTGCGAAATTGATGCGAAACGGTAAGGAATTTATATCTGTTTTGCAGAAATCGTAATATAGCACCACTTTCGAGGTATGTGTTACTAAATTGTCCAACAAAATACATTGGTGACTGAGTGAAAAATTTCTCAAAAGTGTCAATATGGCCGTCCAGAATGATTTTTGGAAATGAACGTGTTTCTTAAAATATGGTTCGTCGCGGAGTTCACTACGTCTTTCTTTTGATTTTCACTCCGTACCCTCGAATTCTTCCTCCCCTCCGAGTCCTGAAAACTGCGGTAGTCTTATAAGTACGGATAGGGTTGGCTGTTTATTGGCCCTGTAA
Source organism: Dermacentor silvarum (assembly GCF_013339745.2). NCBI lineage: Eukaryota > Metazoa > Arthropoda > Arachnida > Ixodida > Ixodidae > Dermacentor > Dermacentor silvarum. The sequence continues at coordinate 151,354,056 of NC_051155.1, read as the reverse complement.
GCACAATACCATTGAAGGCATTTTGATTCCCGACAGTTTGATCATGTACAAAGCGCCATGAAATCATTCCTGAACTTTCTATGTGAAACTGGCTTAGACACCCATCTCTGGAACATGTGTGGAGTCAATATTGCGCGAAATGTGTTTGCAAGAGAATGTTTTCTATGTAATATATATAATGCGACCATAGTGCAGATTCGCATATTGGACAAAGTGGGTGTATAGTAACTCACTGAACAATTTTGATAGGTGTACATTGTTTGTAATTGACCTAGATAAACGTACTTCTTTACAGACTCTAGAGGCTGACTGGCGATCCTGAATTCTTGTTCCATTGCCAGGCTAATGAACATTATCTTTGTCTTCTGCATATTCATCTTCAACCCAATTCTTACACTTTCTCGAATAAGGTCCTCAATCATTTGTTGTAATTCGTCTCCATTGTTGCTTAATAGGACAATGTCATCTCCAAACCGCAGGTTGCTGAGATATTCCCTGATCATGAGACCCTGATCATTTAGACCCTGATCATGAGAAAGAAATTTACAGAAGAATAAAATTTGTTATGAGTGCATACGGCAAGCATTGCCAAATCCTAACTGGAAGCTTACCCCTGTCATTGAAAAGAAAAGTGTACAATCATTGCAATCTACCGGTGCTAATATAGGGGGCAGAAACTTGGAGGTTAACAAAGAAATTCGAGAACAAGTTAAGGACCGCACAAAGAGCGATGGAACGAAAAATCTTAGGATTAACGTTAAGAGACAGGAAGAGAGCGGTGTGGATCAGAGAAGAAACGGGGATGGCCCATATTCTAGTTGACATTAAGCGGAAGAAATGGAGCATGGGCAGGCCATGTAATGCGTAGGATGGATAACCGGTGGACCATTAGGATTACAGAATGGATACCAAGAGAAGGGAAGCGCAGTCGAGGACGGAAGAAAACAAGGTGGGATGATGAAGTCAGCAAATTTGCAGGAGCAAGTTGGAATACGCTAGCGCAAGACTGGGGTACTTGGAGCTCGCAGGGAGAAGCCTTCGTCCTGCAGTGGACATAAATATTGACTGATGATGATGATGATGATGATGATGATGATGATGATGATGATGATGAGATTGTTTGTATTTTCCTGTGACCAGTTCTCACCGGCTATCAAATGTTAGGCGTTATTGTTCGGCGCACGACATGTCTGTATGTATCAGAACAATCTCAATTATTATAGCCGATTCTATCTGTTGCCTGTGTTGTTGCTGAACTTTGCAAACCGATTGAATGCGTGACGCGAATAGCGTTGTACTTTTTGGGAGGCATGCGAGCATCATCGATTACGCTGGATCATTCGACGAGTGATGCATAAAAGCCGACTTCCTTGACCGGCTGATCAGAATCTCGACGATCACCGACGATCGCCGCCATCATTGTGCTCGAGCGTTACGTGTTTTGTTGGCTAGGAGTTCTACCAAAAAGGGGCTAAATTTGGGACTCACAGGTTTGACACTACGTCCTTCTTCTTCCTCACTACAACGTCACAATTTAATAATCAATCAATCAATCAATCAATCATGTTTATTTAACGTGCCCAGGAACAACACTAAGGTCTGAGGGCTGGCGCACGCATACATTACAAACCAAAAAACAAAACACTGTAGGGGAGAATCATTAAAAAATAAATGAACAAAAATAAAAATTGTCGTAATAATAATAATAAAAATAATAATAATAATAATAATAATAATAATAATATATTATTATTATTATTATTATTATTATTATTATTATTATTATTATTATTATTATTATAAATGTCCCAGTTTCACCCTAAGGCGAAGCAATGAATGCGATAGCAACACAGCAACGTCATACGAAGTAAGGTGAACGGCTTTGGTAGCAATATGAATTATAGTAAACATGAGCTGATTAAGTAAGCAGGCGTGCTGCGGCGTAAGTAGACCGACATGAAGAGAGACTCGATGACCACGAGAAGGCGCGTGTGAAACGGTGGTGTTGATGAGAAGCGCTTCTCGTGGGCAGCGCGTGCGAAGGGACACACCTGTAGCGCTGCACTGCCGATCCGGGCAGCATTGCATGTGTAGAGTGCGTTGGAAAATGTGGCCCGACTATTACTAACTGAATGAACAAGCGTGGTGTGAGCGCGCACAAACAAACATGAATAGATCACACTGAATGACTGCAGACAACGACTGTCAAAACGCTGGCAGCAAGCGCATACGCCGCAGCGGGCGAAGGTACGTGCGGGCTATCGCTTCAACGGAAACTGAGCGGCGAATGCACAGCGCACACAAAGGTCAGAGCCGTGTGGAGATAAGAGACGGCGCGGGTGAGCGACGAGCGCGGTTGTTGGTAGAGTAGAAGTGCGCCCCCCCCCCCCCCCCGCTCCCTCTGGCTCTCGCTTCCGGCTTCCTTGCTTGCGCGTGGGAGATTGAGTGCGTTCGCTCTCCGTGATAGCGTGCGTCCCCGCACGCTTCCGCTCGGGCATACGGCTCGCGGCGAAGATTTTATCTATACGGAACCTCACGGCGACGACGACGGCAGAAATCCCGTTGAAGTGTCCACATAATGCGCAATAATAATAATAACAACAACAACAACAACCACAACAACAATAATAATAATAATAATAATAATAATAATAATAATAATAATAATAATAATGCTAATAAATTGTGGATTTGTGGATTTAGAGAGTACAAATATGGGTAATACACAGTGCGAGCAGAAACACGGGGACGAATAGCAGACAGGGACAGGCGCTGTCTGTTATTCGTCCCCGTGTTTCTTCTCGCGCTGTGTACTACCAAGATTAATGACCAAATAACCCAGTCAGTCACCTTAAGAAATACGGGCCCACCTAAGCCAACAAATGGCTTGTGGGGAAGTGCCCGGCAGCAAGCGACAAGTCAAAGAATACGCCACTATCGGTTCACATCACCAAGATAACTGGACAAGGGAACAGGCAATATGGTACTCGCCTGTTATCTAACCTCTCTCTTCCCCTCCCACTTCCCACTTCCCTTTGCCCCTGCGAGGAATGCCACACTAGAGACAAGATCTCCAGTGCGACCTTCTTTATGTAAAACAAAGACAAGGGCCTCTCATACGCACCTGCGTTGGTGATGCCGATTTATGCATCAACGAGAGTGTCACAACACTTTCAACGTATTAAAGAACATCATGATTGTGGATCCTTCAATAGTACATGACAATATCGCTTCGAAGTCTCAGACGTCGTACAAGAAGCCCGAGAGAGCTGTTAATCAATGAACAAGCTAAGACATAGAGGAAGACCAAAGCTCCGAACCTTTTTTATCAACATCCCCTGTGGCAACAGGCATCCTAGCTATACTTTCTCTCGGAGAGTTTCACTTAGAGGGCTTCGCCGAGCCCTCGACAACAGGCATCTTCACTCCGTATTCCTTGTCCTTGCCCGCTACTACGCTCTGTTCTGGAAGCGGTGTTTATAAACGGCGTGTCTCTCGCATTGAACGACAGTGGGAAAGAGAGAGAGAGAGAGAAGGAAGGACGTGCCACCACTTCACCTTTCCTCTTCGCCACGCTGCCGTCTGTCGGCTGTCATTGCATTTTAAGTGAATCGCGGTATTCGTCGTCGCGTTGCTACCAATAACAGCAGCCTGCGTCCCCTTCCAAGTTTAGATTTCTTTTTCCACGAGGGCTGACGTGGTTTTCACTGCCATCCGCAAACGACGCTTTGCAGCCTTGATTGCATCGCCTAGGCTTCCTACATCTTTTAACGCTGTCTGGCGCTCGCTCTCTAGGCTTCTCATTTCACTGCGCTCCGTCATTTTCTTCTGCTTTTAAAGCAGGAGGAGAGCTTGCGTTCCAATGCTTACGCTTACTAACCGCAAGTACGTCGGTATTCAGTTTGTATTGTTCAAGCTGCATAGTCGCAGTATTTTCACAATACTGTCTTATTGTATGTTACTGCGACAGCCGATAGAATATAGGAGTTAGAAGCAATTATGCTGCTTTGGAACAGTTGTATAGTTCTTCACAGAGCCGTTCCGAACCGTTAAAATAAATGCTTCGGAACCGACGAAGTAAGCGCAAGCTAACACACATACACCAAAAAAGAAAACAAACGGACAGGGTATGAGCAACGCCTTAAAATGTTTGTTTTAAAGCGTAGTCGCAAAATGAATATTAGTGGCGCGCACATGCTGAGCTGCGTAAATGTCTGGGGGGTACACGATTACTGGCATTTCAGTGCCTTCCTGTATAAGGGTCACATTCTCCCCGCCTCCATGCATATGTAGAAGTCACTTAGTACCAAGTGGGCGTACTTATTTCAACTTATAATAAGAACTTTTGATTCTCAATACTATGCGACACAACCGCGACAGTTCTCATGTTCAGCCAAATGCGTGCATTTTTAGGATGCCGCAGTGCGCCAGTGAAAAGTGATGTCATGTCCTTTCTATGCTAGCTGGTGACAGAGCTGTCTTATTTCCAGCACTAGCTGGTCTTGTGGTCCACGACGTAGAACGGAAAACAGAATGTATAAGAGGCTGCCTTTCCATCGGTAAATATGCTTCATCTTCATGGTATTTCTTCATGAATATTGCTAAGTGCGCTGCAAAGTGCAGCAAGTTCCGCAGCAGTCGACGTTTTCCGGTGATGTGTTTTAAACTTTATGGTTATCGCTCTTGTGGGGAAATTCACAGCTCCTCCACATCCGCCTACAGTTGTCGAGCCATCAGTGCACGTAAATCTGAAAATGGTTCTTGCATGCTTACAGAGACATGGTATATAGTACTGTCTAAGCCCATGCGTTCTTTTTTCTGCAAGCATGACCGCTTATTTTTGACCAGAAGCGTTCTCCGGAAGCCAGAAGCTCGCTCCGGAACCGGAAGCGGAACCGGAAGTGGAAACGGAAGCGGAAGTCGGCTTCCGGTTATACTATACATATACATATATATATGTATATATGCGTATACATACATGCATAGCGGTGTTCATGCCAACCAGAGCTACGGACTTCTAGTGAACAATTCATAAAACTACATGCGGCGTCTCATTCACGTACGGACACACAACGCCATTTATTGAGCAATTCATAAACTAGTGGTGGCTACATACTACTACTACTACTACAGAGGAGGGAACGACCCACACCCTAAGGAGCTTCGCCCCTAAAAGTTGTTGCCACCTGTGTCATCAGGCTTTATCGGGAAAACGTTCCGTGTCACCAAGTGCGGCTGTTCTTCGACCTTCGTTGCTAGCAGCAGTGGTTATAATTTGACATTTTGTTTTTGTGCATATATATGTAATGATAAATGCGCGAGTGCGATTCACCGTACATCTCGTCTGACGTCCCTTCGTCTTCAGCACCTTTCAAGCTTCCAAAACAACGTCTGGTGAGGATTTCCCATACCATCCCCTTTAATCCGTGATAAATATGCACCAAATTTTTGTAATTGTCTTGTGTCCTACCGTACTATAATCTAGCTCTATTACTTTTTTTATTATCTCGTAATGTTACCTACACCTGCGGCAATCCCGCCCATCTTTTTCTTGCTCCTTTTCTACGAATACTCCGAACTGCTCTAAACGCTGCCTTGCTTATCTGGACCGCTAACAAGTTAACGCTGCCATAACTTCAAACTTCAGCTCTTCTGTAGGGTGGACGTTTCCTGTGATTATATTGTATTTATTCTCTTTACACTCCAATACAATGTGTTGAGGTGCCTCTAGGACTTTTCCTGCAGAGGATACATGCCTCAGCTTGTTGAATGTATTTGCTCCTATAGCAGCCAGCTCTGGCCTCAAAAAGCAATGCACTGCCGGTTAGGTTGTCGTACAAATTTTGTTTACCGATATTTTGCTAGCCACATTTGTAAGTTCTACGAACATTTTTGTTCCCCTCCTCTGCACAGAATTTACCTGTCTCGCTTTTTTTTCTTAACTACTTGTGCCTTCAATTATCTCTCACTTGGTTTTCAACTCTGCTTGCCTTCTCAGCCATTCCGTGCTTACGATTTTGTGGTAGCTACAAGTGCATTAGGCACGTATTTCTGTTAATCCATGTTCATGAGCATTTACTGAAAAGTAATCTTGCGCTGCGCTTCTCTGACTTCAAAGGGGCGAAACGCGTCTCGCCCTTTCCTGCTTCATTTGTGCTTTTACCATGGGCTCGCGATGCCAATCTGGCCAACAATATTTGGGTAAACCTAGAACTCCTCCAACATTGTTTATTTTAGGCACGGAATGGAATTTTCAAGCGCTAGCGCTGGCAGCATTACCTCTTTAAAAATGTCCAAGTGTAGCTCATGTGTGTGTGTGTGTGTGTGTGTGTGTGTGTGTGTGTGTGTGTGTGTGTGTGTGTGTGTGTGTGTGTGTGTGTGTGTGTGTGTGTGTGTGTGTGTGTGTGTGTGTGTGTGTGTGTGTGTGTGTGTGTGTGTGTGTGTGTGTGTGTGTGTGTGTGCGTGCGTGCGTGCGTGCGTGCGTGCGTGCGTGCGTGCGCGTGTGTGTGTGGTGCTTAATGTAGTTGTTAAAGAGAGTGGCGGAAATAAAACACAATCACATTTGGAGAATACGAAGCAGCATCGCTGAACTTACGCTGCTTTTTTTAGCAGAATGGGCTGCTCATTATGTGAGACACGAAACGAATAGAAGATGCCTAATCAGGGCTATCACAGCACACGGGTCTACACGTGCGCATCACAAAAAGCTTTCTGTCTACTATGAAAATTCACAAAGTGGTTCGCTCACGTAACCGCTCTGTTATTACAAATATCGGCAGATCCCACACATATCATGGGAAATCGGTGATAGGCAAGCATTTTTTTTATGTTTACTGAAATGCTGTCATTTACCTTCTGCTTCTTCTTTCAGATCTTTGTAGCTCAATGCACGCTCTGTTCGAATTTCGTTCACTTAAATTTCTGCACCCACGGCTCCTTCTGTTGCATTATTTTTTTGCCGCTGATGTTGTGTTATCATCGCCGCTAGAGCGATAGCGGCGGCGCGACTATCGTGACAGTTTGTTATATCAACCCAGTCATGTGGCCACCAAGCTGCATTCCACCACGAGCCGTCATGGAATAAACCACGCTTGGTTTTGCTTACGCCTTCTTCCTTCGTCTGATCAACAAGAAGACAGTAAGGGATATCCGAAATTATAACGTGGAAAAGATTGAGGAAGCTGTAAAATATGGACGCAGCATTAAATCAGTGAGAAGAAAACTTTGCATACGACAAGGCAAAATTAATGCACTTAAATATAAGCAGGGTAATATCATCAGCAATTTCGATGACATAGTAAAAGCAGCAGAAGAATTCTATACTGACCTGCACAGTGCGCAGAGCAGCCATGCTACTTTCATTCGAAGTATAGTGATGAACAGGATACAGAGGCTCCTTCTATACCTGGCGATGAAATTAGAAGTGCCTTGAAAGACATGACCAGGGGAAAAGCTACTGGAGAAGCTGGAATAACAGTCGATTTAATCAAGGATGGAGGAGATATCATACTTGAAAAGCTTGCGGTCCTTTATACGCAATGCCTCAGGACTTCAAGTGTACCAGAAAGCTGGAAGAACGCCAACATTGTACTCATCCATAAGAAGGGAGACATTGAAGAATTGAAGAATTATAGACCCATTAGCTGGCTTTCAGTATTGTATAAAATATTCACCAAGATAATTTCGCAGAGAATCAGTGCAACACTTGACTTCAGCAAACCATGAGATCAGGCTAGCTTCAGGAAGGGATATTCTACAATGGATCATATTCATGTTATCAACCGGGAAATAGAGAAATCTGCGGATTACAATCAACCTCTCTATATGGCTTTCATAGATTATGAAAAAGCATTTCATTCAGTAGAGATACCAGCACTCATAGAGGCATTGCGCAAGCAAGGAGTACAGGAGGCATACGTGAATATTGTTACGACTCATTGCGTATGAGCCTGCCATTAAAGGACCGCTGTGCTACGTGAAGAGGAAGAAGACTGGACATGCCTCGTGAGATGCTGTCAGCCATTCTCTGGTAGCAGCAGCCTATAAATATTGTCTCTCCCGTGTACTTGTGAATCCCCTTGACAATAGGGTGGAGGTACGGGGTACTAGAGAATGGCTGACAGCATCTCACGAGGCATGTCCCGTCTTCTTCCTCTTCGCGTAGTCACTCCCGTGTAATTTCGAATCCCCGTGACAATATCTTGGCAAATATCTACCAGGATTGCACAGCAATCTTGGTTCTCTACAAGAAAAGTAGAAAGATACCTATCAAGAAAGGGGTAAGGCAAGGAGACACAATCTCTTCAATGCTATTCACTGCATGCTTAGAAGAAGTATTCAAGCTCTTAGACTGGGAAGGCTTAGGAGTGAGGATCAACTGCGAATATCTCAGCGACCTTCGGTTTGCAGATGTCATTATCCTATTCAGCAACAATGGAGACGAATTACAGCAAATGATTGAGGACCTTAACCGAGAAAGTGTAAGAGTGGGGTTGAAGATTACTATGCCGAAGAGAAGCCGAAGTTCAATAGCCTGGCAAGGGAACAAGGATTCAGGATCGCCAGTCAGCCTCTATAGTCTGTAAAGGAGTACGTTTATCTAGGTCCATTACTCACAGGGGACCCTGATCAAGACAAAGAAATTTAGAGAAAAATAAAATTGGGTTGAAGTGCATACGGCAGGCATCGCCAAATTCTCACTGGGACCGCACCACTGTCGCTGAAAAGAAAAGTTTACAATCATTGCATTCTACCGGTTCTAACATATGGGGCAGAAACTTGGAGGTTAACAAAGAAGCTCGAGAAGAAGTTAAGGACCGCGCAAAGAGCGATGGAACGAAAAATGTTTGGCCTAACGTTAAGAGACAGGAAGAGAGTGGTGGGTATCAGAGAACAAACGGGGATAGCCGTAATTCTAGTTGACATTAAGCGGAAGAAATGAAGCTGGGCAGGCCATGTAATGCGTAGGATGGATAACCGGTGGACCATTGGAGTTACGGAATGGATACCAAGAGTAGGGAAGCGCAGTTGAGGACGGCAGAAAACTATGTGGGGTGATAAAGTCAGGAAGTTTGCAGGCGCAAGTTGGAATAAGCTAGCGGAAGACAGGGGTAATTGGAGATCACAGGGAGAAGCCTTCGTCCTACGGTGGACATAAATATAGGCTAATGATGATGATGATGAAATTGAGCACTCTGCTAAACTATATTGCTTCCATTTTACCTCTGAGTGATATGTATCGTTATAGAGTACCGCTTTGGTGAAGGCACTATCGTGGTTTACGTGGCGTTTGACGTGGGGCATGTCGGTAGCAACCAGGAACAATCTTTTTTCTTTCTTGAAAGGCTTGCGGTCACTAAATAACTTGTGCATGTATTTCGAGCGGGCGATTCAATTCTTCTTATGACGAAACGTAGCATAATTGACTTTACAATATTCAAATATATATTTACTCTGTAATTATGATGACTCATCATAATATGCACAAATATTCCTTCTACCACCTTTATTTGCTTTCAGTGGAGTCTCAAGCACCCTGGCCTAAAAATATGTATGTTTAACGCATGTATCGACAATCAATAATAGTTCTTGTCTGAAAGGGATAACGGCAGTGGCTGCGAAAAGCGCGCTGGGGTCACCCTTGGTTGGCTATGCGCCGGCTTCCGCAGAAAAGACTTGGTTCCTTTTAACAGCGAAGCTAGCTGTTGAGCCACCCAGTAAAACGTGCGCATTTCACTAAAAGCCAGCCGCGCCGTAGCCATGGCAAGCAGCGAACGCCACAGCTGCCTGCCACTGCGTTGCCAAGCAACCACCTCGCGGAGCGTCGCTTGCTATGCTCGGGAGAGAGAAAGAGAAAATGAGTGCGAGAGAGAGAAACAAATTGTAGCACCACCAACGAGGCAACGCGCCGAGGTGCTACTGACGCCAACCGCGCTTCTCCGTTTCCCCGCGTTAGCGCCGAAGGCTCGCAGTGCCCGTGACATGAAAAACTCCTTATACAGCTTTATGTTGCTGTATAAGAAGCCCGCGAGTACAGGCAAAGTGCCTCGAGCGGCCAGTCACACGGCAGTCCTGCGTGTATTCGCGGGCGTCTTTCACACTCGGAAAAACACATTTATGTAGCAGATAATGAGCACCAGAAAGCTGCATCGGGAGTTTTTCATATTGCTCTACAACTTTCTCATTGGCACTTTGATAATTAGGACAGTGCTTCTTGAGTGAGATAATTAATTACAATTACCTAAATAAATCTCAGTAACGAAAAAATTACTGGCGGCTACTCTACTGTAGTGGTAAAAATACGCACTAGGTTTGTTTCGCGTACCGCCGTTTCTCTTTTTTTAAATCATGCTGCATGATAGCGGGGACACCATGTATATATATATATATATATATATATATATATATATATATATATATATATTTGGGTACCTTGAAACGTGACTGCGTTCAACATTGCCATTCAGATAACTGGCCCTAAAGTGCTATAACTGGATAATTATGCAAAATTTGTCAATTCGGCTTCTTAAACTCAGGTTATTAGCGACAAATTGTAACTGCCTCACCGAGAAACCCCTTCGCAAAAATAGAGGTTCACTGCACACTCTTTTTTTTCATAAAAACGCTGTTTGTTCTAATTAAAGAACACAGACGTCTACTCAGAACAATGTTCATTTAAAGGTGACCGTTATAGTTGCGAGCTCAGCGGCCTGTCGTTTTATTTCTTTTTTTCTGTTCGCTGCTGCAGTTGGAGATGAGTCGAACTTGATCGCGTCGGTCCAACACCCACAAGGAAAAGGCTTGGGCCAGCCCAACGATGCAAAAGTGTTGCTCTTGGTGAAATCGGCCAGGCCCCACAAAGAAAACGATACCTCGCTCTTACGTCGTGTGGGAACTCGAAGCCAGGTTTCTTTTGGCTCCCTCTGTCACTCCGAGTTCCCTTGGCCAAACACGGAACTTCCAACTCACTAATTAGCGGTCTTTATCAGCAAAAGCCTAGAACCTTGCCGACTGCCTCCCACGTCTAGTGCTGCGTTCTGGCGAGCACTGACAGACTAAACTATACTGGAAGGCGTATAAGAGAAAGATTCTTGCTCATTTTTAGCTGTGCTTTGATTACCTTTCCCGCTTTCGGCACGCCGCGCCTTCTGTCGGCCTCTCGCTGCCTCAGTGCGCCCCAGTGATGTTTCATTTTTTCTGTGTTCTGCATTGTAGCTGTGCGGTGGCGGTTGCTATATTGAAGTGACAACGCGCGAGCTCCAGCCTTCTACGCCGGCTGCCAATTCTTGGCATTAAAGAGATATTTAATGAGCCCCAATTAGGCCTTAAATTAGTGGGCGAAAGCGTTATCACAACAGTTAGCTCGGCAGCTCTCAATAGTGCCTAGAAGTTAAAGAACGTTCCTACATGACGGCTAACGCAGCAATTTGTAATTTGAGAGCGCGCACCTTGTTTAAGTCTGTTGCATAGCTGTTGTCACGATTTTTTTTTTTGTGCGAAAGCTTGAAACTGCACATTGAGATGAAGAACCGCCGTCTGCAGCAGCAAAACCGCACGTAAATTCCCATCGCCTGCGACGCCACGTCACCAATGCGCCTCTCGCTCTCGCCGTCTCGCCTTCGGAAGGCGGCGTGCAGTCTATATATATATATATATATATATATATATATATATCACAGCCCCAATGGCCTTACTTGCTGCGTGCACCTGCGGCCTTGGTGGCCGCTGCTGCTTCCTCTGTCTCTCATCGCGGAAGACGCTGGTGGCATGTGCCATTAGCACCACACGCTGCGGTGCTTGCTGGCTCGGGCAGCGTGGACTGCTACTGTACATTGCCCGCAGCTCAAAACTAGAAGTACCGCTCGGTGGCAATAAATTGGACATCAATGCTCTCACATTCACAACTCGTAAGAAGTGCTTAGATGTCCTGCAATTTTTACGCGCCAGCGTTAACGGCCCCGTTGTTGCAGAAAATCCGGTGTCGGTGTCGGTGGCCTTGTTCGATAGAGGAAAAATAAAATTAGGTATATGTATACGCCACGACTTCCTATATGACATGCGGTATATGCGGGTTATATTTCCGCATCATTCTATCACTAAATGTGCTAGTACCTCGTCTTACATTCTTGACAAGGTGATTACTCTGAATTTTGAGAATGACAGCCCACAAGCAAATGTCATGAAAGAAAACACCGACAGCGCATGCGTTTTATGTTAAATCTGCACAGACTTCAATAATAAAAGTCCCGAACAATAACAGAAACATAAAAACGATGTTTTGTTTTTATATTAGCAGCTATTACCACAGCTACCACAGACCCAAAGACTTCACGGACTTTTAAAAGCTTAAGGTGCACCGCAGGGGTAATTAAGTGAGCGGTAAATTTCAATAAACGACCTTCATGGCAGCCTACTGATGACATCCGGAGAATTTTTTTCGCACCTTTCCATAAGCATAGAAGGAGATGGAACAGGTTGCGGCAACTCTATGGGAAACCGGCCATTCTGCTTCTTTAACTATTGAGTATGTAGTGGCCGCTTTCAACGTCGAATATATTCTGCTGGGAAAACCATACCGGAGGTCTTCTGATGGACTGATGGACTCATTTTATGACAGGAACAGCTTTTGTGACCCAAAACATCGGGTAATGTGTTTAAAAGAAGACATGATAAGCTATAGTTCAAAACTTTCCTTGGAGCACACCGTTAGCAGCAAAGTCCCAACATGCTTAGGCACCCCACGCTATATTGTATTACTAAGAAAAATTTAAACACGTGGTGCTTGTTCAGTTTAGCATTTTTAATTAACACTCGTCTTCAAGGAGGTTAGTATGTTCGGGAAAACACTTGTTTTTTGTTATGAAGGAGGAGCTTCTTGCTGGAGGGGGATTTATTCAGGATGGTGTCGGGTGATGGTATGACGTGCTCTCAAAAAATAGTGGCATCAAAGAGCGATTTGATGAAAACTATACAAGTCTGACCTAAAATATTGAGAAATGTTTGATGCTTGCTATACGAAGCATCTCATGCATATACAAGACCATTTTTTAGCATCTTCCTGCTCTATTAATAAAAAAATTGTTATGCGTACATTCTGTAGCCTCTTTTTTTCTTTATTTTTATGTCTATTTAGCTTTTCATGCATGTATCCGTGTTTCCTTATATCTTGACTAAACTATGAAAACAGGCATGTTAAACCTGCAGATTAGCGTTATCTAAGTGCGTCAGTAATGCATTATACGGCAATAATGACGACGTAGCACCTTCAGCATTATTCTGCAGTATAACGAACAACTTTCAAATAACTTCCTTTCATCTCTCTCTTTGTCGTAATGCACATAACACTTCATCGCTTTGATTCGATACATCTACGAAGGAAAAACATTCAAAGAGCTAAGACGGATAGTAAAGGTAACGAAGACTACTCGCAGTACTCACAAGCCTGCTGCTTGTTAGACCTGGGGTGTTTTGTAGGATGCGCCGAGTTTCTTGTTCGCACGAATTTACCCGAGGTTGCTCGATGGCAGTCAGTGAACGGAGAGAGCAAGGAACGTGCAAAACCAGCAGGCTAAAAGAAATGTCGAGGTAAAGCCGCGTATGACAACATGAGCGCACCCTGCGCGCCACAGTGCTTCCGCGCTGCAAGCGCAGGAGTTGGCGCAACAAAATGCGGCAGCGCCGCGTATTGTTATCAACGTATTATCGCAATTTAGCAATACCGTCAGTGTCCTGCTGTCTATCTCCCCACTTGCCGTGAGCCGCTTGCCACGTCTTTCTCTGGCACGTGAAGGGCGTGCCTCCTCTTTCGGGCATTATCTTTCTATCCTCCGTCGAATGCTAACAGGGCACATGTGGTGCATTTTTGCACCTACACTTTCCCTCAACGGAATACGCTAAAATCCAAGAAATCAAATCACAAACATTTTATTCCTAGTACCTGTTTTTCGTTTTGAATGCTATAAATTTCGGATGAAAAACGGAGATCGATAGGATTAATAAATTTTGCACTTTTTGCCGCGAGTGGCGAAAGTGAGGTACAAGCTTACAAGCGTATTCATTCTAGAGGGTGGCAAGCACGAGGGAGTTCATACAGTGAGCAGTCGCCATGGTCACTGCAGTGCTATTCTCGAGAAAGCCAGTCATGACAATGATCTGTCCATTCCCTGTCCATTAGGGGAATGGCATCGCAATGCTAAGGCATGGCTGTTCACCGTAGGCGCTTCACTAATGGCATCTTCGGCTGGCTGTTTCGGAGCGCTATAGACCGCTCTCGCGCGCGGCTTTGTCTTCGGCTGGTTGAAAGAGGGTGCGCGCCTTGCGTTCGGCTGGTTTTTTTTTTTTTTTTCGATCGCTCTCCTCCATCTTCGAGCGCTCTGAGGCGCTCCGCGCCCTGTCGTCGGAGCAGTCGTCGAGCTGAGAGCGTTTCCAGCAACGTCATCACAGCACAGCGTCGCCGTTCTTGGCGACGGTCCACCATAGCCTAGGCAACCTAGGCCACAGCATGCTGGCGTCTCAAAGAACGGTCGTCCCACCGGCACGTCCGCCGGTTTAGCTTTGCACAGGCGAAACATCTGACGTTAGCAGAAGTCACGTGGTTTTGCATCTGCCATTTTCTCCTCCGAGAGCGAGTCATACGTTCGGCTTGCGCGCTTGTCCTCTACCTGTGAGTTCGGGGAACGCGGGATCTGCACGACTCTGCTTCGGGGGATGGATGCGACCCGTCGAAGATACCATAAGGCTATTAAGGCCGCCGTTTTACCTACTATAAACGACACTCTAGCCATGGAGACGGGAGCAACGGCTGTCGCTGCAAAATGACTGTGCGGTATTCTAGGGTTCGTAGTGATGCAGCACAGTGAAAATGCACCAGTTCATCTGCGTTAGCGAAGCCTCCATGATGGATTGCGAAGAAGAGCGTGCAGCCCAGCTACAGAATTCATCGCTTGTCATCGCTTGCCCAGTGAAGGTGCCTCCGTGCGCATGTACACAGTATTTGAGTGTGTTGTGCACTCCAAAGTGCTTGCCGATTGCCTCTGCTGCTGAACTACCAGCGATCGCAGATGGATATTGTAATGACACCGCAGCAGTCGCATTTTGCAGGCAGGGCTCTAGTGTGCAGTTTGGAAAGTGAACTTCGAACGGATGAAGCGGTTGCAACTGTTTAGTGTGCAGTTCTTGTGATGAAGAAATCCCATCGGCGCTGGGTCTAGAAAAGCGAGCGATTCTTGACGCTGACCGTGTTTGCGACACTGCGGCTCCGATACATCACCGAAGACAGAGCAGCCATCTCAAACGACAGCTGCGATACATTGTCGTTGGAAAACACTACGCACTCCTCAGCATCGTCGTCCACCACGGCACATCGACCTCTTGAAAGCAGCTTCAGTGACGTGCCGATGATTATTTGCTGTGCGCTACGTCGCCACAATACAGGCAATGAACCGCGTTGTGGGGCCATCGCAGCCGAAGAAGAAATATGCATAAGCTAGCGAAAATCGACGCTTTGCTTTTGATAGTGGGGCTCAGTACATCACCGATGACAGTGCGTTGTGCGTCTTTTTTTTTTTCGGCGTTCTAGATTGTCAATGGCCTCTCCGCTCAGTACCGCATCGCTGTTGCAGAAAAATAAGTTGGGCGTGGCTCCACCGTGGTGGGTGCGCGCACAACAGTTACATACCTCACGCGGGGCAAGACCTATGGTTTTGATTGGCAGGAGAACTCGTGCCAAACGCGTACATTGCGAAACCCCCCTCGAGTTAAACTCGGGAATATGGCAGTGGCAGCAGCAGCCTGTGGGATCGCATCCAGCAGCGGCAAGCGTCAATATGACCGTCTGCACCCGTTCACCTACATGACCTACGTAGAGTTTCACCGTCATTTCTGCCTTTAGAAAACGTCTGTGCGCTAGCTGGGTAGTGAGTTAGGCGAGGCTGTCAGGCTGTCGTCTGCGGAGACAGCGTGGCGGGCGTAACTAGGCTGCAGAGTAAGAGCTCTTGCGATCGCTTCCGCTCTGTCTGGGTTCAAGCGCTGTACGTCCAGCTCGCCCCAGCGCCCGGCCAGGTCCGGCGGCATTATCGGAATAATGGGGCACCGGAAAGCACCTGGGGTTCAAACCGGACCAACCAAACTGCGAAGGGGAAATGGTCACATTGTACAGGAAGACTCAGAATGGACGCCGGGCCTCCTTCCGGTGCAACAGGTGCCGAAAGCACTTTTCGTATAGTTATACGGTGCCGCTGCGCAGCACGCGCAGACAGGCGAAGGAAGTGACTTCAGCTACACGGACTGCCTCGGCCGTCCGAACGTCCATCTCTCCAGGCGGCAAGTGATTTGGCTCACGTACTGCGTGAGCAAAAGCGTAGACGTGTGGCTATTGAAGGAGATGACTACCGACTTGTTTCCTCTTTCGGAGCACGCCATCGATGACTGAAACTACGCCCGTGAGGTCTTAAAGGACGAGCCGCTGGCGCGACCTCCACTCGGTGGTTCTGGGAAGATAGTGCAAATTGACGAATGCCTTGTTCGCGGCAAGCGAAAGTACAATGGAGTAGGTCTGATGACAGGCGATAACGTTCCGTCGAGCCGCCAAAATTACGGCGGTGTTGTAGATCGTGGACCATGAGTTTTCGGCATGATCTGCGCGACTACATGGGAGCTGCGACTTTTCAAGGTCGACCAACAAGACGCCGTGACCCTAGTCCTCATTATTGCAGCCAATGTTGAACCGCGCACCATTATTCATAGTGACGAATGGGCCGCATACAACTGTATCCCAAATTCAGTGGATGCTCACGGGGCGAGGCTTAATCTGCATTGGGAGACGGTAAACCACAGCGTGAAATTTATGGACCCTTTCATAGGCGTTCACACGCAAAGAATGTAATTGTCAAAAAGTGAAGCACCACCTCGTCGGCATTGGGTACAGGGTAAGTGTACCGCTGCTGGAGTCCCACCTGGGAAGGATGTGGTGGCAGTCAGTCTACGGCCACGTACGCTGCAAAGACCCTTTCTTCCGTTTGTTAAAAGACATGGATCGCTCGAGGCTACCCAGTAGGAAGACCCTTTCCTGCGGTTGTTAGTAGTCATCGCTCGGCGCAAGCCAGTATGAAGGTGCATCACAAAGTATAAGAAGATCAAACGTAGTTTTCTGACCCTTTACTTGTATAAGTGATTTCCGGCATTCCTGAGTGCTTACAAGGTAAGCGCGCGGTAAACCAATTCTGCGCTAGCCGACACTCACTTCGGCTCGTAGCCTTACTTTAGCGCCAGCAACGAGCGATCTGTTTAAAGCCCAGTGCAAAAAGCAAGCGCACACCAATCTGTGCTCGGAAATGCGAGCGAAAGTACGTATCGAGCAGCGCCCATCCAATCCAGCGGAAAGAGGAGGAGGGAGAGTGTCCCCTCGTGGTATAACGCGAAACATATTATACTACAAATTAGACTAATACACATTGAGTGTAAATCTTCTAAACTTTAAAATGCTTACAAACCACGTTAGAGTGACTAATAATATTTTACTAAATGCATTTATTTTATAGCTGCTTGTGCCTGTAATGCACTCGGCGGAACGACAAAAGAGCGAAAGAAGGCACGACCGTGCACTGACGGTATGATCACGTGAACCCCAGCTTTTCGACCTCCCATATCGCAACGCCCAAAGGATGATAGCCATGCAGAGTGAATCTAGATAAACCAATGAAACTGGAGACGTGTCGGTGGACTTACTTCGTTTTGTTACCGTTAGTTCTTTCATCTTGGGGCGTCGCCAGAGCTCGTGAAGATCCCGAGTTTCACGAAACTCTGCGCATCCTGCATAGCACCCTAGGTCACCGCCATGGAGCAATGTCTCGTGCGGCCCTCCGCCTTCCTTCTCACTCTTTCCCCATACCTTCTTCCTCGCGCTCTCTTTGCTCTCGCCTACATTCATCCCCCGCTGGGCTCCGCGATCGCTCATTCATCTTTCACTGTGCGCGTTGGCTCAGTTACGCCGATGGACGCTGACCGACGCCGACGCTCAGTGTAGGAAGGCGCGCCCTAGAGATGCGCTCTAAGACACCCTGCGTAAATGGCACAGAGAAAGTAAAGCAATGCTGTAGTTTTCCTGATGTAAGCTCCAACAGATTATAAGATATTGGGGTCAAACCTTGACCCAGGAAACGGAATTGCGATCTCAATCTTGTTAACGAGCTTTTTGAAAACAACAGAGCAAGAGAGAGAGAGAGCGAGAATGAAGAAAAAGGTAAACCCCCTCCCCTACCGAAAACAGGGGCGCATGCGAAGCTGGTCCAATCCTAGGGCGAGGGGTTGGTTAGTTTTTGGAGCGTTTAAGACACATTAAAGAGACACGGTTGTTGGTAGATGAGAAATTGTGCATTCGCCTGGCGAGCACGAGCACGTTCACGGGCCCACTACCGCTGCCATTCCTTCAACACAACCTGCTGCTCTGCACAACCAAGCAAACGCGGCCTCCCCGTCTGACTGCTGAGACACATTTAAAAGACATGGTTGATTTCAGCAAAGAGAAATGTTTTAAGCTTCGCTTACCTTCGCTTGATGGCCTTGAACTGGCGAGAAACGGTGCGCGCGGAACGGGTGAGGAGGAGAGCCTGCCAAGCAGCTGTGGGTGAGGAGGGTTTCCGGCCGCCAGCTGCGGGTGAGGAGGACTTGGTTTTTCGCGTACGACGACAGCCACACTGACGGCGCGATAGGCAATACAAGCTTCGCTTGAATATGGTTAAAGAGCATTGACCTCTGCATTCTCCAGATGGGCAAGATTGACCTTCCCATATGTGCTTGCATTCACTCGGAACAAGCCTGGCTGTACCACCGCCGCTGCTTAGATAAACGCCATTGATATTGATGTTTTTTTTTCTACAGAAGCGACCATCTTTTTCGCAGTTTGCTTGTATCGATTGTCTTAAGAATAGCCCCATTCGCTGGTCGGCAAGAGTGGAATATCTATTACTCATACGATCCTTGCTGTATCCCTCGATTCCCATTATAAATGGCATCGCGGTTTGGTAGCAGATATCTTTTGGGCTAAAAATACGAGGAAAAATGTGAATGTTACAGGCATATATCTCTTCTAGGAGATCATGTAATGTCGTTTAATGTGTTTTCTAATGAGTAAGAATTTCTGTGCCTACCCAACGAGGAAACCTGTGAATCCGTCCGTCCGTCTGTCACAAGACAAATGGCTGTAAAGAAATTAATGTGTAAAACAAAATAAATTCGAAATAGCAACAACGTTGGCAGTGTTGAGTTTTGGAGCTATGACCCCACGCTCACAAGCAGTGAATCTTACCAACTAGGCTAAGCACCCTCTTTTTTCTATCATTATTTCATGGCAAACTAGGGCCGGGCCGGGCCGGGTAGGGCAGTTTTTTCACGGGCTCGGGCCCGGCTCGGGCATGGCATGTGCTTTTTGACCAGGGCCCTGGCCTGGCTCGGGTATTTTCACGTGGACCCGGGCGGGGCTCGGACTTTCTGGTGGTGTGCATGTAACGTGCAGCGAGTTATCCTCGCGCGTCTCGACTCTAAGAACCTGTTGCCCCGGCGCAGCTAGAAGCTAGCAGTGCTACTCCTGTGTACTTCCCTTTTCTTCGTCCGTCGCATTTTGCGCTGTTTGAACAGAATGTAAAAGTCCAGAAAGACCGAAGTCGCCTCAAACCAAAGGATGCCATTGTATTTCTTACCTAAATCAATGTAATTATTGCTTTCAGTGCGGTGCAAGCGCCTTCGCGACTAACTGATTCTTCAAAGGCGAATTGGTAAAACGGTGACTGCAAAGATAATTCGTCACGGGGCTAAAATATGGCACTGCGTCCACCCATGATTGCACGCATGTTCTCAACCGGCCGCCTAGCAGCAGTGCATAACGCTGCACCATGGAGGAACGAGAAGATTTCCTTCTCTATTTACTCCATCCATGCGCTGCGCTCACGACCGGTCGTGGCTGCACTAGAATACGGTTGAGTGGGACGAGCGGCTGGGGCGGCGCATGCTTTGCAGTGAGGCGCCCGACGTGGAAAAATACTGTGGCGGCGCTGCGATAGAAATGGATTGGGCCGCATCAGGGTCGTGCCGTTATAAACTGCTGGCGATACTGCTCGGCAGGGTCACTCGTACTACTTTGCGCGCTGGTATTTGCGTTGAGACTGCTTAAATGGTGTTCAAAATTACATATGACATGTATTTATGCCTTAAGAATAAATTCATTTCATTCTCATCTTTATTGTATTTATTTAATGCCGCTCGGTGATTTTTTTCGGTCTCGGGCTGGGCTCGGGCTTAAGGTAAAGGAGTGGCGGGCCGGGCCGGGCGTGTCACGCACGGTATTTCCGGGCCCGGCCCGGGCCCGGAAATAACCTGTGTGGCCTGGGTCTCGTCATAAAACTTTTGGTCGGGCTCGGGCGGGCAGCCCAATGTGAAAACGGTGCAGTGCTGTATGGCAAACACCCACGCTTGCAGTAGGTGAATATATCTGAATCTTATTTATTTATTTATTTATTTATTTATTTTATTTCAATACCTTCAAGGCCCAGGGGGCGTTACAGATGGGAGTGGTTAAAAAATGAAGTCATAATGCAGCAAAAAAAAAACAAAAAAAAAACAAATGGCATGAGCAACGAAAAAAAAACGTATGTTTAAGCGAAATACAAGATCACATTGGTAAAAAGGCAGATTAGGCAAATGCATAGTTTTCTGCGGCAGTTAAAAAAATTACAACGTGTCAGAAATATAAGCAACACAGGCGAGTAGGTGGTTCCAATGCTCGCCGTCCTTGCCACAAATGAAAACAATATGGTGTACACAAAAGAAAATATTATCGTACAGAGCAGCGAAAAAGAAGTTTAGGTAAAATGCAAATCAGATTACGAACAAGACAGATTAGGCGAACACATAGCAAGGTAGATATACCTGGTAGCGAAGCTTCCATAGAAGCCCATACGTTCAAAACATGGTTGCTTGCCGGTGGTTCATGGGGCTTAGCGCCATCTGTGTGAGGAGGGAACACTTCCGGCGAAAAAAAAATAAATTGACGTCATATCCGTCAAAAACAGAAGTGCCGTCATTTTGTTCTCATAGGCGCGAAATTTGTTTTCGGAGGCCTGCCATTGGAGCTGTATATTTATTCGATTTCATGGGCGTTCCGAGTTTTCAGCGAGAAAAGCGATGCCGGAAAAGATCAGCCGTACGGGTGTCGAAATCGCGTCGCTGCACAGAACATACTTTCTTTGGACGCCGACGAACACTTTCAGCGTAGATTGCGTAGAGTGCTCGTCCTTTCGTCGGACGCCAAGCCCGTCGGCCAGCGCTGTTTGCACTGTTGCAAAGTAAACAAGTATCTGACGGTCGCAACTCACTACTTTTGACTGCACAGGTTAAGAAAAAATAAAACTACCCGCGTCACCTAATTCAGAAAAACGTCGACATGCAACACAACACATGTGACGGGGGCGTATTGTAACAGGTGAACTTTACGAGTGCCCCTTTCCACGCACTTCAAGAGTTGCATGGCATTGCAAGTGATAGCGGCGTCAACGCCCGCCGCTATCGATGGGCGCTCTCACGGTGGGCCCTGAAAAAAGGTATATATTGACAATGATCTAGGAAAATACAGTTGTATCTTTTCTCGCCATGCATATATAAAATGAATTAGGAATTTTATTTTCGTTGAATGAATCTAACTGCGTCTCGCTTTAATTTAAAAACGCTTTTTTTTCTTTCCCAGTGTTTATTCCCTCCAAACATAGTCGCGCTTCAATCGCTGCTCCCATAACCACCCTTGCTGATGTCGGTGACAATTGGTTCTGAACCGCTTTTCGCCCCAAGCTTCGCGACCTATGTGGATCGACCTTGCACATAGTTTTCAGCAGCAGTTTTAAATAAACACGTGTCAGATATATCGGCAACAGAGGTGGGCAGGTGGTTCCAAATTCCAATAGCTAGCTGTCTTTGGCACAAAAGAGTTAAAGTACGCATTAGTCCGGCCGTATGGAATGCGTACCTTATGGCGATGTAATGTGCGAGGTGATATGAATGATGGCTCAGAAAGAAGATCCTCCTTTAGCTGATGAATGTGGTAATAAATCTTGTGAAAGCTTAGCATTCACGAAAGTTTTTAACGAAGGGAAAGACTAGGAAGGTTCAAGGTACTTTTCATTGCCGCTGCGCTAGTAGCAGTGCGGGAGAAGTTACATAATATAAAACGTGCACTGTGATTCTGTACTGATTCTATTTTATTAGTAAGAGTTTCGAGGCCCGGGTCCCACACAGAGCACGCGTACTCGAATTTCGATCGCAGTGGGGTTTCGTACAGTAGTAGCTTTAATAAAGATGGAGCCATAGAAAAATTTCGCCGCAAGTAACCAAGCAAGCGGTTAGCATTGTTAACAATGTAATCAATATGCGGCTGCCATGAAAGATTAGCAGTTATATGAAGCCCTAAATATTTATAAGTCGTCCCTTGTTCAAGTACAGAGCCTGAAATATGATACGCACTAAGATTCGCAATGGCAGACCTGTGTGAAACACGCATAACCTTACATTTGTTAGTATTTCATTTCATAAGCCAAGTGTTACACCAACTAGATACCTTAGCTAAATCACATTGAAGTATGGATGGGTCTGAAACAGAAGTGATCACTCGGTAAATGACGCAGTCATCTGCGAAAAGCCTGATTTTGGAGTTAATTTGGCAGATCATTCTTATATATCCGGAACAGTAACGGCCCCAGCACCGAACCTTGAGGCACGCCTGAGGTAACAGAATATGGTGCAGAATCAGCGTTATTAGCGGTTACGAATGTACCGCTATTACGCGATTACGCGAAAAGCTCTCGATCCATAAAAGAATGTTAGGGTCAATATTCAGTTTGCTGAGCTTTAAACATAGTAGTTGGTGATTAACAAGGTCAAAAGCTTTCCGAAAATCTAAGAATACACAGTAAATCAAAAGTCCCTTGTCTAATGCGTCAGACAAGTCGTGGGTTAATGAAATGAGTTGCGTCTCACACGAAAATGTTTTACGGAAGCCATGCTGATGAGGAAAAAAAACGAATAATTTTCAAATATTTTAACCAAATTAGAATATATGACATGTTCAAACATTTTACATGGGATGCTCGTTAACGATATGGGTCTGTAGTTTGTGGCGCAATGAGTATCACCTGACTTGAATATTGGCACCACCTTACCCACCTTCCAGTCTCCGGGCAGCTGTCCTGATTCCAAAGACTGAGAAAACAGTGCAGACAAGTAAATGGAAGAATAAACATTTGTATTCTTTATTAATTTAGAATTCATGTCAATTCCAGAAGACGAAGACACCTTTAGATTACTAATTATACTTTGTACGCCAAAACTGTCAATTAAGATTGGGTCCATTACCGAATTCTGCACCGGATGAAAACAGGGGAGGGCAACAGATGATTGTTGAAAAAAGGCCTTAGAAAAGGCGTCATTGAGCACTTGGGGACACTGTGATGAACGAATGGCTGTGCCGTTGCTATCGTTAAGAGCTATTGTTTTATGTTTGGGACCAACAATGATGTTCCAAAATTTTTTGGCGTTATCAGTCAACAATGACGGAAGCGTGCTGCGGAAAAATACGTGCTTGGCGTGTTTCAATGCTTTTCGGTAATCTGAAGCTATGGCATGTTATAAATCCGAGTGATAAGAACAGCCGTTCATTTGGGATCTGCGAAAAACTCGTTCTTTTTTTTATTTAAAAACCGTTTTAATGAGGCAGTGAGCCATGGGGAACGATGCTTGCCTGATATGACGCGTATCGGTATGTATTTTTGCACGACAATGTGAACCTTTTCTTTAAAAAGGCACCAATTCGTTTCCACAGTACGGTTAGCAAAGTTTGGCATGTACTGGTTTAAAATAGATTCCATTTTTGCATTTATCGAAGAAAAATCCGCTTTCGAGTAATCTCTGATAATTTTAGGATTAGGTAGCATACGCCTGTTACCGTTTTTAACCTCAAATTGAATGAAGGAGTGGTCACTAAGACCCGAAAGGAATGTCAATGAATGAACTAGATCGGGAGACGTAGTTAGAACGAGATCAAGAATATTTGCACAAGTAGGTGTGATACGGGTTGGCTGAGTAATAGGTTGAGAAAAGTTGAAGTCAGCACACAAATTTATAAAGCTAATGGTGTCGTATGACGAATCCAGTGTAGAGGGTAATGCACCCGACCAATTTATTTTTGACAGGTTGAAATCGCCAACTAAAAAGAGTGGCGAAGAAGGAAATCTAACTAAAATTCGGTTGAGAACATTGTGAAGGTCGCTACAAAATGATGTTGGAGCATTTGGAGGACGACAGCATGCGCAGAAGATTGTATCTCGAGGATTAATATGAATAAAGGTGCATATAATTTCTAAACAGGAAACAAGTGGAACGTGTGGAGACTGCAGATACTCAGCTACCGCTATTTGAACACCTCCCCCTGTTCGTTCACCACGGTCTCATCGATATGTAGTGAAATTCTTTTCGCAGTTTAGTATTCATCATTAAATATCTTGGAATTCAGCCAGTTTGTGTGAGGACCACTATGTCTGCAATGCACGTGTCGGCGAGGTTACACAAATCATCACACTTATTAACAACACTACGAATGTTAGAGAACAAAACACATACGCTATTTATATAGGCTCTTGACCTGAAGCAGATAGCTACCGGCTGGCGGAGTGTTACTGTGAAGGCTGTGTGAAGATGCTTCGTTGTTTTATGTGATATTCGCAGACGCTATCTGGTGCTGAAATGTAGACGTAACACTAATTCTTTATGAACAACTTGTTCTGACGAACAGAAAACTTATCTCCACTTGCCTTTCGAAATTCGAAAAGTTGTTTACGTGAATTCCGAGTTGACATGCAAAAATCTTCTGTAACATTTACCCCAAAACTTTTCATTTTTCTTCTATCGGAAAAAATAGTTTGCCGAATCTTAAAATTCGTTAACTTGACTATGATAGGACGGGATCGATTGGATGAAAATTTACCTAGCCGATGCGCACGAGCTATTGCCTCATTGGGTAGCTGAAGGCCTATTGCAGAAAGCAGCGCCTCACACACAAGCTGTTCAGATTCAGCCCATGTTTCGTTTTGCGCGTCAGTGTGTTGTACAGGTGGTCCAAAACAAATGTTAAAGGAGAACTGTTTCTATGAAGGCCTTTTTGAACGATTTGTTGATGTTGGAATAAAAGCTATCTCTAGGCCCACACGTACAGCCGTCTTGGAGCATTGCTGAAATCAGGAAATTCCAATTTTGCAAAAATTGAATGCCAAACACGCCCCATCCCCGATGCGTTTCGGTGGTCGCGGGATGCGCCTTCCATTGGGGCGTTCCTTCTAAGACTGAAATGACGCCGATCTGTGAGGTCTCATGCGCTTCACGTCGCGAAACACAGACATATAACCAGTCAATGAGCTGATAACGATGATAAGGAGTGATGAGGGTTACATGGGTGTCATCACAGTTCATAATCGTTCGACGCGGGTGAATAAGGTGCTACAGAACGATAAAGGCTTATAATGGGCAGAGAAATTTTGATAGGGTAATAAGTACCGATAAGAGTTGATAAGGGTCAGATATAGTCCGATAAGATGAATAATGACTGATAAGAGTCGATAAAGGTTGGATCTAGTCCGATAAGATTGATAACGACGATAAGAGTTGATAAAGGTCGGATGTATTCCGATGAGAGTTGATAAAGGCCGGATCCCGTCCGATAAGATTGATAAAGACCGATAATGGTTGTTAAAGGTTTATACTTTGGTAATGACACCGGGCTGCGTGGAGATGAGCAAGTGGCACAATGCTTACGCATGCCTAGACAACTCCCAGGGGAGTTTCTGCGTAAATTTTTTCCCACACTTTTTCTGTGCAACCGCGTCTCCGTGCCTTCTTTTTCTATTATTCTTCATTTTGTAGACGCTTTCATGTACTTCGTGACTCGCCGAATTATAGACCAGGTTGTGAAGTCTCATGGCGTCTTTCTTCATTCTGTTTTCGAATCTGTGTGCTCCTTTTTTTTGAACCTGTGGGGCCAGATTTAGCCTTCTATTGATCCTCTATGAATTTCATCATTTATTCCAAGTTACAAAGCAAGAATACGACACCAAGCGTTGAATGAAGAAAACATCATATGTACGCGTGCACATTTTTTCTAAATTTATCGTAGACCTTTCTTCACTCTCTAGGCACTGTTACAAAGTTTTACTCAGCGCAAAATGCACCTACATGTATCCAAAATTTCCAGATTGTTGTTGCCGATTCGATACTAAAAGAATATATTCTAATCAAATGGTGTGCGTGAAGCGAGTAGCACTGTATGAATAGTGTACATTGATGAACGCACGCGAGGGCCCCCAAATACGCTGAAATGAACGATGAGTCGGGTATAAATAGCCGGCGCCATTGACCTGTAGATCAAAGTTTGACGACTGACAATCGTGTTCTCTGTTATCGTTCTGCTTTTGTGGTACTTCTTTTGCCTGGCGCCAGTTTTCATAATAATGAGGTGAATTCTTTATTTGTTAAGTAACGCTTTTGACAGTTTTTCTACGATTGGTCTTGCGCAGCGCTGTAAATTAGCTTTTATTGTTCAAGACGCCGGATGCAGATGTGCTTACTTATGTCGACGCATCATTTTACGCTGTATTCACCGTAGATACCACTTCAAAATTATGAAAGCAGAACGTGCGCAGTGTTAACCTCATAGCCACCCAGTGACGTCAAGCATGAGTCAAGATCCGCTTTTACAATTCACAAATTGAGTTTTTTTTTACAATATTTATGCGCCTCATTACGAACGGTCTTCGCTGAATACTCCCGAAGATAATAAACTTACACCGAGAATTTCCTCGTCGTCTTCTGCTTCGGCGGCTGGTGCTTTCTGTGGAATTCGCTGATATATAGTTGGTGTGTTGTAATGTACGTGCCTCCTTGAGTATCCAATTACAAAGTCACCAGCTGCACGTCTGGGAAGCAAAATAATGTAATTCGGCGTCTCTGGCAATGCTACTGCAGCCGGTAGGACGCTATATCACGGTATGTCTGTTCTTTTTGACGCATCTTGAGGCAGTTTAAGGCTTAAGCTGATCTTTAAATTTTTTAGGGGAGTAAGTAGGACATTTTATACTCAAGCCGTTATTACGCCCGGCTTAAGCCCTCACAGTTCAACGAGTTTCCATGCTTATGAGCAGAATAAAAAAACGCGATAGAATTAAGATACAGAACAAAACAAAACAAACCTAGATTCACGTGGTCCCGAAGCCAAGAAACAAGAAAAAAACTAAATACACAGACAGTGCAGCAAGTAAGCAAGATACGCAGATAAGCGTGATTCTACCATGACAGTTTGTAGCCTCTGCTTTTCCTGTCTCCCTTATTTTCCCGAATTGAGGCGATGCAAATTTTTCACTTGTAGCTGCTTTATTCGGAAAGCAGAGCTCTTCACCAGCGTCTTGTTTTCGTAGCACCCGAAGCCTCAAGATTGGACTTCCGGATGCGAACCCACAGACGCGTAATTTATGCACCCCTCGACAGAAACGCGAGCTCGAGCCCCGTAGATTTCTTTGTACATTGAATAATTTTATGGCCCCACGTTATTTCTTCTCCAGAATTCCTCTGTTTAGGTGACGAAGGAGGTATCGCTGTGGAGCTAAACTAAGGAACGAGCAGAACGGTGTCAACAAGTATCGTCTTTGTGTTTTTTGTTGTTTTTCCCTAGTTATTTTTCGTTGCTGTTCTTCTACTCAGTTTCAGGCTTGGTCCAAAGGTTTGTAATAAATGCACGCGAAGACAGGAATCAGCCGAGAGACAAATTGGCTGCCACTGAAGATAAAAAAGGGAGGATTCTGTGCTTGGCCGCATGACTGTGGAAGCGTTAGTTCTTGTTTCTCGGGCTCTTCCAAGTGCTTCTCGGGAATTCCCCATGCTGCACTGGACAAAGGAGCAGTCCCGCTGCAAGTAAGATATAAAACATGCACTTAGTCGAAGGGCTTTTGTCTTCCGCCAGGGGACATGTCGCGCACTCATACTAACGAGGTAGAATTGCCTAATTAAGCCACGGTGTTCTGGTAGCTCCAAATAACGCCTAACGTCTTCATTAAACACGGCGTATACATTTTGAGGCGGTGTACTGCAATTGCTCTTTAGTTTCCGGATTTGTTTGTTGTTTCATTTGCCTAAAAGACTTGGAAAAGCTAAGCCTAACCTTGAGGAACAAACACGCGTATAAGGCACATCGCGTCGCAAAGTAGAGAACAATACAAGCATAAGACGCACTCTTTCATTGGCGTGGCTCGGTCTGCGCATTGTTCAAAATCTGATTGCGTATATGATGTTCCCGGACAAAAGGTTTGCGCTAAAAAATGCGCCTTAATAGAGTGGAAGTTTGAAGCTATACTTTTTTACTTTTGACAAAACAAAATGAGAGCTGTAATTCTATAGCTGAGTTGTTTTTCTATATAATGAAAAGCTTTTGTGTTCGTGGTCATACGTTTCAATATGTTATTCTGGGCTAGAATACAAGTCCCTAAGGAATATCATTTATTTACTGCTTGTCAAAAGCATGAATCTGCTTCGTTATTGCTTATGTTGCCGTAGTTAGCGGTGACGTGTATTCGCCCCATGTACACTTGTAACCAATTTGAATATAATTGGCGACATTAACATAAACGACCACGTTGAATCTTCTTGAAATCATTCACCACTGTGTTCCTAACTTGCTTGATGTCTTTCAAAATAAACTCGTGATACTCATTAGGGCTCTTTGCCAACATATGACGTAGGATTTTAGAGGTCGAGAGCAACACGCGAAAGAAGTAGGACTGGGTCTGGTTAACACTGAGCATGGTTGGCATCCCCGCGTGGGATAAGAGCCTGAGAGAAAGTCGACACACACACACACACACACACACACACACACACACACCACACACACACACACACACACACACACACACACACACACACACACCACACACACACACACACACACACACACACACACACACACACACACACACACACACACACACACACACACACACACACACACACACACACCACACACACACACACACACCACGCACGCACGCACGCACGCACGCACGCACGCACGCACGCACGCACCACGCACGCACGCACGCACGCACGCACGCACGCACGGCACGCACGCACGCACCACGCACGCACGCACGCACGCACCACGCACACACGCACACACGCACGCACGCACGCACGCACGCACTAGAAATATTTACGAAGTGCGAAGTACGCAGGAGGTGCTTTGCCACGGGCCGAGAATGCGCCACAGTTCCAAGCTCGAGCCGTGTTGCAAGTCTAGTGCCACCTTCAAAGACTGTCTGACTAGTAGCGGCATTAGTCACACAGAACATGTTGCAGCTTTCAAGAAGCGTAACACACAGAGCCCATTGGCGAGTCCGCCAGTTGAATCCTCCACTTGAGGATTGATTGGATTGAATCTTCCACTTGAGGCCGCGTTGAGTATGATGCGGAGAAGCCATGTTTGATCTTGCCTGTTGAGGCCTCGGTGGCCAAATACAACTCACAATATGAATAAATTTCCTATAGGGGTCCATACTGATGACTACTTCAGTATTTCCAGAGTAATCGCTGCAAACGCCAAGTGTATGCTGGTACAGATGTCTTTGCATCTTTTCTCGCGACATGTATCTGGACCAATTTTCTGGAAGTGTCATGTGCAGCTTTGGTAGCACAGTCAGCCTCAACTATGACTTGTATCAAGCTGTGGGCTGATAACCGCTCCAAAACAACGCTGAGGTGCAGATACATAGGCGCCTGATGTCCATGACGAGTTGTTTCTGCGCGCGTGGTGACTTCGGGTACTGCAGAGCCGCTCTTGAGTTCGCGAAGAAGGCCCAAGACTCGGCTCCCTGGTCTCTGATGCAAGCAACAGCGACCCGTAGTGCAGCTTGTTCAGTGAATGTAGCTGAAGTGTGGTGACTGAGAGTGGCAGAGGTGGTAACATTCGCGCACAGAATCAACACATTAATGGTAGATGATGTAGGTGTAACGGAGTCGTCAGTATAGGTACGATGGGGATGTCTGTAGTTGGTGCGAGTTATATGCTCAGCGCAAAACATGCCAGGGCTAGCTGTTCCGAGAGTATTTCTCTTGCTCTTAAAGGAGTCATGAACCACACTACAGTGCCCAGATTATACTTACTAGTGTGGCGACCGCCAGGCGTTTCCAATGGGAAACGCTGGCACCGCCGGTGATGCCTTCCGCCGGAGGCCACCAGACGGCGACACTCTTTGGACCGTGCTAACCGAGCGGCTCATCACGCGTCGCTTGCGCTTTGGATGCTTCGGATGCACTCGGATGCGCGTTCGTAAGCGCAGTCGGTTGCGGCGCGTTGTTGCTTTCGAGCAAGTAGCGTGTGGTGCCAACGCATGTCATTGCTGGGTTTCTTTTCTGTGCGCATGGTTTGCACTTGTGTCTGTTCGCGGGCGGAACCGCGATGTCGTCGCAGAAAACGAGGCGTAAAGACAGCACCTCTTTTGTCCCATATTGTACGACTGGATACCGCTCAAACAACGAGCAAGTCTCATTATTCAGTGCGCCTGCTGACCCAGAACGCTTAGCCGAGTGGGAGAGGAATATAAGAGGGCAGATCGCCCTCTTATACTCTGGCGGCTGTCGCTTGTGAGAAACACTTTAATACTTGATACATTGAGCGCTCGTTCAAATTAGTCTACCGTGTGTCGCCCATGAAAATCTACCCTGTTTAATTACCGTCAGTCGTAATAAGTGCTGTTTGGTGATTAAACAGATCATTAGTAAATTTATGGTAATTAGATACAAATTGGCGTGAATTAAACATTTGTGGACATGTCTCTCATGTAATAGTTTACTGTGGAAAAAAGTTACACTTCTTCGGAAACCACGTATTTATTTATTGGTGTTTTTCGCAGAAACACCCGGTATCGTGTAGCGTTATAATGATAACTGTGCGTACGATCGTTTGTAAGTGCAACGAAATCATATTCTTTCGATTACGCTTTGCACCTCAACCAACGTTTCGCAGAGCGAAACGGGCTGGGACAGCCCATCGGCGTCTCTCGCACACGTGCGCGTTGGCTAGAGACGCCGCACGGTCCCTATGGCTATCGCCGTCTGGTGGCCGCCGGCAGAAGGTATCATTCTCCGTGCCACCGGAAAGCCCGCGGTCTGCACACTAGTAAGTATATTCTAGGCCCTATAACCACACTTCGGGCTTGGTGAAAAAATTTGCAGGACGCTTAAGCTTCGCCTTCAAGAGTGGAACGCGCTAGCATTCAAAGATCATTTACTGTTTCTCACACTTCCCGGCAACTGCAGCTTATGTAACCGTAATGTTTACCGGGAAACGCTGGCGGTGAACGCTATGCAGGAAGGTGCGCTTTCTGGTAGAAACGCGGCCTCTTTCGTGGGCCGGCCTTCTTTTATTGTTTGCACCAATATTATTTCAGCCTGAGAAGATTTAGCATAAAAGGCATGCGCTGTTGGTGTGTGAGTAACTTTGGTGGTAAAATATATTGGGAGGGCCTGCGTGGTTCGGGATGATTTTTTTCGGCCGCGGCCGGCATTGCCGACGCCGGATTTTCTACGACGCGGGGCCCTAACCGCTATCACGTTAAAACATATTCAGCGTATAACACAGTGCTGTGAACATCTCAGCCAAATTATGCAGTCGTGCGCGTCGCGTGGGGCTTGCAAACGGAGCGCGAAGTCACGTTTTACAGCGTAAGCTGTTATGGGCTCATTCCAACAGCTGTTTCGGTTCGCGATGGTGGTCGCCGCCGCCGCGTAACCACTATCGCCAGAAATGCGAAAAGAAGTACCCGGTCTCCGCCGAGATCGAGCCCAGGCCCGCTGCGCGGGAGTCGGATACATCACCACTGAGCCACGCAAGCGCTTGTTATCAGGTAGCGGAAAAATGCCATATAAAAACGCCGTAGGCAGGCGCGCAGGCCCAGACGACTCGAGCCGCCGCCTGTATGGTGGCGCAATCTAGTTAAGGCGCCTACAAACGCCGCATGCGCAGGCGTAGACGACGAGATGCGATTCAGACGAGGCGAGCAATCAACGCGATTCCAGCCTCCGCAGTATGGTGGCGCCATCTAGTTAAGGTGCCTGCAAACGCAGCGTGCGCAGGCGCAGACGACTAGATGCGACTCAGACGAGGCGCGCATTCAACGCGTTCCCGATGTGAGATGTCCACCACGTATTCTGGATACTTATTCGGTAGACCTTACGGCGTCTCCGCGCAAGGTACGAACCGCTGCTGGAGACGCGAATCGTAGAGCT
Organism: Dermacentor silvarum; assembly: GCF_013339745.2. NCBI lineage: Eukaryota > Metazoa > Arthropoda > Arachnida > Ixodida > Ixodidae > Dermacentor > Dermacentor silvarum. The sequence continues at coordinate 151,321,698 of NC_051155.1, read as the reverse complement.
ACGTGCGCGGCTACAACCAGGCATCATCGGGCTCAGCATACTGCTGTGCAGAGAGAATTACAAGCCGCAGCTTACCATCGACGCCGGGCGGACAGTTCCGATCGTTCTCGTCAAAACTAGGCCAAGAGATTTTGCCGCGAAGACCCTGTCGTGCGTGGTGCCGAAATAGGAGCAACTCTTGAGCCGCTCTACCAGCTTATGCTGTGACTGTGCTGCGTGAGCAACACAGGCCTGTGATCTTTTCTCAAACGCTCTCTTTTCAACAGAAGCCTGCCCGCCACTCTGTCTGGACGCTTTATTTTGTAGTATAGCAGATTCCCATGCCCGCTTGCTATTTGATAATATGTGATATCACGAAGGCTGTTTGGATCAGTGCGCTTCTTCCTATTGTTAAGATGTATATTTAATGACGTAGTTCAATAAACATTCTGAAGTAAACATTCATTCATTCATTCTTTATTATTAGAACAAAAAATATGCAATCTGAGTAATTCGTCAGCCCGCCAATGCAGATGCTTGTGAGCGGGGCAGGGCAGTGCTTTGGCATGAATAACACAGTTTTGTGCTTAAAACAAAGGAAACAATAGGGAACAATAGGTACAGCAGGAAGATAAAAAGAAATATACATATAGATACACATTTTCTTTATGTACCAATAGCCCGACGTCCGCGAACGCATCGATGCTTTTATGCGGACCACTGTATAGTTTCTCTCAACAAAGTATAGTACATGTTTTCTTTCGCTTTCCCCCGTTCCTCCTTTTCCGTTATCCTCCATCACTCGACTAATTTCCAATTGTTGTTTCTGCACAAGCAATAACGTAAGCAATAACATATTTCAGCTAAAAATATTGTATGTACAGCACGACCCTCCATTCCATCATATGTAGTAGTGAAATGTAGTAGTGAAATGCTTTGAAACAAAAACAGGCACGAAAAATAAACACAAAGAACACAATATCCTAGTCCATTTTATACAATAATTAGCGAAATGACATTTGAAAAACTCCCATCATATCATTTTCTCTTATTCTTCCCAATCGTTTACCAGAACCATGTGGTGTATGAATTTTGTAATTTTCCTGAGTGACGATACGTTGGTGAATTCTGGTAGTTTGTTAAAGTAAAACGGCACATAAAATGTCCTCGTTCTTTTACCATAGCTCGTGAGTGCTTCAGCCCGAACGAATGTCTGAATCTTGCGCAAATTCTGAGTTTTTTTTTTTAATGTTTCATCGAAATAATGCTTCATAAGTACTACCGAAAGAAAAAGTTGTTTAATATCAAATATTCCCTGTTCTGCCATCAGCTCGCTGTGGCCAACAGCGATGCTGTTTGTTCCGTATGTTATGTTATGAGTTATTTTCTGTCTGATTCTATTTAACACGTTTAGCCTATATGGCGAGGCCAGCCCGCATGTTGTAACGCCATATCTTAATACAGTTTCACCCAGATCCTTACAGGTGAGTTTTCTTAAGCGAAGAACACATACTGATCTGATTTTATAAATAACTGCGCATACTGTTCGGAGTCCTTTAGCTACATATTGTATGTGATGGACAAATGAGAAGGATTCAGCGAAAATAATGCCAAGGTACTTTATTTTGGTAGCATACTGCATAGTTTAACAGGAGCATCTATTGCAGCGCTTACTATGCAAATATAGATGTCCGGTCAGTTCCACTTTTTTGTACGGTCTGCGTAAGCAGATTAACTGTGTTTTTTCTTTGTTCGCTAATATATAGTTGTTCTCAAACCATGCCATTATTTTGCATATATTTTCTTGTAGTAAAGTAACACTTTCATTACAATTTTCATGGGGTAATATTAAAGCAGTATCCTCCATAAATTGGTATAACTTTGAGCGCAACGACACATGGGCCAAATCATTGACATACAAATTAAAAAGCAGTGGGCCTAGCACGGATCCTTGTGGGACTCCATTATGTGAATTAGGTTGCTCCCTAGCTTTTGAATTCGAATGACCTGATATCGATTTTTGAAGTAGTCTTTTAAAACCTCTATGAATGGCCCGCGGAATCCCAATTAAGCTAATTTTCCAAGCAGTCCTTCGTGATCCAACGTTGCAACGATCAAACGACGATTGAAAGAATGATAATGCATGTTTACTTTTTCGGTGGATGCTATCGCGCCTCACCGTGTCTACTCGCTTGAACCATGAGACAACAGTCCCGAGTCTGCACAGGATTTGGGCCTTGATTTTGCGTCGCTTTTGCTCGTAACAGTAGCGGACGGCGGCTTCATCTTGTTTAATAGATTCAATGTGCTTTATTTCTTGCGGTTGAAAAATAGATGCAAGTACTAAGTGTTCTTAATATCGCAATTTGTCAGCCTAACTCCATCAGCTATTGGGGGTGAGGAGTTACGGAGTCGCCATCTGTAGGAAGCGCCTCGCTTGCGTAGTATGAAGGATAACGCGGCGCGCTCCTCGTAGGTTTGGCTGTCGGCGCTCAATAAAAACACCACGTGGGAGCCCTCCTGGCCATTTTTTAAGTGCTCTCCAAGGAAGAGAAGTGTCTTACTATCAAAATAATAACACTGGGCAAACAGAAAGCGCAGAATAGTTTACAGGCGCCATCTCCGTGAACGCCCATTGTGCCCGGTCGACGCCATGGCGTCCCCCGAACCAACTTTCTGCGTGAATGGTAGGCAATCGCTAAGAGTAGACTATGTGAAATGTGTTCTTATAGTTGGACTGTCTGTATAACCAAATGGGGCATAACAGAATGAAGCCTCAATGCAGCGATCGCACAGGTTCGCAGCGACCGACTGTGCGTCTGCATGCATGTCCCCGCACAACGTTTCGCTTTCGCTGCGAGCGCGTTTTCGCACCGTGCCGGGAGCTTTAGGCCGCAGCCTATGAACATTTGACAGCACCCAAGCTACCATTGTTGCGTGGGCGCTATCATAGCTGTTCAAAAACAATTTCGTTATAACTAGGGACTTTGACGCTATATGGCAACTCGTGATGTCCAATCGCAACGATTCAATCATTTGTTTTCTTCTGAATTCTTCTGAATGTCGACATTTGACCACGAAGTAGTTAAAGCAAATTATCCTCTGCTGCAGCGCCTCGTCGCATTGTTCAGCAGCGTAAAGTTTTCTTTTATTGCGATACCAATTATATGGACACTTCAAAGCGGATTTCTGCCATCGTCGTCGTCGTCGCCGTCGCCGTGAGGTTCCGTATGACGTCAACGGCGATGAAATCGTTGCCGCGCTCCGGACGCTATATGTGCGAGTGAAAGGGGGTGAGGGACGCGCGCTTTCACGGGGAGCGAACGCACGTCGGAGAGCAAACGCGCGTTCTGCGCTGTGCTCCCTGAAGGGCTGCAGAATTAAGCGTCTCTTTCCGTGGGGGGACAAAGGGAGGGAGGGTAGGCGACATTTAGCTACGGCACCAAATGACTATATATATAAAAACGTTGCGAGGCGAGATGGTGGGTAAGATTTCCGACGCTGCTCGACGAGTGTCCCATTCTGATCTCGTCGAAAACTTCCGAGGCGCCCCTAGAGGCACCGGCAACAGTCACCAACGCTGCGCGCGTTCGGTGCGAACGCAGGCAAAACGCCGACGGCTCGAACAATTCTGCGCGTTGCTGGTGCTGCTGCATGTTCCAGTTTATACAGCTGATAAAACTACTATCCTTACTCCGTATTGCTCTCTACTAATTTGCTATCGCAATTGGTGCTTCGCTTTACGAGTGAAACTGCGACAAATTTTTATGAACGTGGTGACTATTGCTCCATTTCGCATCCGCTGGGTGCATTTTTCGCGGAATTCCTGTCACTTTGCACATCCCTTGATATCAACACCACATGGAATGTTTTTAAAGCAAAATCGTTGTCGCTAACCCAGACGTTCATTCCAAGCCGCATCATTTCGGCAAAGCGCCGGAGCGATAAGAGGTCGATGAAGAAGAAACTTCGGGGTTTGATAAACAAAAGACGTCGCCTATTCTGTAGGTACTGCCAGTCTCCGACCCTAATACTGCATTCCAAGTTGAAAGAACAAAGCAACATTGTTACTAAAGAAACACGAAGGGCACAATGGCTGTACATGCAGAGCGTTTATGAAAAAGTCAGCAGAAATCCAAAAAATGTGCGGAAATATATAAGAGATTAAGAATGTGCCCAAAGCACGATTCCGGATGTAATTGATGGAATGAACTTTGCTGTAAATCCTGAAAGAAGGACAGAACATTTTAATTCGATCGTACTTCTAATCAGTGTTCTCAAAACCAACCGATACGATTATAGAAATACGAGAGTCTTCCAATTTTGCGCAAATGAATGACATAACCTTTACAGAACATGCTGTTACTTTACTGATACATGTCAAAGTAGCTTCTGCCCCTGGCCTAGACAAAGTTTCCAATCATGTCTTATAGACCTGTGCTTCTTCGGTTTCGCTTTTTTGACATCGTTGTTCACAAAGTCCCTTGAACAAGGTGAACTACCTCTTTACTGGAAGCGGGCAAGCGTATAGTTCCCGTACACAAAGCTGGAAATAAAGAAAACACGAGCAACTACAGGCCTATTTCACTAACAAGCATAATCTGCAAAACTTTGGGCATATAATCTACACCAACTAATTGATCATCTTCAAAACAATATTTTTTTCTGCAGGACTCAACATGGATTCAGAAGTGGATAGTCATGCGACACACAATTAACAGAATTTACTCGCAATATTGGTGAATCGCTAAACAGTGGTAATGAAGTGGATTGCATATTTTTAGACTTCACAAAATCTTTTGATTCTGTGTCACATAATCTCTTAATGCAGAAGTTATCTGCCCTTAACATGCCGACTAAGTTGCGGACATGGATAACGGCATATCTGAGCGAACGAAAGCAGTGCGTAGTGTTAGATGGAGCGAATTCATCAGAAGCACCAGTGTTATCAGGTGTCCCGCAAGGGTCGGTATTAGGGCCGCTTCTTTTTTTTATCTATATCAATGATCTTCTAGTACGTGTGTCCAGTTCAATCAGGCTGTATGCAGACTACTGCTGTGTCTATCGCAGTATCCTTTGTGAAACGGATTCGAAGCTGCTGCAAAAGAATCTTGAATATATTTTTTCCTGGTGTCAGGATTGGAAAATGGCCCTCAATCTTTCGAAATGCAATGCAATCATGTTCACAAAAAAGGCATCCTCAAATCAATAGCTATTTCCTAGGTGGCGAACTCGTGACTCAGTCACGAGTTCGGGACTGGCGAACTCGTGACTCGTCCCAGATTACAAATATCTGGGAGTTATGTTTGCCAGTGACCTTTCATGGAACACACGCGTTCACTAGTTATCATCCAAAGCCAGTCGTGCACTCAACTTTATCAGAAGGAATTTCTGGCAAGCCCCTCTTGAACTCAAATAATTATTATACCTAACTAACGTCAGTCCAATTTTAGAATATGGCTGTTCTGCTTGGGATCCTTACACAAAGCAGAACATAAATGAGCTTGAGCATGTGCAGAAACGTGCTGCCCACATCGTTTGTGGTAGCTATGACTTCCCGAAAAGCACTACCACAATCCGGAATGATCTGCGTTGGCCACCACTTGAGAACAGGAGGAAATATCTTAAATTGTGTCTTTTGTATAACATATTGCAGCGCAGAACCGGTATTGACAAGGACATGTACTTTAAGCCACCAACTTATGTGTCTCATCGAACCGATCACTCAATGAAAATCCGGGAATACAGGTGCAGGGTGAACATTTTTAAGTATACTTTATTTCCGAAAACAATTGATGATTGGTATGACTTACCAGACCATATTGTTACTGTTCCTCCCTTATCCTTCTCTACTCACCTGCAGCGTTTAAAGTTTAACTTCTGATGTACTGTTCTGTCACCAAGCAGTTTGGTGCAGCTTCGTCTTCTTCTTCACTTTGGTTTTTGAGGTCTGTTTCTTATGTCCTGCAGAGTTTGCATATTATTATGTATAATCGTGTCCTCTTCTTGTATTGTATTCTTGCATTGTATTCTGAAGGATGGTGTTGACCTGTCAGTGTCTGCGGTGTCTGGAAACAGATGTACGTATGCACCCGCCGGGGTGGCTCAGTCAGCTAAGGCGTTGCGCTGCTGATCACGAGATCGCGGGATCGAATCCCGGCCGCGGCAGCCGCATTTCGATGGAGGCGAAGTGCAAAAACGCCCGTGTGCTTGCGTTGTAGTGCGCGTTAAAGAACCCCAGGTGGTCGAAATTAATCCGGAGCCCTCCACTACGGCATACCTCATAATCAGAACTGGTTTTGGCACGTAAAACCCCGGAAAGAAGAAGTAGAAGAACGTATGTAGCATGTATGTATGTATGAATTGATCTAATTCCAGTTTTTCTCTACCCCCTCCCCCCTTACAATAACGCCCGTTGAGTGCTGTAGGTATCGTAAATAAATAAATTTCTCAAGTTGCGTCGCACTGTAGGTTTGTCGGTCTTCTCAGCAAGAAGTTTCCCTGTGCTTCTGTTTGTTAATCCAGTACATTCATCGTTCGATGCTAACACAAACATGAGCATATGCCATGCCTTTTTTGAACGTGCGTCTTACTGTTCAATTTCGATTCTGGTGAACTTGCCAGTATTTAGCATCAACAACTTAATAAGACCGAAGCGTCATGACATTAACCAGGCAGCGCGCGCCTGCGAGCTTCTCAGTGCGTACTTTCTGCTACTCACCGACGAACATCGCAGCCCCAACGCCATACGAAAAATCTTCCTAAGTGCTTGCTACACACCCGAGTTGTAGGGGATGGCTGCTTTCCAGTTCTAAGTTTCGTAATCCAAGGTACACGTAGCTTCTTGGTCTGCGGGTACCTGTGAAGGCTTACACTGGGCTCCGTTGCGTACGTCCGGCGCTGTGGCACCGAGCAGTAGCCTACTACTTTGGACGCCTGAATTCAAAGGTAGCCACTACCTATTATAGTGCTTTCTAGTGTTGTCAAGCAGACACCCGAGGCGGGAAAACATCCCCACTTAATCAGAACCGGAGCGCGGTGGGACTTAAAACTTTCGTTTTCAGCTCGCTTCGGCGCTTCCGAAGCAGACGGCGCGGCCGCTGTGTCCACGTGATCCCTCATACCACGTAACGCCGATGACGGCGCCAGCTTTTCCAGCGGTGGAGCTCGCCCCCAATATGGCGCCTAATATTTTAGGATGGAAGATTGTTGCTGCTATCGTGGTCCCAACTCTTTATCTGTCATTGCATCTTCAATCTGTCTGCCTGTTTTCCTTATTTGCCAAAGGTACTAAAGCAGTGTTGTGAAATTGTAACTGCAATATTGCATGTGTTGTGAAACTCTGTAACTGTTTAAATACACTGTAACCTCATCTTTCAAAACGAAGAAATCGCAAGAAAACTGGCGTCAGTAATGCCCTTGTTATCAGTGTTTTAAAGCGACACTTTCCTTGCCTCTTCATCCGGCTTTCCGGGCGCTGCTGCTGGGACGGTCTTGCTCACGCGCGTTGGATTTCTTGCAACACCAACAGATACAGCTCGCCTCCGCGCCTCCCGGCTGGCGCCGCCGCGGCAGCGTTTCACAGTGTGTGCGTATGGCATGCGCTGGACTTGTTTTCTTACGCGGCTAAAATGCAAGTTCTGGGCTCTGGAGGTCGCATGTGGGGCTGTGCAAGCGTAAACATTACAATCGTCCATATCCTGAAGACAGCGCTTGGCGGTGGCATCTCAACAGCGTGCTGGCCACGTATGCAGAAGGAGCACGTAAACACGAGCCATAAAAATGGGTCCAAAGCATGCACTCAGCGTCGAGGACACCCAGGCCCGAAAGAAGCATCGCGCGGAGCCGGCGCGTCTTCGCTACGTAGCGAAACGTGGTGCACACCGCGAAAATATGCTGGCTCGAAGACGTGAAGCAAGACAACGATGCGTGGCGGCCATTAAACAAGACGAGCGTCGTGAGCCCTATGACCAGAAGCTACAAGCAGAACAATTTTTATCGGCAATCAATGCAAACAGCATACAAAGCTTCGCTGACATCGATTCCCACAGTGCATGGGAGCCGCCGATATTTATAAGCACAAAGCCATATGTGTGTATGGATGCATGTGCTGAGGTAACAGGGCTCGACGCCAACCATCAGACCAACATGGGTTGCTGAGTATGTGCGAATGTGTACATTTGTGCCACTCTTCAACGAACCTCTTTCACGCCGTCATGGGCCGCTGTAGATGCGGGACTGGGTAGCCACCGCTGTTCGAGGAAACTCTTTGAAGCCGACTTGGAGCACTCGGTATGTGCCACTTGGTCTGTGCTGGTCTTGAATGAACCTCTTTGATGCCAAGATGGGTCACTGGATATGTGCCAGTAGGTGTGTTCCGCTCTTCGATGAACGTATTAGACGTCAACCTAGGTACCTAGGTATCTGTCTCTGAGAAAGGGTCACCCTACAATTACGAAAAAAAAATTCCTTAAATTTCTACGATGTTGAGCGGATCCGAACTCAGGTCACAAGGGTTCTTCAAGATAGCAATCCAACGCACTAGCAGGCTGCGGCGCAAGTACGCTGGGTATTTGCCACTTTCAATGAACACCTTTCACACAAAAGCTTTAGCGATCTGCGCCATGAATGCACTGTGTATGTGCACTGTGTATGTGCAATGAACCTCTTGCCAGCTGGGGTTACTGAGTATGTGCCGGCGGGTGTGCGGCAACTGAGGGAACAAATCTCAGCATTCGAAGGCACCGGCGCGCCAAGCTTCTGGTCTCGGAGGCCACGCATTGACTTCTCGTCAGTGCCACTAAACGGTGCAGCGTGCCCGCAAAGAAGCTCGGGAGAGGAGCCGTGCTGCCGAATGACGAGTTTCTCGGCTTTCGCACACACTGGCGTGCCATGTATGGCGGAGGCCACGCGCACGCGTCGAGACACTGCCACTAGATGGTGCCGAGTGTTCTTAGAGAATTGCGAAAGAGGAGTCCCACAGCAGTACATGCCTTATATAAAATTCGTTTCCACGTTGACAATACGTTGTGTCACTATAATAATTCGATGCTAACTCAATACCAACGACAGCCATCATGAGGTGGGTTCTGTCGCTTTTTTAATTATTTATAGCAAATGCGATTCTTAGGGTACACAACCTACTAGGGGCTATCTATCTATCTATGTATCTAGCTAACCATGTTTGTAACTAACTGTTTTCAGCCAACTGCCTGTTAAATATTCTTACGCGGAGGTACGTGACACACCGAGGTGACCGGCAGCGGGGAGGTCGTGAAGTTCGTGGAGAACAGCCGAGCGAAGGTGTTTAGGGATCACAAGTAGTAATGCTGGGCCGTCGGGATGAACGTTGTGGCGGTAGAGTACGCCATCTTGAAGTGTGAATAAGCGAAGGGAACTGTCGGCAAGTGACGATTCCAGGTGGTCAATGATGATACACAAGGACGGGTCACGGCGCTGCTCGTCGGCGACGTGGACCAGTGGAAAAACAGAGAGAACGCAGGCGTAGGTGTCAGTATCAGAAGTAGAGGTCGGGTCTTCGACTGGGTAGCGACAGAGGCAATTACAGGTTGTGGACATGGTAATGGGTGCCGAATCAGGTCGGAAGACAGAGCAGGCGGTAGGGATGCCAAGGTTTGCAATTTCTTGCCGCAAAACTGCTTGAATAACGGAAATAGTGGGGGCCGCTTGGTCAAAGGTACCGTCGAGGGGTCGTGTATGAAGGGGGGCCGGACTTGGCGCTTCAATGTCACGGCGAACGATACGCGTGACGTTGTCTTGAAATGGTCGTGTGGCAGTAAGAGCGCAGCAAGAGGACGTGGCAGGGGTGTTTGGGAGCCGGGAAAACTGTGGGACGACGCGGCGGCTTTTGGCTACCTCGAAGCGGCGGAATTCTTTGACGATGGCGTCGACAGTAGAAACGTCGTTATAGACGAGCAAGTTGAAGGGGTCGTCCGCGATGTCTTTTAGGATATGGCCCACCTTGACAACCTCGGTCATGTGCTCGTCGACTTTCCGGCAAAGCGCTAGCACTTCCTGTATGTAGGAGACATACGATTCGGTCGACGACTGGACACGGGTAGCAAGCTCTTTTCGCGAAGCCTGTTGGCGACATGATGGGTTGCCAAATAGGTCGCGAATCCTCTTTGAAAATGTCCCAGCTGGATAGCTCAACCTCATGGGTGTGAAACCAGATACGCGGTGTCCCGTCCAGATAAAAGATCACATTGGCAAGCATAATGGTAGGGTCCCAGTGGTGGCTTTGGCTAACACGCTCATACATGCTGAGCCAGTCGTCGACGTCAACGCCATTTTGGGCGGAGAATATCCCAGCATCACGGAGACAAGGGACCGTCACGTACGTTGTGGTTGGCGCCGCAGAGGTAGGTGGTGACTGGGTGTTTTTATCGGAAGCCATGGCTGAGAAGACGACGGTGCGGCCGCTTCGGAGCTCCGTGGCGAGGACGGGGAACGTTCCACCTCCGCCACAATGTTGCGCGAAGGACGAGTCAGTAAGACCAGCAACTATTTACAGGTTATATTAACAACACCGGTTGCGTCGCTGACCGGTTAGATTCACAGCGCGAGCGCAACTCGTTCTTCCTCCTATTTTCTCGAGTGATTGCGCCCACGCGCCTCGTTAAAAACAATCAAATACCACAAGCGTGCAGCAATATTATGCTCCGGAAAAGAAGAGAAGTGACAAGCGAGCGTGGACACGAGCGTGCGCCCGCCTTTTTTTTTAGTTGTTTTTGCAAACGTCAAATAAACAAGACGTTCTCTACTTTGGCTCCGCTTCCTGATTTTCAACAGTATGGTGCTGAGACCAGGATTAGATCTACAGTTGAAGACCCCTGACGATGAAGCGAGCTCCCTAAAGAGGACGACCGACCGACGCGATCAACGCGACGACGGTGCCACAGAATCGACGGATATTGCACGTCATCATGAGTCCTCCGATTCCTGACGTGACGACATGGAAAGACTACGACGGAAGTGTGCTACCGTTCGATCGGCGGTCCCCAGGGTCATCAGCGACATGACAACTCCTATGCAGACGGAACAAATACCATCTGGTGAGTTAACCTATTGAAGACAAAGGAAACTATGTTTACAGACCTTGATGACCAAGTAGAAAAGCACGTTGCCGATGATAACCTTGAGGATGAGCTTCAAAGCGTGGGACAGTATCAAGAATCTATTGTGCTCGCGAAATCCCGCACTGAGCGCATTTTATCCGCTCCGCAAACAACCACTACGCAGGCATCTACATTAGATTATGGGGTTTTATTTGCCAAAACCACGATCTGATTATGAGGCACGCCGTAGTGGGGGACGACGGAAATTTGGACCACCTGGGTTTCTTTAATCTGCACCTAAATCTAAGTCCGCATCTCACGATGACTTTCATCAAGCACGCGCACACGTTAAGCTACCTAAGCTCGATGTTGCGAAGTTTCACGGTGACTCCAGTAAGTGTCCTGAATTTCGGGATCAATTTGATTCTATGGTTCTCCAGAACCAATATCTTAAAGACGCAGACAAATTGAAACATCTTCAGAGCTACTTGATGGGTGAAGCGGAAGGTCTCATCAGCGGCCTGTCGACAACTAACGAGAGCTACAGCACAGCTATAGAACTTCTGAAAGAAATATTTGGTCAGAAGTCGCTGATAGTAAACGACCACATGCGCCGTCTTCTAAACCTACGTAAAGTTCGTTCCTGCGAAGATTTCGAAGGTCTTCAAAGGTTGTATGAAGAAGTACCCGCAGATTCACGTAAGATCCTTGCTTAACTTTGGCGTGAAGAAAAAGAATATGGAATGTGTCTGAAAACTGCTATAATACAAAATCTTCCGCAAGAAATGGTACTCCATTATACTCAGTACATCTTGTCTTCTACAAATACAGGCGTTACTAGTGACACGCTAGATTAAATGTCTGTTCTTCTAGACTTCTTGAGCTTTGAAGAGCCCGGGAACAAGCTATAACGATGACTTCTGAGAAGAGAGAACAAGCGTCAACCGCAAAAAGACACTGTAATGAGCATTTCCAAGGTTCTACATTTATGTTAACCGTGAAACTGTTAACGCAACTATAGTATACAACTCCAGAGAGTTGTATAGCATGCGGAGACAAAGATCACTCGGTGGATGTCTGCCGAATGGAGCTAACCTTAGACGAGAAAACATAGAGACTACGCAAATTAGGAAGCTGCTTTCGCTGCGCTACACAATTTCACAAAGCTAAGGAATGTCGAAGCTGGAAGAGATTAAGCTGTGCGAGATGCAAGGGGCGACATATCACCAGGATGTGTTATCCAAAATGGAAGCAAAAGAATACAGAAGCGCCAAGAACTGTTTCCAGCTCATCAACAGTCTGGCTAAAGTACACAATTATTCTGCAGACTGGTCAAGTTTGGGCTCTGGGCACTGGAAGCAAACTCCATGTCAGACTGTTGATTGATGGTGGCAGTCAACGCATCTTCATCACGGAAGAGTTGTCTAGAAAGCGGAAAGCCACTGTGTTAGTCCAACAGCAGCTCACCATCTCGGGATTTGGAAACGCTTCAGATCCGCGGAAATATTATCGGAGAGTACGAGTTACGCTGCATAGTGAGTACGACTCACTCACTTGAACTAGATGCTATAAAAGGTCCCGAAATACGCAATGACTTGTCAGCATTCTCAGCAAACTTACGTTTGGCAGACGCGTACGTCAACGCAGTTCAGGTCTCGCCGGAGCCTGGAATAAGCGTGCCTATAGGTGCATACTATTACTGGTAGCTCGTCAGTGGAAGAATTCATTGACTGGATGACTCCTTAACCACCATCGAAACCATGATATATGATGGACAGTTCATGGAGATACCAGAAGTCCACCTAAGTTCTACAAGCCAGAAACGGTAACAAACTTCAACATATACATAACGGGCGCCAAAGTTTCCCAGCAACTGAGGTCTTTCTGGGAAGTAGAACAACTGGGACTGACTAATAAACAAATACTTTCGAAAGATGACGAATACTTCCTGAAGAACTTCGTGGAATCAACTATTAGAAAAAATGGTCGCTATCAAGTTGAACTGCCGTGGCCCAGCAATTTTTCTCAACTTAAAGACAATCGGGATGTCGCGTTAAAGAGGCTGGAGTCTCTGCAGAGAAGGCTACATCATCGTCGACAGACAGTGTCGTCACGAGAATTACTTTAACGAAAATGGAAACACAGAGCACCAATGTTAATCACTGGAACCGGTGGCGACGAGAGTATACCTCCAAGAACTTCGTTCAGCTCACATTATTGAAACTAGACACTCAGAATAAGTGAAGCTTGGACACATCGTACTGATAAAAGAATTAATCTCGCCAAGACAATTGTGGAAGATAGGAGAAGTAACAGAATTATTTGCGGGCAGCGACGGCAAACTTCGCTCATGCAAAGTGCACACTTCTAGTGGGAACACGCTGCGGAGACCGGTGCAGATGCTGTACTACCTAGAATCTGCTGGACAAGCTCCGTTTCTTCAGAAAAATTTGTCTTGAAAACAAGCAAGCACACGCATATTGTTCGGTCGGGAGCTGTTCATTATGCTCTGTAAAAGAAGAGAAGAAGTGACAAGCGAGCTTGGACACGAGCGCGCGCCCATATTTTTTTTAGGAGCGAAGCTCCTTAGGCTTTCACGATGTCCGTTGTCGCCGTCGTCGTCGTAGCTCCCCGTCGCGCACGCAGCGCACATACCGACCGCGCACAGGTGTTGCGCTGCGCCGGCGCCGCTCCGAAACCCCTCTCCTAGCAAGCGCACGACGTCATGCGCAGAACCGTTCGCAGAGCGCACGCAGCGCGCATACCGACCGCGCGCAAGTGTTGCGCCTGCGCCGTAACGCTATCGCTACACTTAGCACTGCAGTGTGGATGAGCGCGAATGTAAGCGCAAACGTCGTGACTCTGATCCTACACTTCGAGAACAAGACGCGGCAGCCCAACGGCAACGCCGCGAAGCTAAGCCCAAGCTACGAACACGAGAAGCAGCAGCACGCCGTCAACGGCAGCAAGACCCCTAAGTGAAAGCTCGAGCAGACAGCTACACAAAGTAAGGTTAGTAGTTTTATCATCCGTATAATTTTGCAAATGTTCGCTTACTGACTAAACTAACAAGCATAGTGTCAGCGCGCACAGGCACACTTGAACACATCACACTCGATGAACGTGGACACTATAGCTGTCAAAACACTGGCGGGAGGAAGCGCGACAGCAGCATCGAGCGAAGTGACATTCGTGATGTCTATCCCTTCAGCGTCTATCAATGTCTATCCCTAAGCTCTGCCATCAACGCAGATCGCTTTTAAGGTATGAGCGCGGCCGCGGAACTGCGGAGTTGCGGTGGCAGTACAATGCCACCCCGCTCTCTCCCCTCCCCCCGCAACCTCATGCGCGACGGAAGACGGTGCACTTCCTTCCCGCTTTCTTTCCTTGCGCGTGCTAGATTAAGCCGCGATCGTCAGCTGCCTTGGCACCCTTTCACTCACACATACAGCATCAGACAACTAAGCGATCTAGTTCTCTTTCATACCGCCTGCACTAAATGAGTTCAAACAAAACCATTAATTAGCCGGTGCTGGTTTCTCTTCTGTCTGTTTATTTTGCTTTAATTGCATGACTTGCAATCAATGAATGAGCAAAGCTCTCAGAACACTCGTTCTGAGAAAAAGAAGCAAGGACATTAACAAGTACGCTTAAGTGGGAACGAATTTGTGACGGACCAGGCGTAACGCATTCAGGTGAACGATTTCCGCTCCACGAGATGAATAGTATTAGTGCGAAGGAAAGGGAAAAAAGGATGAAAAGATTTAATTTCGCACCAAGCTAAAGACTGTGGTCGTGCGCAGTAAAGAGCTAGGCAGGGATGGAGAAAATTAAAGCAACCTTGAGACGGTATACTCTCACGCGTTTTTGTAGTGAAAGCAAATGACATTTATGCCAAGCGGGAATAATGTGCTGGAAGAAAATCCAAGAGGGCTACATTGTTGGGATTAGAGGGGAGCCGTAATGACGGCGTGAGGTTCTTGTGTTTTAATATTTCATTTCACTTTGGCTTTCTTTCTCGTTTGCTGTTACTTTTTTCTTCAACCTATATATTTTTTCGTTTTCTTTGCGGCTTATGCCACAGTGCGCAAATTTCCCACGATTTTCTACTGGTGTACAATATACGTATGTCGCTCGCGG
Source organism: Dermacentor silvarum (assembly GCF_013339745.2). Classification (NCBI taxonomy): domain Eukaryota; kingdom Metazoa; phylum Arthropoda; class Arachnida; order Ixodida; family Ixodidae; genus Dermacentor; species Dermacentor silvarum. The sequence continues at coordinate 151,306,501 of NC_051155.1, read as the reverse complement.
TAGTAATAATTTGAGTGTTGGAACTCATTTTCTAAATACCAAGCGATTGCATAAATTTCTTTATTAGAGCTATCTGAACTCATTTTAATTATAATTATTTACAATTATTCCTGAATGTAACAAAGCACAAGGCAAACAAAAAATTCTGCAAGGGAATGCAACCGCCACGAAATATTGGAAGTTTACGCAAGTTCTAACTTCAGCAGCAGTCGTGTATGGTGTGCTGACGTTTCTACAAACAATGACCTCAGTGAGGGCACGTAAGGCCATGCCATAAGCACTGTCTAATGTGCCAGACGTTAACAACGGTGAATACACTCACCTTGTCGCGTTTATAGCATATTTAATTGCAAATAGCCCTCTGTCATTCCTCCTCCATCCTTTCGAATCGTTATCCTCTTTCCCTATCCTTCATTCCCATAACTCTTTCCCCGTGTTCCGGCCTCCGTTGTGGAAGCCAGCCGCTCACGCTAGACAGGTGCTAGTAGCGGTCAATTAGTTTTCGTTTATTCCTGTTGATTCGGAAGTTTAATAAACAACCACTCACTGCTAAGCTTTTATTAGCACCGGGATAACCAATACTATAGTGTTCAACGTGCAATAAGCAAGCCATAGAAAAATGACAGAAATGTATAGCGTTAAGGTTTGCAAACATTCTGACTGTTCCATCTTTACAACCTATTCTTGGCGAATACGACACTACAAACCGGATTTAAACTGTCAGCTACGGTTCTTCCACTCTAGCGTTCAGGTATTTTCGCATGCACAGTCCTCTCAAAGCGCCTTCTGTCCTAAACACGGCACATTCGTAAACGGAGTATACCTGAGCATGGAATGTTTGCAAGTTGTTGCACTTTGCGGGATCTCTTACGGAAGTAAACCTGGAAGAAAGCTCCACTTGTGCAGTCACAAAGTGACATTTTATATTGTTGTTTCTTTACTTTTCCAGGACAAGAAGCACACCCAAGGAGAGGCGCTCACTACAGTACTGAACGCTCTCAAAATGAACTGAGCTGATCTATATTATTTTCGGGGAGGGCTTGAAGGTGACTATTGCTGTAAAACCACCACACAGCAAAGCAAGATATATATATATATATATATATATATATATATATCTATATATATATATGTATATTGTAGTGCTTGAGAACAATCCAGCTTTTATGCCAAAATAACCTAAGAGAAAAAGAAATCGACGTCTTCCCTTACGAATGTTCCGGTTTCTTTCGTGGCTTCTATGTTTGCTTGCTTTCAGCGATTCTTCGGTTTTAGAGTTCATTTCTCTTCCAGGAATACACTACTTTCACTCCCTGTTCAAATCCAATGCCGAGCGCACAGGAGTGCAGGCACACAGAGAATGGTGCTCTCAATGCCTGAGAAACACGCATGGCCGGGTAGGCATTCAGGCAAGAGGTATAGAGCTCACAATAGAGACGCGTAGCACTCGCTTCTCCATAGTTCCAATCTCTGAAATGGACACTGAGTGTTTTCGACATTGAAACGTTCAATCGCTCTCGACACTCATGTCCCGTCTTTTTCCAACTCCAGCCACTGCGAAGTTCGTTTGTTCGCATCTTCTGTCTTTTTGTTTCCTTCTTTTTTTAACTAACTTTGGAAGAGGTGCTTGTTTTCTTACAAGGGGTTGTTTCGCTTTTTATTCTTGCTTACCAGGGTGTTGGCGTTTTCAGTCGGAGTTCTTTGACTGTCGAAAACATTTACTTGAAAAAAAAAAGATGAAAATAGGAGGAAAATTGGGAGAACGACGAGTTGTAGTTTATGAATGGCTGATATGAACGATTACCAGAAACTGCTGATAGAGTGCGTCCGAAAATGACGTAAACAGTTAGCAGAAGCACCTTATAGAGGGCGGTGAAAGTATCATAAAACTACAAACAATATTACAGATATAAAATTCAGTACTCCGAGAAAAGAAAATGAATAACAACGTGTTTGCAGAAGTTGTATTGTCGCAGGCACGGTTCAATATTAGATTTTTTCGAACTTCAGTTACTTTAGCAGTACCACTCCAAATGCATGCTAGAAGTTCTACAATGAACTAGAAAAGATGAGGGTGTTTTGCAAAGAATATCAGAACAAATAATTAAAAAGGAAATTATCGCACTAAGCCAATAGTGAAGCACTCTAAAGTAGGCTGTGTACGGCAGGGATGAAGGTTTGCCCCCTTATCCACTAACCAGACAGGACGCGAACCTCTTCTTGCATTCCCCTGAGTTTAACACAATGCCGCCTTTCGAATGCAAACATAGAGAAAGTTTGATGGTATGTGAACAGGTTAGCATATATTTTCGCGGTTGGCATATAACAACAGGCATGTCGTCGTTTACTTCAGGCAAGTAATGAGGATTGAAAGAAAGCGAGCGAGAGCTGAAAAAAAAGACACCAACACATTATTACATAACCGTGCGCGAAAGATAATATACAATAAACGTTATCTATACAAAGTCTTATTGAATGCTGTACTCTGTGGAAATGCTAAGAGCGTCTCAGTGAGGCATAGCTCAGAACCAAGACAATCCCACAATTCGAAAACATCCGCCGGTTAAAGTGTCTCATTAAGGTTGAAATGTTTAAAAAACACCGCAGTATAACGCGCACGGAGGGGCAGAGCAACGAACAGCCAGCACAACATAAGAGTGTATCTGTATCCGTTTGCTGTAATACCGCTACAAAGTACAATGTGCCGCCTAAATATAACACAAAATTAATTGGGCTAACAATGGCAGGAATAAAGTTAGAGGGAAGAACTTAAACAACAGGCCTGGGTAAGAGTGAATTGTGTGGCAAGGAAATACAGTCGGCTATAGTCCGTCAAAAAATTTGAATTTGTACACGTTTGTGCGTGCAAATGTAAATTTGACGCCAAGGCCATGGTTATGACGGAAAGTCCTAGCTGAATCTTTGACAATCAAATCATCCAGATGGATACCTCAAAATAAAATGAATGACAAAATTTGAAATGGCAGCCTGTTTACGCTCTGACAAACACTCAATATTTGTCAATGCCAACGTAGATGTTGGGGAATCTTGACATTTGCTTAAAACGATTATAAATAAACAGATCGGCCTGTCTTTGCACTTTTTCAGTTTCATCTACATCGGCTGCTGTGCGCGGCTCCTTTACTATACTGGCGTATTCCAGAGATGATCTAGTTATAAATTCATAGGCCTTTAAACGTAAAGTGGCGGAAGAACTGCATAACTTGTGTTTTAGGCACCATAGTATCTAGCACCACCATATCTAGCTAAGAAGACTGCTGAGATAACGCTCTAACCTCTCTAGCAAACCGAGATAAAAGGTGGAACGAAAGCCTACCACACCATTTGGTTCCTATGACAAAACAGATGGGTTAGAAATGGCTATCACTTTGACCCCGGATGCCTGCGGGAAATATAGCAATTACCCACGGTAAAGTTGGGCCATCATCGCCAGCGCTACTGTACGAAACATATTGCAGGAAATTTAAGAACATTTATGGTGGAAAATAAAAATAAATGAATCTAAGGGCGAGGGATGCAGGGTGTAGCCGATATATGTTCAGGGGTATGGGTAGAACGGATTAGGTAGAAGGTGTAAAAAATGAGAGCGTGACTACAAGGATAAAGAAGAAACGGTCTCCATGCGTTAGGGGCAGGTAACTCAAACTTTGACCCAGTGTCACTTTCCGCAGCGTTTATACTTTGTGGCCTCTATGTAACTCTATATTTTATTTTTATTGCCATTTTCATTGCCAAGACTGATCCTGTTGGAATCCGCAGCGGCTTTAATGTTCTTCCGCCTGTGTAATTCCCTCTTTCCGTCGATGTCGAAATAATGTGCGGCCTCTGTAACTCCTGACTATTGTAGATGCGAACGTTCTGAGCAGGAAGGCACTCTGCCTGAACCTTTATCTGCATAGATAAAGTAAAAGCCTGGTACTGACGTGCACGCAAACATAAAAGAACAAAGAACGTACGAGATGAAACTCTGGGAAATTGTCAAGGCGATCATAGGACGAAATAGGGTCAGCGCGCAAGAGTACAAGGCCACAGAAAGAAAGCCACTGACACGGAGCGAAAACTCCTCGGTCGTAACGGCAACGATTATTATAATCGCCCGTATGGGAGCCTCGTAACTAAGCGGTCGAACCGGGCACACGCTGGGAGGTATGTGTCGCTTTAGGCTCTGCTCATCATCAGCCAACCCACGTTACTGGTTTCCTGCGTCTTTCGCATGCTTCTGATGCCTTTTTTTATCCCCTTCACCCTAGTCTTTTGTGTCACGAGGTTGCTTTCGTTACCTCTGGTGTTCTGATTGAGAATTCCGTTCTCTCTTAACTGCCTCTTCGTCTCTTCCTTTTCCGAGGCGTTTGACTAAAGCTACAGCTCCTCCTCAGTGCTAGAATCTTACTTTTTTATCTGTTTTTTCCCGCGAACAACACCCCACCTCGTGTTATTCGTAAGCCTACTAGTTCGGGCAAATGGGGTGACCAAGATCAAGGCATTGTTGCTCCTTCTTCCTTCCTTTCTCAGTTTCTTATTTATTTGTTGCTTTCATTTCTTGCCGCGGCGGTGTGCTATTCAGTAGTCTGGTCAGCGCAAATCTTCCGCAGCAGCAATTACTTCTTCTGTGTGGGAATTTTTATCGCCCGGAAAGGTGGGTGGTTTCAGTACGAATAAATAATTGCCATTATTTGTGCAACTTCTTTTCTAGTGCCAGCGTACTCACGGGGCATCCTACTGTTGAATTAAATGTATTTCTTCAACCACCATAGTTCTACTGTTGCTAAGTTCTTTGTGTTACAAGTGCACCCCTATTGCCATTGGTACACGATCACGTACTGCTCAATGCAAAATCATAATCACTTCTTCGTTTCACAGTGATTAGGTGGAAAACTGTTTAACGTAGGCGAAAGTAATCTTTTGCTAAATATTTGCTGTTTATAAGCAGGGAAGCACGCTAGAATTGTTCGTAACAGGGAATTCAAGTAAATCTTGACGCTGGACATACTATCAGGGAAGGGGACCGATAAATATCAATGAGCCGTAATGAACAAAAAAAAATTGTGCATTTAGGGCCTGATCAAAGGAACCTTGCCTTGGGCATGTAGACCTTTGCCCAGTCATTTTCCCCACATGCTGCAAAGAATATTTGTGAATTGTCATTTGACCTAAGCTCTTTCCCTGCCATGGGGAAAATAGGTGTTTTTTGCATGTTACGGAAGATGTTTTTTTCTGAAGAAACTACTGCACTCAATATTTAATGTAGTACATAAAAAGAAATCAAGATTAATCAACATTTTACGCATAAAAGTTTCATTAAGTAGATGTATGTTATAAAAAAGGTATAAATTGTTAAAATCAAGATTGTGCGATAAAATTTAACAAAGTTTGTAAAGACACCCTTGTATCTATTAAGAAAAAAATTATGAGATATGCAAAATTTATAGCTGTATATTAGGCACTATGTTCGAAGAAATCAAAATTTTTTATTTAGTAGGTATTTCGCTACAAAAATTTAACTGCAATCACTACAGTTGGGCGTGCAGGACTGCGGCCGCCGGTGTTCCGGGCTGGTTTACGTCGTCGTCGCTTTCAGACTCAAAGTCCGGCGAAAAGTCAGTGCCCTCTGACTCATTGCTTTTCGATGTATCGATAAGATCAGCCGCAGAGGTAGCGGAATCGTGATATCTGCGATCTCCCGAAGCGCGCGCGCCGTTTCCGCAGCCGGACATTTTTGCGTTCTCCTTGGTGATCGCGAAATTTCGCAGCGCGTTCAAATATCCCCGCTTGGCGGGAAAAAAATGCGAACTGCTGGGAAAACTAACATACAGTTCTCCTCCTTCACGTCCGATAGCGCAGTATGTCCGTGAGTGGCGCGGAAGGTCTCGAAAGCGGCGTTTCAAACCATCGATAGAGTGCTAACCTTGCCCGATGGGCGCGGTACGGAAAGAGTTAGCCACCTTGAAAAGCCAAGCTCTCATATAACATTTTTACAGCCAAGCTGTCAAGGGCTTACCTTTCGATCATCGCGTCCGAAAATCGAAAAAAAAAACTCTCATTGGCCGTATGCTGTATGTGGAATGTGAAAGCGCGCGAGGGCGAGGGACGCTCGCTTTCACGGGACGCGAACGGACGGCGGAGAGCAAACGCGACTTCCCAGTGGAAGGGGAGTGGTGGGCAAGGAGGGCATCGAGGCACCTTTGCGTTAAAGCCCCTAGATGTTCTGCAAAAAAAAAAATAGAGAGAGAGAATAACTTTATTGAGAATGCCAGCAGAGTCGATTAGGCTCCCTCCACGCAGGGAGGACGAGCTTTCATCGCGACGCGGCCACTACGTCAGTCTCGTGCTGTCAGGGCATTGGAAGTAATCGGGGAGAATATAATCCGTGGTTATGGGGTGATGGACTTGGCATGATGACACATACTCCTGGGAATGATGAAAAGTGATCATTTTCCCATCAGCCGTTCCTTTGGCTGCCTGAGCACAAGTGCTTGCACCCCAGTGTACCGGATGTGACATTCAGGAAGCAAAAAAATATCTAGGGACTTTACTGTGCGTGTGCGTGCCCGCTCTCCCACTGCGGCGCATGCGCGCAGCCCTGTCTAGGGAGTCTACATGCAATGCTCTTTTAAAACAGCGGTGCATGTAGACTCTCTAGCCCTGCCGGCCTCTGCCGCCGACTCTCTCTGGGCTTTCGGCCGCTTCTCCCCAAAAAGTGTCGACAACGGCGTTTAGCCGTTCGTCACGTAGCCAGCGTTTTGAGAGCAGTTGTGTGCGGTCACAAAAACAACGTGCACAACTGTTATCGACGGCGGTGGCGTTCTGCCCGCGTTCCCACCGAACGCGCGCGGCATTGGTGACGTGTTTATGAAGAATGTGCCAACCTTTGCCGTACACCCGCACCATCACATCTTAATAGTCATAATTGGAAATACATAATTCCCGTCATAGTACAGCTTCACTGGTCTTCCATCTCCATCCCAGTAGAAGGGCTGGCAGTTTTTAATATAGGCCTCACAGAATGCACTGCTTTTAATAAAAGTGCGAATTCTATGCAGAATACCTTAAGTGAGGGATTCTCATAAACCTTTTACTTGTAATTTCTTTATTATTATTTTTTCACCCGTCGTCAATTTTCTAGTTTAATATGTAGCAGGTCGCGGGCGCTTTCTCTACCAATCCAAGGCTTTATTTAAGCATAATTTTGTTCGAATTAGAGCACAAACAGTGTCTTTTACTGCTAAAATAGGATTGACTTCACTGTCAGAGAATTAAGACCACCACGTCGGCTTGCCCACATGCAAAACCAAAACCGTCCAAGAACAAGTAGTGCATTTAAAATATTATTGCTTTATAACTTTTTTTTCAACGGCCCGTTTGCATTTAGAACAAAATACAAATATTCGTGTCTGCCCACGAATGGTCGTGTCTGCCCCTTTTCTCCCAACCCTAAAGTTATTCAAAATATCATATTATCTGTTAACTCTAGAAAGTACGCTTTCCGAAAATTATTGTGAGACCCCGTTTCCCATGGTTTCAAATTACGTTTTCCCCAATATTAAGATAAACTTAGGAGCGATCGTCAGTTTTATGCTTTGTCAAAAGGTCTCATAGAAAAATACACAAAAAATATCGTTGAGTGGTTTCCATACTCATAGATGTATTGTGAAGTTATGAAGCATTAATAATACGAATATATGAAATACCTCGACAGAACTGCTTACAGAAATCCGAATGATCCAGAGTTTACTTTGGTGAGCGAAATCCTTCACTCTTATTAAATTAAGAGAACAAAACATTTACATATCGTGGTAATCTCATTGCCATGTCGAAACTCGGCCGGACACGATCTGAAGTTGACACAGCCAGCTATGTAAACGTGGGAAAAGAAAGAAAGCCAAATATGAAGGCAGGACTTGACTAAGCTGTACATATTTCCGTTGTTTGTCCTTCCGTTCAACTTTTGCAAAACCTGAAACAACGATTCACCTGTTTTACTTCATCCTCAAACAACAGCTAACGTTCGGAAGTCTGAACGCGGGAATATTAGTTTTCTCGGACATTTGGTATTGTTCTATGTACCTGCGATGTTCCCACGTCGACCTTCCTCAAGTAGTCTTTCTTATTTGGAAAGGGACATTTTCCTGTAGTAGAGGGCCGCTGTTTGGGAGATCGAGGCATCTGTGTTTATAGTCTGTTTGATGTAAACAGTACTGGAACTCTGACATTAGTGTATTACGCGTATACAGTAGTGGTTTTATAGCCCAGTGGACAAAAAGGTATTTAACTTGGCGCCGATGCAAATAGGTTGCCTTCTCTTGATTCATTCTTTTTTTAATTGTTGATGCTGTTTACATTTACTTTTTAAATGTATACACTTATTACATTTTTGGGTTTGTGGCATGTGTATTTTGAAACAAATATGTAGTTTCAATTTTCGAAATGATTATTGATATTGTCGGCTCTAAAGTTGCCTACCATCCGATTTCTCTGCACACACTAATCACCAAAAGCACGCATGGAATCACTAGAGCTTAAGAAAAGCTAATGCATAGTTAAGTGAGAGGTGACTGCCTTTACTCAAACAACGTAGAAGGAAAATTCAGTGGCCATTTAGCGGTAAATGCGAGAGAAATGCGTTAGCATTACCTCACACCTCTTTGAGGACCAGGATCTAATATTTAAACCACGTTCACTAGATTACAAAACGTTCTTAAAGAGCTCACCTGACACACGTCCTAATTCTTTGAGGACCGAAGTGCAAATGAAGGACGTCTGGAGCAGACCACTGTCAGTTGCATTATGAATATATATAAACTTAATCTGATTAGGCCACATCGATACAATATTTCGCAAGAATACTGGCAAGCAAACCCGTTTTTATTGTGGTATGAAACATATAGACACTCTAGGCAAATTTTCACCCTGATCGTCGCCGGGAAGTTCCATATAATTTCCAAGTGCGCTAAGATGGCGGCCATGCACTGTGTGCTGTAGGCTGTGCTAGGGCTGTTCGCTCTGCTGCTAGGCTGCTAGACTAGACTGTTAAATAATTAATTAAATCTCATTACATTTGGTAGAGGTGCTGGGATCCCTCAAGACACCCTGGAGCTCAGCACTCGTACATTGCCCACCAACACCATGGCTAACGCGACCAACGCACCGACTGAACCCATGGTTGCCCCTATCACTTGCACCGGCGTTCTTCGTCAGCACGATCCGACCATCTTCAGCGGGACTGGAGAACATGACGTCGAAGACTGGCTGTCCTCCTATGAACGTGTAAGTGCTCACAATAAGTAGGACGACCACACCAAACTGAATAGCGTCATGTTTACCTTGCTGACGTCGCAAACCTATAGTTTAAGTATCACGAGCCTGACATCTTGAGTTGGTTTGCATTCAAGACACATTTCACCGAGGTGTTTGGCCGCCCCGCTGTCCGGAAGCTACGCGCCGAACAGCGTCTGCGCCAGAGAGCACAACAGCCGGGCGAGACTTTTCCCAGCTATATTGAGCTATGTGTTGGATCTCTGCGGCCGTGTTAATCCCCAGATGATGGAGGATGAAAAGATCAAACATATTCTGATGGGTATTGAGGACGCCGCGTTTCAAATGCTGCTTGCCAAAAGTCCAACCACCATCGCCGTACTCTTCAACCTTTGTCAGAGTTTGGACGAATTGCGCCGCCAACGTACCCTCGCCCGCCAAAACGTCCCGCAGGCAGACACAGTCACAGCGATTGTAGTTGCCGCTGGTCATACCGATCCTTCTGCGCTCGTCCTTTAGCTAGAGAATTTCATTCGCGAGGACGTGGCCCGTCAGCTGTCGCTGCTCCCTCACGAGAGCAGCCTGCCCAACACTGACTTCAGCCGTGCAACAAGCTATCCGTGCCCAAATATCTGACGCACTTCCCCCCGTTCGCACGCCAGTTCCTGTAGCGGCACCGCTCTCCTATGCCAACTACCCGCTGCTATTCACATCTCCGACGGCACCGCTCTCTCATGCCAACTACACATCACGCGTCACTCCGCCGCCGCTCAACTACGCTGCCGCTTTCGCAAGGCCACCACCAGTGTCATATCCCGTCCCACTACCAACGCACCGAGTTCCCCTTGATCCCGTTCCACGGCAGTCACCCCAGCTTCTTTGTCGAGCCGACACGTGGCGCACGCGAGACAACAGGCCTATTTGCTTCGCCTGTGCCATTCCTGGTCACGTTGTTCGCTTTTGTCGTAGTACGTGTCCTCGAACCATGGCACCTTCGACCAGTTTCGCTACGCGCAGCAACACACCGCAGAGATACGCTGCAGAGATGCCGCGGACTCGCCGCCGAGACCCTTCGATCGCGACTGCCGTTCAGACAGTCGCCATTCTCCTTCTCCACGCCGACGGTCACTGTCAGCTATGCGTCGTCGGCTGCCTACTGCTGAGAGAAACTGATTAGCGCAGTTCCGGAGACAAGAACTGCAAACTCATCGAACTTTCTAAGGCCTCGATTTTCACCGCAGAATGTCATTGACGTCCATGTTGAGGGAGCATCCGCACAAGCGCTTGTCGATACCGGGGCCGCCATTTCCGTCATGCATGAAAAACCTTTGTCGCAAGCTAAAAAAAAGTCACGACCTCTCTATCTGGCTGGCCATACCTGGCCCTTGCGCCACTAAACCACACACATTCATTCATTCTCTCTATCTGGCAAGCCACTCGGCCCTGCTAGCGCGCAACGCATTCATCCTACAGCTGTATGCACCACCCATGTGGTCATCCAAGACGTTTTGTACATCATCGAGTTTTACAGCGAAGCTGTTAAGAGATCACTCTTCGATGGTCGCGTCCCGCAATAGAAAAAAAACTCATTGGCCGTATGCTGTATGTAGTAGTAGTTATTTTATTGAAGAAGAAAATGACGGCTATTTCTGCTGCGCAAGAGGGAGCACGGCGCAGCGTCGGTGTGCTGTATGTGCGAGTGAAAGCGCACGGGGGAGCGGACCGCGAGCTTTCATAGGGAGCGAACGCACGGCGGAGAGCAAACGCGACTTATGTGCGAGTGAAAGTGTGCGAGGGCGAGGGACGCGCGCTTTCACGGGGAGCGAGCGCATGGTGAAGAGCAAACGCCACTTCCCAGTGAAAGGGGAGCGGTCGGCGAGGAGGGTATGGAGGCACCCTAGACTCTGCGTGTGCATGCCCGCTTTGAGAGAGAGGGATTGTGGTTGCGAAGAGGAAGAGGCGCTATTTTCTGCAGCCCTTTAGGAAGCCTGACTCAGCGCGTTGTGGAAGGGGCGGGGGATGTAAAGAAGAAAGAAAACAGAAAGAAAGGAGGGTGAAGGTTGATCGATTACACAGCCCTTGACTGTCAGGTGTAGCCAGGCGGCGCATTCACAATTTGTACGACAGCCCCGTGTCCTCCAGGAATATGAGAAGGTGCCTGAAGGCGGAGCCGTGGTGGCGACCGGGATAGAGCAGCTGCGATGCTGAGTCCGTAAAGAGTCCTAGGCGTCGGAATGACGTGTACCGAGAAGCCCTTTCTTTGGAGAAAGCGGGGCAGAAACAAAGTAGATGTTCGATTGTTCTATCCTCTCCGCACGCTGAGCAGGCCGGGGTTGGAGCCAGGCCTTTGCTGTACTTCCGGGAAGCCGGCCAGGAGCAGCCGAGCCGGAGGCGCAGCAGGAGAGACCAGTCCTGCCTTGTGAGGCCGCGATCAGGAAGTGGACGGGGAGGGCGACCGCTGGCGCCCCGCCGATCCGGGTGGAGCACCGTTAGGTGCCACGGCTACGTGTGCCTTGCGTAATCAAAGACAGTTACAGCGGTGCTGAATGGTACAGAAGCATGGTGTGCTGCCTTTGCCAGTGGCGTCACCCTCCTTGTTGCCCTGGACGCCGACATGAGAGGGGGGCCACTGCAAGGACAGCTTCAAGCCAGTCGAAACAAGGGCGTGAAGCTTTACCGCCAGCAGGTCCACGCCAAGGCCGGCGGTCTTCGGTCAACGAAGAGCCAGGAGCGCCGTTCACGAGTCGCAGAGGATCACAGCCGGAGAATCTGGGGGGTCCTCCGCCAGCAGGTCCGCAGCTAGATGGAGGCCGGCCACCTCAGCGGCGGTGGAGTTATAGCTGCGAAAGGCAGCCGGCACACTCCCGAGCGCTGGATGGCAGGGATCACGCAGAAGGCTGTGGCAGATCCGGAGTCTGCATGGACGGAGCCGTCATTGTAAATGTGCAGATGTCCGTCCAGCTGGTCCTTCAGCAGGAAAGCCGACGCCTGGAACAAGGCGCAGGTTGGGGATTACCTTTTCGTGAAGCCCTTCAGTGTAGTCATCATCATCATCATCATCAGCCTATATTTATGTCCACTGCAGGACGAAGGCCTCTCCCTGCGATCTCCAATTACCCCTGTCTTGCGCTAGCGTATTCCAACTTGCGCCTGCGAATTTCCTAACCTCATCATCCCACCTGACTTTCTGCCGTCCTCGACTGCGCTTCCCTTCTCTTGGTATCCATTCTGTAACCCTAATGGTCCACCGGTTATCCATCCTACGCATTACATGGCCTGCCCAGCTCCATTTCTTCCGCTTAATGTCAACTACAATATCGTCTACCCCCGTTTGTTCTCTGATCCACACCGCTCTCTTCCTGTCTCTTAACGTTACTCCTAAGATTTTTCGTTCCATCACTCTTTGTGCGGTCCTTAACTTGTTCTCGAGCTTCTTTGTTAACCTCCAAGTTCCTGCCCCATATGTTAGCACCGGTAGAATACAATGATTGTACACTTTTCAACGACAGTGGTAAGTTCCAGTCAGGATTTGGCAATGCCTGCCGTATGCACTCCAACCCAATTTTATTCTTCTGTAAATTTCTTTCTCGTGATCATAGTCCCCTATGAATAATTGACCTAGATTACCATATTCCTTTACAGACTCTAGAGGCTGACTGGCGATCCTGAATTCTTGTTCCCTTGCCAGGCTATTGAACATTATCTTTGTCTTCTGCATATTGTAGCCTTAGCTACACTGGCCTAGCCAAGCCCGTTTCGCGCGGCACATCAAGAGCCGTGCTGAGCATACGCAAGGATCAGTGATGTCACACGGCTTGCGCACCGGAGCCACCGGAGCCGGCACCTCTCGCGCACTCCGCCGCCGCCGCGCGCGACTCACCGCCGCCGGTCTGCGCATTCCAGAGGAGTGACGTCGTAGCCGTGGTAGACGCACTGGCGCCGGCGCGCGCTCGCTGTGCAGTCGCCGTCTGACACTGCGCTGGAGCCGCTGCGCTTCTGACTGGCGTTTGCCAGTGTGGTATAGCCATGGAGAAGGAGAGCGCAAATGCTGCTCAACAGCGCAGAAGAACGGAGAAGCTTGACTCATCGGATCCCGAAGTAGTTGCCTGGCAATTAGCGGTTGAGCGTAGGAGACAACCAGGAAAGCTAAGAATAATCAGCTGAACCTTTGCTAACGCTACATATATCCTGGCATAGCCGAGCTAAGTCACTGCAACTTTTTTATCTTCAACCCAATTCTTGCACTTTCTCGATGAAGGTCCTCAATCATCTGTTGTAATTCGTCTCCATTGTTGCTGAATAGGACAATGTCATCTGCAAACCGAAGGTTGCTGAGATATTCGCCGTCGATCCTCACTCCTAATCTTTCCCAGTTTAAGAGCTTGAATACTTCTTCTAAGCATGCAGTGAATAGCATTGGAGAGATTGTGTCTCCTTGCCTGACCCCTTTCTTGATAGGTATCTTTCTACTTTTCTTGTGGAGAACCAAGGTAGCTGTGGAATCTTTGTAGATATTTGCTAAGATATTCACGTATGCCTCCTCTACTCCTTAATTACGCAATGCCTCTATGACTGCTGGTATCTCTACTGAATCGAATGCCTTATCATAATCTATAAAAGCCATATAGAGAGGTTGATTGTGCTCCGCAGATTTCTTGACTACCTGATTGATGGCATGGATATGGTCCATCGTAGAATATCCCTTCCTGAAGCCAGCCTGTTCTCTTGGTTGACTGAAGTCAAGTGTTGTCCTGATTCTATTGGAAATTATCTTGGTGAATATTTTATACAATACTGAAAGCAAGCTAATGGGTCTGTAATTCTTCAATTCTTTAACGTCTCCCTTCTTATGGATAAGTATTATGTTGGCATTCTTCCACCTCTCTGGTACACTTGAAGTTGTGAGGCATTGCGTATAAAGGGCCGCAAGCTTTTCAAGCATGATATCTCCTTCATCTTTGATTAAATCTACTGTTATTCCATCTTCTCCAGGTGCTTTTTCCCTGGTCATGTCTTTCAAGGCCCTTCTAACTTAATCGCTAGTTATAGAAGGAGCTTCTGTATCAGGTTCATCACTATTTCGAATGAAAGTAGCTTGGCTGTTTTGGCTACTGTACAGGTCAGTATAGAACTCTTCTGTTGCTTTTACTGTGTCATCGAAATTGCTGATGATATTACCATGCTTATCTTTCAGCCCATACATCTTGCCTTGTCCTATGCCTAGTTTTCTTCTTACTGATTTCATGCTGCGTCCATATTTTACGGCTTCCTCAATTTTTCCCACGTTATAATTTCGAATATCCCTTACTTTCTTCTTGATCAGTTTTGACAATTCAGTGAATTCTGTCTGATCTCTTGAGTTGGACACTTTCATGTTTTGTCATTTCTTTATTAGGTCCTTTGTTTCTTGGGAGAGCATCCCTACAGGTTTCTTTGGTGCCTTACCTCCCACTTTAACTGCTGCTTCTGAGATCAGCCTAGTTACGGTTTCATTCATTAGCTCTATGTTATCTTCATCTTCCTGTTCTAAAGCTGCACATTTGTTTGCGAGCACCAGCCTGAATTGGTCTGCTTTCACCCTTACTGCGTCTAGGTTGGCCTGTTTCCTTTTGACTAATTTCACTCTTTCTCTCTTCAAATTGAGAGAAATCCTAGACCTGTTCACCCGCACTTTACCTTACCTAACACTTCTACATTCTGCACTATGCTTGGATCGGCAGAGAGTATGAAATCTATTTCATTCCTTGTTCCAGGTCCACTTCCTGTTGGTGCGCTTTCTGAAGAATGTATTCATTATTCGGAGCCTATTCCTTTCAGCGAATTCCACCAACATCTCTCCTCTTGCATTCCTAGAATCGATGCCGTAGTTTCCAATTGCTTGCTCACCAACCTGCTTTTTGCCCACTTTTGCCTTGAAGTCGCCCATGACTACAGTATACTGAGTTTGCATCTTTCTCATTGCTAATTCCACATCTTCATAAAACTGTTCTATCTCTTCATCATCGTGACTGGAAGTTGGGGCGTAGGCTTGTACTACCTTCATTTTGTACCTCCTATTCAGCTTTATTATGACGACTGCTACCCTCTCAGTAATGCTGTGAAATTCATCAATGTTGCCCGCTATGTTGTTATGGACTAGAAATCCTACCCCGGATTTTCTCTTATCTGGAAGACCTCTGTAGCAGAGGACGTGGCCGTTAGTCAGCACTTTTGTAAGCTGTGTCAGTGTAGTACTCACCTCCAAAGGCTGATGGTATGGAGGAGGTGGCGGGACGGCTAGTGTGGGTTGGCGACCAACAACATCCTCCTAGAGCTGACACAAGCTGCCCATGCGCGAGTGAGGTAGGCTCCGCAACCTCGACAGCAGAGCCGCGCTACCCGGGGTGTGATGTAGCCTGTCAACGTGATGGAGGACACGTTGTAGCAGCAGCCGCGACAATACGTCCGCGATGGAGTCAGCAGTGCACCGGTGACGACGGAATCCAGTCGGCTGTTCCGGAAAGAAGTCGAGAGCTCGTGCTATTCACTCGAGGCGCGCGAATGCTACAGACTCCAATACCTTGCAGGCCGCCGAGGTGAGCGACACAGGCCTGTCGGAGGTGAGCGCCTTGAGAGATTTTCGTGGTTTCAGGACCGGGACAACGACAGCCATTAGCCATGCCTCTGGAAGGCAGCCAGACTGCCAGATGTCCTTGAAGTAGTCCAGCAGCCAGTCCTTCTCCGGGTGATCCAGGTTCCATAGCATTTGGAATGTTCTCCCACTGCCGCGCACGCACGCAGCCCTGCCGGCCTTTGCCGCCTGTGCCGACTCTCTCTGGGCTCGCGCCCGCCTCTCCCCTAACAGTGTCGACAACGGGGTTTAGCGGTTCCGTTACGTAGCCAGCGTTTGGACAGCGGTTGTGTGCGGTCACCCAAACAACGCACATAACTGTTGTCGACGGCGGCGGCGTTTTGCTCGCGTTCGCACCGAACGCGCGCGGCCTTGGTGGCGTGTTTATGAAGAACATAGCTACCATAAGGCCATGGTTCCTGTGGTCACTAAATAAATGAAAACCACCGGATCATATATATTTCTCATTCTTTAACAGTTCAAATAAGCAATTACACCATCACATCTTAATAGTCATAATTGGAAAAACATAATTCCCACCATAGTACAGCTTCGCTGATCTTCCCTCTCCACCCCACTGGAAGGGCTGACAGTTTTTTTTGTGTTGCCCTCCTGTTCTCATGCTGTCATCCTCGGGTGGGACTTACTGTCCCGTCATTCATAGTGCCATCATCGATTGTGCTCGCACGCAAGTGGCACTTTCGCCAATATGTGGTTCACCATCGGTCAGCGAGGACCTGCGTGTTTGCAAAGTCTTCGTTGATGGTGATAATAATGTACGTCCGGACACGTCAGTGCTTGTGACCTTGTCGTGCGCTGCCATGCCAGAGTCAACTGTGGGGTTTACGCCATCTGAGATTTTTGCTCATCGCAAGGACTTATATCTCCCGTTGGCCGTCCTCACGGTTAGGTCTGAATCCGCTTTGACTCCCATCTGTTATCCGCACCGGTATCCAGTGACCATACTGCGCGGTGCGACCTTAGGATTTGTGCAAGCTGTAACGTGTATTGAAGACCTTGACGTTCAGGATGGCGCTTCCCGTGTACATCTGGACGCCATTACTTCCGTCTCATGAACACCGCATTCATCCGTTTTCGATAACGCCATCGCTGCAGACTTTTTGTCGTCGCACCGCACACAACTTCTTACTCTACTGAACGAGTTAGTTTCTTCATTTGACTGCAACTAGCCATCCTTGGGAAACACGAAAAATGTCTCCCATAGCAACGACACCTGTTCTCATGCCCCCCGGAGACAGGGTGTGTATCGCGTTTCCGCGGAACAGCGCCGAGTTATCATGGAACAAGTGGATGACATGCTGCAGCGCGGCGTCAGTCAGCCTTCTCAAAGTCCTTGGTCGTCACCTGTCGTTCTAGTGCGCAAAAAAATATGGCTTCATCCGGTTTTCTATCGATCATCGCCGCCTAAACAGGATTACGAGAAAAGACGTCTACCCACTGCCTTGGATCGATGATTCTCTTGTTTGTCTGCAAGATGCCGAATACTTCTCATCTTTAGATCTCCGCTCTGGCTATTGGCAGGTTCCCATGGCTGAGGCTGACCGCCCAAAGACCGATTTCATCAGCGGAGGGCGTCGAGAGCACTGTTGCAGTCTTTAAGGGGAACAGACTTGGACAAGTGGCTGTAGCCTGAACAGCTATTTATAGTGCTGCAAGTTCTACTGTGCTGTGCTACATGTGACTGACTGTGATTGGGTGTCTGTGCTCCTTTCTTTCGTTAGTGCTACTTTGCTGTCACTTTACCTCCCCCTCCTTTCTCTCCCCAGCGGAGGGTAGCAAACCGGATCTTCCCATCTGTAACTTCCCTGCCTTTCACCTTTCTTTGGTCTCTCTCTCTCTCTCTCATCACTCCCCGCGGCCTGTACGAGTTTACCGTTAGGCCTTTCGAGCTCTGCAATGCTCTCGCTACCTTCAAGCGCATGATTGATACCATCCTTCGAGGACACAAGTGGAAGACTTGTTTATGTTACCTGGATGACATCGTTGTTTTCTCAAAGGATTTTCCGACACATCTCGCCCGTCTGCATGACATCCTCACCTGTCTCACTTCAGCTGGCCTACTGCTCAGCCTCAAGAAGTGTCATTTCGCTGCCCGAAAATGCATCCTTCGTGATGCCGACAAGCTTCGCCCAGTTTCCGTGTTTCCAAAGCCCACATCTATCAAGGCCCTGCGAAGTTTCATAGGCCTCTGCTCCTGTTTTCGTCGCTTCGTTCGGAACTTCAACTTTATCATCGCGCCCTTGACGAAGCTGCTTACCTCAAGCAAAGACATTTACGTGTGGTCATCAACATGCGATGAAGCCTTTGAAAAGATGAGCGGGCTGCTGACTTCGCCGCAGATTCTTCGCCATTACAACCCAACTGCGCCGACAAAGGTTCACACCGACGCCAGTGCAAATTAAGGTGAGCCGCAAAGTATGGTGGCTTGATCCAATGCCTCCTAGATAGCACAAGACCGGTGCACTTCGATCGATCACGTCATACTGCCATAGTCTAATGGGGATGCTGCCGAGTAAGTTGTGGTAATTTTGACTGCTTTCGTCGCACCGGGCTTGGCAATGGAAATTTTGGCCCAAGTAGTATGACGTCATAAAGCAGAGTGCACATGCTTGATATCTAGGAGGCGTTTCTTGATCACACGTACACAAGGAGTGGGGCCGTTTAGTGAGTTTCTTGCCCATGGCACGGCTGAATACGTGTGCGTGCCCCATATAAGGAAAGCTATGGTTGGAGTAAATGGTAGGCAACCCGAGATACCTGAAAGCTTCGTGTGTGTTGTATTCTTGCGTGCCTAATTCGCAATGAATTGAGAGGCAGCACCAACGACAATTCGCTCGACAGTTTTGTCAATTTTTTTGAATGTTTGCGGTTTCGCATATTACTACAGCGCATGCACGATATTTCTTATACAGAAAGCGTCTCATTGGCGCTCAGAAGTAACCTCACTGCTACGCGGATAAGGATGATCATCACACCCCTTTCAAGAGCACATACATTATGCTGTCAGCTGGAGGCTAAGGTTATATCATGTGGTCACAGGTTGACGATAACTCCGTGTTAACAAACCAAGGAAAAATAAAATAGCCCATGACCATATCAATTCTCCAAAGAATGTCAGGTGAGGCTTAGAGATTTTGTTTGGAGAGCACACTAAGCCCGCATCAGTCAGAAAGAGTCAGCCATGTTACCTCTATGAATTCAAATTTTTAGACAGATACACACCAAAAAAACTCCAGACCAAGCCATTCTTCTTTTGGAGATGTAAAACAATAAACAATATCAGAAATGACCACTTACAAATGTATTTACTTCGCGTTTATACCGTGTGGATTCCGGTAAAATAGTTTCGCCGAGTGCACTCTCATCGAGATCTTCGCTGCTATTTCTTGGTGCCTCGGGCCACGAATTTCTCATGTTTAAGTGGCGTTTTGTGGCACAAAGAATCTTGCGTCTAACTACACTGTTTATGAAAGAGAGAGAATAAGGAGAAGTCTGCTGCCATCCCCTCTTTTACTTCGCCTCCTCCTCGCTCTGGTGTCTGCATGTCGGTGAACTTAGGGAAGCACGACGACCTGTGGTGGGCGGAAGAATTGATGGCGACTTCACTTTGCTTCTGCATCTGGAGTTTTTTTTTCCCCCATTCGGCCTTGGGGTGTTTTCGTCCCTGCGACGAAGTAACGCACCGCTGCATCGACCGCGCCGAGTGGCTTTCTCCCGTTATATTTTAACCGTGCTCGGCGTCGTCTCATCTGTCCTGTAGTATATTGCTAGCAGCGGAGGCGGAAATATGCAGCGCCTTGGTGACCCATCTAACCTTATACACGTCGTGCGATGTCTACGAATAGACAAAACGAACAAAAATAACGAGCAAATAGAAAAGCCACTACAGCTTGGCTCTCCATAAATGTGAAATAGTGGTGACGTTATGTCCGTTTTGTTCCTTGTTTCGCAATTTTCAGATTGTCTAGATTGTCTAGAATAACTTTTCTAACCACTTTTTTCTTTTACCCTCTGTTTTTTTTGTTTGTGTGTCTGTATTGGAAGGGGAAGGGGTGGGTGTCCGTTGTCGCTTTCTACCAGCATTATGACTCTATTTGTGCAAGCGACCACCATTTAGGGGCAATAATTCTCCTTCATATTTGACATCTTGCACAATTTATCTTAACACACGCCATTTTGTCTCCTCTTATAGCACGGCTCAAACGGTTTGTCAGCTTTCTGCGCCAACCAAGAGAATTGACGTCGCTCATCTACTCGATAGAAAGAACATATACTTTCTGCAATGAAAAGGTGGCGCCAGCGGAGTTCTGAAGTGTTCAGCTCGGACCATCGCTACCCAAAGCAACAAGAGAAATTTCTTGGAGCAGCAGCTCCATCAAGCGCTATAAAGACAGCAGTCATTTGATGGCCCCGTTTAACTTTGGCGCTTTCACCTGCACATAACGTGAGCAGTCTTAGCGCTCACGCAATACAACACCCCCCCCCCCCCAAAAAAAAAAGGAAGTAATAATAATAATAATAAATAGAGGGCTGCAGCACTGTCAAAGCTGAAGAAGTTTACGCAGAAGGTGCCGAATGCCTTAGCCGGATTCTTGGTTGAAACGAGGCATCAGCACACGTGTATTATTCCACAATACTTGCTCACTGCATTCATCCAGATTAAATATTTTTGCGAAAAGAACGAAATAGTATGCGTAAAGAAAACACTAGCCCCACACTGTTGTTTGCAAGTTATGTGAAGATCGTCGATGCAATTTTTATCAGAAATTACGAATACTTGACGTAAGAATAAGACTCATGTTACTCCGTCGTTTATTTTTAGGGTACCGAATGGTGATTTTTCTATAGATGGTACATAATCTGTTGAGCACATAGTCATAAAACAGTGGTATGTGTTTTGTATAAGTTACCTTTTTTGCCAAGTTTGTAATAGACGTTTTGTATGGTACAATTTTGTTTTTCGCTTTCTTTCACTTCAGCTGCTGCCGTTTTTGGCACTTCAGTCACACTCCTGCGCACACTTGTGGCGGCTCCGAAGGTAACTGAAGAAGCAAGAAACCAGTACTGTTTGGTTTTTCGAACGACAGCGAGGACAGAGAGGATATTGAGGTGACGACCACTGCCTTCCATGAGGAGTCCGCTGTAGTGAAAAATTATCAACAGGGAGATAAAAAATATTACCACGGAAAACGATCGCACAACAAGAACAATGACACGTCGAAAAGGGAGAATTAGTTTCGAGAACCTCCACTGCACACTCGAAACGACGGATTTCTCCCAAACTCTCGAGAGGTGGTGCACTTTAATGCCGCGATAGGAAGGACTACTTGCTTTTAACAAGGCAGAGTTTAGTACAAAAAGCAGGCCTTCACCGACACAGCACCGCCCATCGATTCGACAGTAGCGAGTTGCAAGTTCGCTAATCCTTTCTATGTCTGCTCCGAAAACCAATCTATGTCCGTTGCCGCTTTGTCCGCGCTCACCTATCACGAAACTCAGGCGGGCGTCACGAACCCACGCCGACATTCTTTCCTCTTTTCATCCTCTAAAAACACACCGGCCTTAATTAGGACAATTACAAAGAAATCGCTCACTCGACGACGGGACTCCTTTTCCGCTCCAGGTGTGGCCACGTCGACCTGTCGAGGGAAGTCGTGTTCGTAGATCGGTGACATGCGTCTTCTACTTCGTTCTGTTTTATTTTTTTTCTCTCACTTTGACTCATTTGTGGATACTACAAGAGCAAACTCTTTAGGACCCCAAACGGTGGACCCACGCATTTCATCATCATCATCACCATCATCATCATCCGCCTATATTTACGTCCACTGCAGGGCGAAGTGGACATGTACTTAACGGTAAAACAGTACTGTACGTAGGCGGCGGCAGGATTTTTGCGGCACGTTTCGAAAAGCCCCGACCCCTATGCTTCCATTAGTTTGAAATGCGGTGACAGCCATTTAGGGCGGAAGTGTTTCCAGTTGGATTTCTCGAACAACATCTTCAGTTCAAGTGCGCGGCAAACAGGAATGCGGATATTACCAACACTGTCTGCGCAATTCTTGAAGAATAGCAAACTTTGGCAGCCTGCTTTCAGCATTCAAATGGAAGCACTACCGAAAATATACACGTTTAAGAGCGACTTTTGGTAGCAACGACAATTTATTAGAACAATTTATAATTCATCTGAACCATGTAGAGCAAGAAAAAAGAAAACTGTTGTCTATTGTCAGAACTCATAGTCAACCACCTACATGCAATTGCAAATTGTGGATGTATATATATATATATATATATATATATATATATATATATATATATGTGTGTGTGTGTGTGTGTGTGTGTGTGTGTGTGTGTGTGTGTGTGTGTGTGTGTGTGTGTGTGTGTGTGTGTGTGTGTGTGTCACTGTTTGCATCCGCACCCCGTTTGGATCACGGCGATGTACAAGCTGTTTTTCTTGAATAATTATTCACTTGGAAGTGCGTGTGCGAGATCTACTGTATATATTAACTGACCTAGCATTCAGAGAAGGCGCAGGTGCGTGCAATCTGTTGTAGTCCTGTCCCGTTTGCAGTAAACTTTCGCCGCCCTTTTCTTAGTGGGGCGGTATTCGGTGCACCCGAATACATCTGATTTTGACCTCAATGTCTGCGAATGTTTAGCTGACGCGATACCCTGTGAAAAAAAAAAGGCTGTGCTGCACACAATGGCGCGAGACTTGCGAGTGCGCGATGGAAAGAAAAACCTGCAGCAGATCCGAGGAGTTGGAATCTATACACAACGAAAACTTGTGTGAGTGCATAAAGTTACACACACACACACACATACGCACAAACACACACACAGAAGCGCGAGTGCACACAAAATATACCGAGCCTTTTGTTAAGCGGAGTTCCTGACTACTAGAGAGTGCAGCGGGAGCATTGATCGCATCCTGGTTTCAGAGGCAGCATGCACATACGTAGGTAGCGCACTTCGAATCCATTCTATCCACAAGAGGCGTTTACTTCTTCATTACCGTGCAGCCGCAGTTGCGCGAAGGCAACCTTTCTGGTTCTTTTTATTGCGATAGCAGTTATATGGACACTCCAAAGCAGATTTTGTCGTCGTCGTCGCCGTCGTCGTCGCCGTCGTCGCCGCCGTCGTCGTCGCTGTCGCCGTGAGGTTCCGTATGACGTCAATGGAGATGAAATCGTCGCCGCGCGCCGCCGAACGCTGTATGTGCGAGTAAAAGGGCGCGAGGGACGCGCGCTTTCACGGGGAGTGAACCCACGGCGGAGAACAAACGCGCGTGCAGCGCTGTGCTCCCTTAAGGGCTGCAGAAGTACGCGTCTCTTTCCTCCTTTACAATCACCATATATGTAGAGCAAACGCGCCTTCTTCCGACGCGCGAAAGGCCGTGGGGTGGAGGGGGAGGGAAGGGAGGCGACGTTTAGCTGCGGCACCAAGTGCCTATTTATATCAGAGGCTCCGGCAACAGTCACCAACGCCGCACGCATTTTGTGCGAACGCGGGCAAAACGCCGACGGCGTCGACAACAGTTCTGCGTGTTGCCGGTGCTGCTGCATGTTCAAGTTTATGCAGCTGATAAAGCTACTATCATTACTCCGTATAGCTCTCTACAAATTTGCTGTCGCAATTGATGCTTCGCCTTTCAGGTGAAACTGCGACAACTTTTCTTTCGTGCTGTCCCTCACACAGCCGGCGCCGCTGCTACCGCGGATGATGATGATCATCTTTTATTGGCATCTCCTTTGAAACGGGGCGTGGACAAATCGGCACCTAGCCTGCTTGAGTTAGTCAGGAGTGCTATCAATGCTTTTCCTTCTTGTATTCTTGTATACATCTCTTTAATCTTCCCTATATACCATGTATCGCTGCCTACGCCTGTAATGTATCCGGTGTTATCAGTCTCTTCCCTGCTTTTTTTTTTCACCAATACTCTAAATGTCTCTTGCTTATCTCGACTGCTCACCAATCGAATCCCGGGCACGGCGGCCGCATTTCGATGGGGCCGAAATGCGAAACCACCCGTGTACTTAGATTTAGGTGCACGTTAAAGAACCCCAGGTGGTCCAAATTTCCGGAGTCCCCCACTACGGCGTGCCTCATAATCAGAACTCGTTTTCGCACGTAAAATTCCATATTTTAATTTTTTCGACGGCTGACCAGTTGATACTTCCGTATGCTTTAAATCCAAGCGCTTCTGGAAGTTGTACGTTACGTACTTGTCTCGCTGGGTGAATCCCTTCGCATTCATTAGGATGTATTGCGTGGTCTCCGGATTTTTGCTGCAGCATACACATGCCTCATCAATTGCGAATATTTGCTCCCGTATATTTTTATCCTCAGGCAACCAATAGGAGCCTCAAATAGCAACGCACTAGACTACGTGCTATCGCACAGATTTTGCATTATAATTTCTTTTTTTCATTCTTGTAAATTTCCATGTTCTTTTTCGTTTGCATTCTTGATATACAATTCGCTGTCTCTGTTTCTCTCACTTTCTGATTATCCTGGTAGTCTATCTACACTTTCAATTACCCTGTACTTGGTTGTAAACTTTGTTGACCCCTTCCTTCATTCTGTGTCCACGCTTTGTCCACGGTACAGGTACTTGTGAACTTTAGTCGCCCACTTCTTTTGATCCATGCTCATGAGCTTTTCCTCAAAACTAATGTTGCTAAGCGCTTCTGTGACTTCACAAGAGGCCCAACTCATGTCTCCATGCACTGTCTCATTTGTTCTTTTGCCAGGGGCTCCCAAAGCCAATTGGCCCACGGTTCTTGGGTTAACTTCCAACCCCGGCAATTTATGCAATTTTACGCACAGAATGACATTTGCGAACATCAGCGCTGGCACCATGGCACCTTTTACAGATTCCACTTGCCACCTCATATTTATTGTGGCACCAAAGAGCCCTATGTTTCATTATTGCTACATTTCGCTTTCATCTTATTTTGAGAATATCTTGGTTGGTGGTTGAGTAAATCTTTCCGTAGTTTATGTATACGCCGAGGTAAATATGTTTCCTGACTATGGGTATGATTTGCTGTTGGATATAGACTACGTCGTTACTCGTCTATTCATTACAGATCACAATTCACGATTTCTCTGTGCTAAATTTAAGACCTAGATTTGTCGTTTCGCTGCCACACATATTTGCCAGTGTCTGTAAATTTCTTGCATTGCCCGCTAGTAGCACTATGTTTTCCACATACATCAGTGTGCATGCGCCGAGGCGGGTGCCATCTGGTGGTACTGCAAGGAACCCAGCGGCGCCCGTGGCGCGCATGCTCTGCAGTGATCGGCTGACCTATTCGGCAAGGAAACGGATGCGCCAAAGCACCCACAGTCACGAAAGCCAGCAAGGCTCGCAAAAAAAAATCGCTTTAAAAAGACATGTTGAATCAGTACCACCTTTTCACTAAATGCAAAGTGCCGCAGGAGGAAACGTTGCCCCTGACGACTGCGTTCTTCAACGAAAAGGGGCGATATTTTTTTTTTTGGGACCGGTGTGTAACTAGAGCATTCACATGAACAGGCTGGGTTTTCGTTAATTCTCACCAATATACATCAAACTATTTATTTCATTTAGTCTGCTACTTTTTTACGGCACTAGTTCGCTACACTCTCCACGCGTTAGGGCAGTGTGCCGTACAAAGTGCCTTTGAAATACCACGACTTTGACAAATTTGCAATAAGTTGAGAATTTTTTTGACGAAAACAGTCATATATTGCACACTTAAGGCATTCAAGGGTGTGCTTAGGGCATATTTTCCACGTTATGCCTTATACGGGTGTAAAGGTGTTGGGATGTTTTATCTTGGGAATGCCGCACTGTTTACAATGACATTAAACATTTTTTTCTCCAACTTTCTTTCTTGTTATGACACTCATTAATAATTACATTAATAATTACATTAATAATTATTTACATAATTACTAACACATAAATCATGCACGCGCAATTGGTTTCGCATATGCATGCAGACGACGGAGTATTTATGCAAAACACACAGGCTCTCATGATTCCAACCGCGGCACTCGAATTTACGGCAGTAAATACCAATCGGGAATCTCTTACTTCGTCTCACGAAGTGTCGTAAAGTTGGCTGAACTATGTATTTGTCATCTGTGTGCTGTTTGCTGGTGTGGCGGAGTGGGCTGTTGCTTGTCTGCTTGCTGACATGTGTGCGCTTTTCTCTTGTGGGCTATCCGCGTGGCAACCGCATTATAAATTACGTTTCTCAGGTGAGCTCCCGGATGAAGTCCAAATTTGTTGGTGTTGCATTTTTGATTTCGTTTCGTCTGTTTAGCAAATATTCTGTGAGTATGTACCTCATTTGCAGAGAGTATACACATTTTTGGTGACGTTTTTTCAATTCAATTTCCGTTGCTATACATCAAGCGCGTTGTTTATTAGACGTTGATAATGGTGTATTGTTGTGAGTCCCAGTTTTTACAATGGTGTTTGCTTATGCAAAATACCTGTATTGAGGGGTATTAGTTATAGGCACAGCACAACACTGCTATGGATATAAGTTTTAGTATTTTTTTTGTTCAGATAGATAGATAGATAGATAGATAGATAGATAGATAGATAGATAGATAGATAGATAGATAGATAGATAGATAGATAGATAGATAGATAGATAGATAGATAGATAGATAGATAGATAGATAGATGTCCAGTGTACTCAAGTTGTCTACTACGTCAGACACCAGCCAGTAGGAAGTTGTCCGGCACATTTACGGTGGTTTATCTCAGTTCGGCAAGGCCACAGCCACCATCTACCTAGTGACTTTAGCTAGTAAACAACTTCGGTCACCGAGAAGAGTGAGAGAAAAGGAAAGATAAATAGATATTTCGATGTAAGCGAAGCTTTCTGTGCTGTTTGCTTTGAATGACGATAATATGCGGGGATGTTGGCGGCGAATGTGTTATTTATTTTGCGTTTAGTCCTGTACGAGAGTGGTGAGTTTATGTTAAATGTTACCTTGCGTGTATAACTGCAGTTTGTCTGCGTAGTCCACAGAACACTAACAGAGACGTGCTAGCTTGAGGAATCGTGGCAGAAGTGTTAAATTTAATTTGAAATATGGGGCTGTACGTAATTTATTAATTTTTATAAAACTGTATTTATGTATTGCATGCATTGATGGAATGACGACATGATTAGCGGCATCAGAGACAACAGTGGATAAAGAAGACGACGAACGCGCGAGTAGCGGCACGAGGGACACTCATGCTGCGGCCGGGCGCCCTTGGCGTGGCCGGTGGAGACTGGAGCCTGCTGGCATGGACTGCGGCACCGAGCCGTTTCCCACATTGGCGGCCGTTTACGTTGGGCCCCGGCTGCGTTCCGGGATGGACCATGGTCGCGGGGAAGGCTGACGGCGCCCGTTCCGCGGCCAGTAGCGACTCCTACCCCGGCCTGGTGCGTGACGATTTCCGCGGTGCGAGTTGCACCTCTGGTGTTCGGTGACGAGCGCTTTCGCCGGTTTCTCCTCCCTTGCCGTCATCGAGCCTGGCGTGGGACCTGGTGGCGGCGTGGTCTCCTACGCGCTGCTGCAGCTCCCGGCACCGCCGTTCAAGAAGGGCACCGCCGGGCGCAGGTGACGTCATGGGCGCGGTGGCGCTGACACCACCTCATGAGCGGCTCCGTCCCTCGGCACTGCAGTGCGTGGTTCTGCACAGACGGCTCGAGAGGACGTGGTGAGCAGTGTTCAGCGTTCTAGTGAGATTTTGGGAGCACGAGGCCAGATGCCAACGGTAGTGGTGGCGGCACCGTTAGAGCGACGATCAGGATCATCTATGATCTTCCCCTATAGTTCCGTGCGTGCTGCGTTGCGGTGCAGTCTCTGTGGTGGCAAGGCATTGAGCAGGAGGCGGCTCCTTCCGGTGACCTGCTGCGTGCATTCGTCAGAACGCGTTCAGAGAGGAAAACCCGACCAGGGGAGGTATTCTGTAAGAGTACACCTAGTGGACTTTCCATTTCGGCGATTGGCTCCAGCTGCACAAGCGAGAAGGAAACTGGCTGGCTCTTTCTTGCTGGTGCAACTGGAGCCAATCGGAGACGGCTGAATGGACTCTTACAGAATACCCCGCAGGTGTGCGTCACGGGACGGTTTAGGGCATTTAGGTTCTTGCAAGGCCCCAACTCCGAGGCTGCACTACCTGGTCTGCCCAATCTTCGCGAGGTGTCCGTCCTGGAAGCCAGCCAAGTTTAGGGCCTGCGGGTTCTTGGAAGACCTTGGTGACTCGGATGTTGCCGGCTACGCCGATCCTTGTTCGGTGGATGAGCAGTCTACAAGATTCACCCGCCGGTAGAGGTGTCATACCGTCGTTGCCAGCCACCGTGGGCCAGTGCCGTCAACGGCTTTGCAGAGGGAGGCGCAGTGTGGGAACGCCGACTTGATTAACGGCATCAGAGCCAACTGTGGGCGAAGAAGATGATGGACGCGCGATCAGTGGCGCGAGGGACGTGCGAGCTGCGGCTGGGCGCCCTTAGGCGTGGCTGGCGGTGACTGGAGCCTGCTGGCGTGGATTGCGGGACCGAGCCGTTTCCCACAACATACATTCGTGGTGTGTACCACGTTTCGCAGCGAAGCGAAGACGCTCCTGTTGGCACGTGCGCGACGCTGTTCCACGCGACTCTGCTTTCGGGCTTGGGTGTCCTCGACGCTGAGTGCACGCTTTGAAGCCATTTTGCTGCATATGTCCTTCTGCATATGTGACCAGCTCGCTGTTGAGACGCCAGTTCCAAGCGCTTTCTTCAGGCTATAGACGAATCTAATGTTTACGCTATCACAGCACAGCTCGCGACCTCCACAGCTCTGCACCTCTATTTTTGTTGCATAGGAAAGCAAGCACAGTGCGTGCCATGCGCACAAACTGCTAAACGCTGCCGCAGCGGTGCGTGTCCCGATGCGCGGAAGCGAGCGTCATCTGAAGGTGGTGCAAGAAACCCAGTGGCGCGCGCAGCAAGACCACGAGAGGAGCAGCAGTGCCGGAAAATCGGCAGAAGACGCAAAGAAAGCTTTTCCTAATATCTCACATTATAACGCTTGACGTTGACGGAATAAGGAGGAGGAGTAAAGAGAGGGAGAATGAAGGGATGTTAAGCCGAAATGCGTCTGTACGCGGGGGGAAGGAAAAGAACAATAGAAAGATAAAAAATAAAGAGGAAGGAAGAGACGCGGTAAGTTGGCGCGGGCTAGTGGAGGGCACCACTATGTCTAAAGCGTTCACACGGTCTTGTCGCCCTAAAGAAGCACAAAAGTGCCTTCAGAGCCTTGTGGGCCGACGAGCGATGTGGACGGTGCTCGAGTAGCGTTTTCATGGACAATGATTGTTCGCCCAGTCATCGCATTGCGATAGATAACGGTAATAGAACTATAATTCTGCGTGCTCTCCTTTCAGATAAAGAATAAACTCTAATTTCGTGCAAACGGGGAGCTTTTCTGCGCTTCGCTGGCTGCAAATCACTCCGACTAGATGACCAGTGTGCCGGCAGCGCAAAGAAATTATAAGATGCAGAATGAGAGAGAGCCCGCCGTTCTCATCGCGGACACATTCACATCTCAGAACAGATGTCACGGTAATGATTGTGGAGGCGGTATCAAAGCTGAGAAAATTTCAAGTTCAAAGTAATCATTACGCGCCACGAAATCGTGTCTCTTATCTTGCTCTGGGAGGGTAAGAATCATGTGCAATGGATCTGTTCAGCCCCTTCCCCGCCTCCCCCTACCGGTGCTATACGCTGCCGTCTTTTCTTTCAGTTCTGATCATGCGCGGGTAGTCGCTTTGGGGCGGACCCGAAGAAAAATTTCGTCGGAAAGCGCCGGCCATGATTCATCAGTGAAGTGAAGCGAAATAAAGAAAAAAAAAGGAGAGGGGGAGTGTAGCAGCAGCTGAGCTGGTTTCTTTCTTTTGTACCATGTGGCACATATACAAAAATAGGGCGACTAAACACTACTTGCGATGTCTTCTACACGAAGAAATTTTGTTTTATCTTCTAATAAGACTTTACCAGCCCCCTTCGGAGACACTACTTTTCACTTTTATCACGTTTATTTTTCTTTCACGGTTGGAACGTACTTGCTGAGAGGATCCTTTTTTTGACGTTGTAGGGAGAGCGAAAGATCCTATAGTCCGCAAGAATCTCGTTTGGTTTACAGATGATACGCTCGCTTCAATAGCCACCTCTCGCACTGCTTATCGTGTCTTACAAATTGCCCCCTGTTTTGCATATTTTATTACATATATGCTTCTGATTATTTTTTGCAACTGTGAGTGTTATTTGTAAGTTACTTCTGTTTGTTCATTCGTTCACGTGTATGTTTCTCTTCATCATGCTATTATTAATAAAGCCTGTAAATAGGCGAACATTGTAAAATGCGCTTGGCTGCGAACGAAACAAGAACAATTACGCTCAGTCTAATATTCTTTGGCGGCATCATGTACACTTGGATAGGTTTTAATTAACGTTCCTCGGCAGGGCGATTCTTAATTCGCAGCTCTTCTATTTGTAACTGAGTTGCTTGAAAAAGAGATAAATGGGCAGCTGCGTGTCCGAACATTTATTATCTTATATGCGGCCATCCCACGTTCATGCGCCGGTATTTCTTCTTCTGTTTATTTGAAGTACTACTAATCTCTATCTTGCATAGATCTCTTTAACACATATAAATATGCGCCAACATGCTTGGCTGACATCAATAGACTAATGAAGGGGTATCTCTGTATAGATATGCGACCTTGTGTACAGTATCACAAAGCAACTTTTAAGAAAGCTGTTACTCTGAATAGTGGCCGACAATGAGTACAATATTTTCATTACTTGTGGAAGCCACATTCATTATATAAATATTAGACTTTGCCAGTGTAATTTTCAATGTACATTTTACATATGTGCATATATAGCGTGAAAATGAACGGAACTCACTCAGGCTCACTCAGAAACTATTTTTTTTTGCTTGGGGCTCACTCGCATTCACACTAACCAAAATTTCACTCAGATCAGTTGACTGGTAATTAGACTCACCATTGTTTTCCTCAGCCTGCTCCCTCGCACTGAGTAACATCAAAATTCTCCTCCGCCGGGCTCACTCAAACTCATTCGCCAAAATCAGACCCAGGCCAGGTCAACTGGGCCTCCAAGCCCTCACTAACTCAAGCTTTCTCCTGAATGGAACGTATCAAATATTGTAGGACCGTCATAATAAACTAAACATTTAACGAAAAGTATGCACAGGAGTCCGAAACGTACTAGAAGGTTCCTTGTTTGCTGTGTATCACATTGTCTAGTAATAAACAAATCCGCATGGCGCGCGGATTTCACAGCGCCTAAGATATCTTGCTTAAGAACAAAGTTTCCTGAAGGGATCTTAGAAAAAATATAAACGCCTCCTCCACCGGGAACAATGGTGCACCCGAAGCTTGTCCAACCCTATGGTACGGGTACGTTGGTTAGTTTTTGAGCGTTTGAGACACATTAAAGAGACATGGTTGTTGGTGAATGAGAAACGGTTGTTTATTGTTGAGGTTGAGGTTGCGTTGTCGTTATGCTTCGGCGATGGCAGCCCTAACGTGAGGAACGGCCCGTCGTTGTCATTTCGCTTCGACTTCAGCTTGCCGACGCTCTGGATTCACCCGGTGAGTACGAGCACGTTCACTAGACCCGCTGCTGTTCCTTCAACGCAGCCTGCTCGTCGGCAGAACGAACCAAACGCGCTATCCCCATCTGAGTGCCTGGACTGAACTGGCGGGAAACGTCGGCCGTGAGGTGAGCGAACACGCGATCACACCCCTTTTTCCTTGAAGGCACTGCGAGCGTGCAAGCGAATAGTCGCATGTTCGCAATGCTCCGTCAGCATTTACTAATTTCCCGTAAACGCTTTCGGAACTCGGCTCTACGACCGGCCAGTATACTCCACCCCGCATCCTACATTCCTGGACAACTTTGCAACAGAGTTTGACCTCCAGCTCAACAATGACAGGCACCGAAAGGCAAGCGTAGCCGCCGTTTCGGCGATAAGCCTAACGGTGGCGGCGTTCACGGCGATGAACGGCGAGCAGAGCTCTGACGGCTCCGTGCACCTTCCGGTTCTGATGCCCCTCACCCTCTCGCTGTCGTCTGCTCCCGAGCCATCCACTGCCGCCCTACAACCGGCTGCTGAATTGCATGCATGTCACCAGCAGCAATTTCTTCTCAACCGAAACATCTGCTGCGATGCCATGGAACCAACAATGCTCGCATCACGGACCAGCCCCCTAACACAGGCAATCTAACCAACCCAAGTGATAATGGACACTGCGACCCCAAGGCAGACAAACAACCAGTCGGGGCCTGCATCTGATGCTCCCGAACTCACGGCGGCACAGATGATGATGGACATCACAGCCCCACCACTAACAAGTGCCCAATCATCGCTGCAACTTGCTGGTTTCGAATCAACGAACACTCATGCCACGCACGACACAGTGGTCAGTCGATTTTGTTCTCCTAACCCTGTTGACGTACTAAACCCCAGCAGACACCTCATCGTTGACAGCAATTCTGCCCCGACAATACCACACTTCCAAGCTGTGTCGAGCTCCCGCGCAGCGGAGCTGACAACCGCCCATGGCAGCAGCAGCGAAAACGCACCAAAATTCAGGCATCAAGTTTGAAAACTCCTCCGCAACCTGTAAATCGCACACGCCAAACGCTTGGCTCCGACCTGCCAAGCGTTTCGCCGTGTCGGAAATACCTCACGGAGCGCTTCACCCTGGTGTCATGGCCACGGCCACTGGATAAAAAAAAAGGTGCGGTCTGCCGCGTGCATCGAAAATGGTGTGATCCGCCATGGCGTCACACGTCGGGGGCTGTTGTCTGGCATCAGCATAGCCAATTCGTCAGGAACGCGCCTGGAACGCTGTCGCGCGTGCAAGCCGGCACGTTTCATCGCCGATGACTAGAGACCGGATTTTAGGCAAATGCCTTTTTTGTTCCTTGCGCTCCTATCGCCCCACTTTGATATATGAGCATGAATTAGAGGTTAAGAAGGGCTATTATAGTGTTTTTATAGTGCCTATATATGCCTATTTTGGCGTTTGTGCCTAAATGTCTATAAATGCCTATTTTCAATATCGGCGCCTATATGAACACTATTTAACCTCAAGTTTCGCTTTCGAGTGCAGTTAGATACCGTTATTCATGTTACCGGGCAACATTGACTGTTCGGAACTCCATGGGTTCAACCTAGTCCTTGATTTAGTTCAACCAACTCCCGGAAAACAACTGCTAGAAGCATTGAAATGGGACGCGCCGGCTTCAGCATACGCCGCCGCGCTGACAATGCCCGAGCGGTTGGCGATGATGATGATGATAAGTGGTTCTTGAGGGAAAGGGAAAGGTTGACGCTATCTTCTGCAGCCCTTGAGGGAGCACGGCTCAGCGCCAACGGGGAGGGGTAAGTGGGAGCGAAAGAAGGGATAGAGTGGAGTCGCCATGGCTGGGCGAAGCAAAACCGGCAGGCATAGGCGGCACGTATCAGGCCGAGATGGAAGGCCTTGGTGTGCCGCAGAGTCTGCAGGGGTGTTGTGCCAGGCCGGTCAGGCCCGGGGTGGGATGGGAGGCCGTGAGGCCTTCCCGCTTGTAGAAATGTCCTTAGAGGCGTGCGGAGAGCCCTGACGAGTCAAGGAACTCCACGACGCCTCGAAGTGCAGAAAGGTGGTGTCGGCCGGGGAAGAGGAGATCTTCCTCCTTGCCAGAGGGGAGGCCCAGGCGGCGGAACTCCTGCAGGAGTGGGCCCCGCTGCTGGAGGTACGCCGGGCAGGCCAGCAGGAGATGTTCGATCGTCTCCGGCTCCCCGCAGGAGCTGCAGGCCGGGGACGTCGCTCGTCCCAGTCGGTAGCTGCGTGCTGCCGTCCAGCTGCAGCCGATGCGGAGCCGGAGAAGGAGCGAGGTCTCCCTGCGAGCCAGGCCTCGCTGGGGGAGTGGTCGTGGGGGGCATCCCAGTGCCACCCGTTTGTCTGGGTGGTGGGTCGCCAGGTGTCGCCGCAGCCTCAGTCCAGTGAAGTCGCCCTCCGTCACGGCCCGACTGAGGGGCACAGTGGTGTGGTGGGCGTCCTTCGCCAGGGTGTCGGCAGCCTCGTTGCCCGGGATCCCTACGTGGGCGGGGATCCAGTGCAGGGACACCGGGTGGCCTGCGTCCTGCAGCGCTGTCAGCCGGGTAGACAGCAGTGCGACTCCAAGGCTGGCGCTTTCTGGCCTCTGCAGGCCGAGGAGGGCTGCCTTGGAGTCGCAGAGGATGGCCGCTGGTACCCCAGGAAGCTCCTCGGAAAGTAGGTCGACGGCCAGGTGGAGGCCTGCCACCTCCGCTGCAGTCGAGCTGGCGTGTCTGGGCAGTCGACACTGCCTGCTCTTCTGCAGGGCTGGAGCCGTGCAGGCCGCCGTGGCAGAGCCGGTGTCCGGTACCACCGAACCGTCGACGTACACCAGGAGGTGGTCTCCGAGGGTCTCGTCCAGGAGGCAGGCGGCCGTCTGCTGCAGGGCGCAAGCGGGCGAGCGCCTCTTCGAAATCCCGGGCAGCTCCGTGGCGATGGGGACAGGAGGCCTCTGCGGTGGGGGCAGCTGTACCGCATTCGGCGGTGGGTTGCCAACCACCTCCTCGTAGAGGCGGCACAGCTGACCCATCCTTGAGGAAGGCCGGGACTGGAGGCGACGCAGCAGGCCTCTGCCATCAGGAGCATGGTGGAGGCGGTCGACGTGCCTCAGCCCCTGCTGCAGGAAGAGGAGCGACATGGGCCATGCTCCAGCCTCCGCAAGGGTAGCGGCAATCTGGGAGCTCCGGGGGACGCCCAGGCAAAGTCGGATGGCCGCCCGGTGCTGCAGCTCCAACTTTTCGAGGCGGCGTGGCGGCAGCGCCACCAGCGGGAGGGCGTACCGCAGGCGTGATGTGGCCGCCGCCTCGTAGAGCCGCAGGGCCCACTTCACCGAGCAGCCCTCTCCATGAGCAAGAAGCTGCGACACGGCCTTGCGGACCCTGATGGTCTGGGTCTGCATGGCCCCGACTGCCGGTCGCCAGGTTAGCCGGTGGTCGATGCGCAGCCCAAGGTACGACACAGTCGTACTCCATGGGATGCGCACGCCTTCCAGCTGCAGCCGGGGAGCTGAGCGCCGTGCCGCTGCTCTCGGGTGGACGAGGAGGGCCACCGTCTTCCCCGTCGAAACCGAGAGTCCGATGCTTCCCAGGTAGGCGGCCGTGGTGTCCAGGGCTCTCTGGAGGGCCAGGCACACGTGGCGGCTTGACTGTGGCGGTCCCCGCACCCACAGGGCGATGTCATCCGCGTAGATGGAGCACTCCACCTTGTAGTGAGGGTCGGTCGGCAGTGCAGCAGGCAACCGGGCCAGGGCGAGGTTGAAGAGAAACGGGCTCACCACTGACCCTTGTGGTACGCCTGCTGCGACCGGACGGGGAGTGCTCCTTGCATGGCCCACGCGGACCCTGAGGGTGCGGTCGTTCAGGAACGATGACAGGAAACGCCGCAGGTTGCCGCCAATGCCCAGGAGGTCCAGTGCCTGCTGGACGACCGCATGTGGGAGGCCATCGAACGCCCCCTTGACGTCGATGAGGAGGAGCATGGCAAGGTCTCCGCTGGCCCTGGCGTCCTCCAGGGTGGAGACGACGTCTGCGATGGAGTCCGCAGTGCACCTTCGGCGCCGGAAGCCTGTCTGCTGGTCCGCGAGGAACCCGCAGGCGCGGGCCACCCATTCGAGCCGTGCCAGAGCAATGGCCTCCATCACCTTGCAGGCAGCGGAGGTGAGAGAGACCGGTCGGTATGAGGACAGCTCGTTAGCCGGCTTATTGCTCTTCAGAATGGGGGCCACGATGGCTGTGCGCCAGGCCTCCGGCACCTGTCCTGACCACCAGATGTTGTTGTAGCAGTCGAGCAGGCGTCGTTGTTCACTGGAGGCCAGGTTGCGGAGCATCTGGAGTGTCACTCCGTCTGCTCCCGGTGCACTGCGACGCTTGCCCCTCCTCAGGGCCGTCTGCAGCTCGTGGAGAGTTAGTGGGTCCTGGCAGATGGCCGCGATCTGGCTGGTCGCCCACTCCGGATGCAGCTCCAGCAGGCAGGTAGGCAGGTTGGCAGGGGGAAGTCCGACCGGCAGGATGGCCGCAGCGAGGGCAGCCGGGGGGGCGAAGTGGTCCGCTAGCAACTCCGCCAGGGCCGCCTCGCTGATGCCCAGCGAGATAGCCACCGCGAGGACGGGGTGGCGGTTGACCTTCCTGCCGGTCAGGGACTTTAGGAGGCGCCAGGCCAGGGGGCCCTTGGAGCGGTTCTCGATGGTGGCGCAGAGGCTCCCCCAGCTCTGGGCGGTTGGCGAATGCGAAATCGCGGAGAGCAGTCAGGGGAAAGGAGAGTGAAGAGCAAAAGAAGAAAGAAAAATGTTGTACGCACATGGCCTTTGTTTTGTTTGTAATTTACTTTTTAAGTTGTTCACCGCCGCCGGGCGTTCCTTCTCAGCGTACAAGATCGTTCTCATTGACAAGAGGAACAATTTTGAATCCAAAAAATCTGCAGAAGATGCTATTTTTTTATTGCTTCCACAATCTTCACAGTAATTCTTAGACTACGTCCCGCGTGCTCTCCAAACAGATTTCTTCAAACATGTGCACTTCAAATGGGCGGAAGTGTATTTGGCAGTGTTGGGACGTCTGGCCTGTACAATTTGGATAATGTCATTGTATATGAGAAAATTGCGAAGAGTTATACCTAACAGTCCTCATGTAGGAACATACTAATTTCTTAATAAATCGTAGTCTCTCTTGCATTTGATATTTGTCTGTTTTTCTTATGTCTTTATTTAATTGCGTCAGGTAGACATAAAGTATCGTTTTTTTAATCAGTATTCCCAGCTTTCAAGTATTCTTTTTCATGCTTCTTTCACTATATGCGACGCGCGAGTACAGTGTCCATTGAACATGAACATGATCAGTGTTCTTATTGAATGAAGCCAATTGGTCGTCATTAGTCCAGCACTTTTATGGGACAATTGCACGCCTATGTTGAACTGTTGGCGCCTTTGTGTCATCATAGACAATAACATTTCTTGTTTTCATTTCGTAGATATAGACCACGCACGTCTTCGCTTGAAATTATTTGCATTTATGCAAAACTTTATTGTGCCCATATTTATTACGTTGGAGGCCTAAAACGTTGTTTTGCCTGTCTATTTTTGGCGCCTAAAACGCGCTTTTTTTAATGCCTACAGATCCGGCCTCTACCGATGACTAGCGCCGTTCGGCCCAGCCAAGCGGCCGACAATGCAACTACGGCCGTCACGTTCGCTCCCATTGCAGCGCGTCCGACGTTGCAGGCCGCACCTTTTTTTTTTTTTTATCCAGCGGCCGTGTCATGGCCATCGGAGGCCCTCAAACCCAAGATTACCACATCTGCATTCGGCCCGAAGCGAATCTCATCGCCAGTGACGCATGGAATCCCTCCCTCATACCCCGTTTTCTCGGGCTAACAACTATTCAAGACGGAGCTCGAACTTTTGCATTCCGTCCGTACGAAGCAACGCCGCCAGACCACGCGAGGGGCATATTTCATGGTTTCGACGTTAAAGACGATGCCCCCAGGCTCTTCGTACAAGTCGCCTACGGGGACTCACAAGCCAGTTGCCGCATGTCCGCTCGACAGCCAAGACCGGAACGTGCTTTTGACATTCGCCGGCCCAGACTTCCACGTTTCATCACTTACGGCCTACATCAAAAGCAGACTACTCCTTTTCGCCCTAAGGCGACGGTCTGCACACGTTTACACCTGCTCGGACACACCCACGACGCGTGCCCGACAGAGACACCATGCTGTTCCACATGTGGCCGTCCACCCCACCATGTTGAGATAGATGGTTGCCATGAGCCTCCTATATGCAGAAAGTGTCGAGGACCTCACATTGTCACCGATAACTCTTGCCCTTTAAAGAAACAGCTTACAAAGCAGCATCGCTTCCTGCACAAGGTACGCATTGTTCGGCATCGCCAGACGGCCCCTCCCGCCCTCACCAATGCTCCCACAGCACCGACCAATCATAACAGTAAAATAATTGTTAGCACATCTCAACCAGGAGACCACAGCTCCCAGTCTCCGCATCCATTGAGCCGCCATACCATTGATTCGGTGGAGGGCCAAGACTCCCTCATCACCCAAGCCTTCATCAGGCAGCAGCCTTGACATCAACAGGCACCAATAAATCTCAGCCAGCTCATTCTCACATTAAAGTGGCTAAGAAAGCTAACTCGCCAAACATGTGTGCACAGACGCCTGTAGTGTCTATGCCAGGCACATCGGCGACACGGGTCCCGCAACCAAAAGTGATGGCCCTATATGCCCGAGCCGTACCGAGCAGCCCTGGCATCTGTTGAGAAAAGGCTGAATCGTCGCCTACAAGACGAACTCATTCGCCTAACCACCCATTTCACTCAAACTGTGGAAAATGTTTTCGCCAGGTAATGACATGTTCGCAGTCTGAAAGTGATGTTATTTCACTGGCGCTGCTCTTACCGAGCCGCGCGTAGTGGCTCTTCGGTGATGCCATGACGTGCCCTACACGGCGTGGTAAAGATTTTATGGATGCCAGAAATTGTGGTGCAACCGCGTACGTCGCACCCGCGTACACGTAGAAGGCCGTCACAGGAGTTCAAGTCTGACGCGTAACCTGGTTATCACTGCCAGTGCTTCACCCTTCCAGAGTGCCATTTTTTACCTTTGTTTAGGTTAGCAAAGGTACAGTAAGCAAGTAAGTAAACAAAATACCAGCAAGCAGTTCAAGCGAACAAAATCACAACAGGTAAACAACTGACAACAACCCCGCCTTTTCGGTGGTGTCGAGGCCCGAAATCGTACGGTCAGAGCCGAAGATTCGAGTTGAAAAGGGGCTGAAAGGGAGGGGCTGACATATTCAGGCCCGGATGTCGCATACCCTGCAAGTGACGTCAGCGCGAATATTTCATTCAGGAGAAGAGCTAACGTCGATGCAGTCGGGTGGCGCAAGATTTTCGTTCACCAGCGAAAATCCCGAACATAGTGCGCTACCGAAAGTAAGCCCCTGGTTGATGCATAATACATGTGCCGTTAACGTGATATCCTATCGTCCGGTAGTCCTCTCGTGTCGTCATGTATAAGCCCCCCCCCCCCCCCCCCCTTCCGCGCTCCCCTTCCGCCTTTTTTTTATTTAGGCCTTCCCTCGACAGATGGACGTATATGCAACGTAAATATTATGCGTTGATGCTTAGGCTACTGTGGTTTGTAGCAAGAAAAGCAGGCAAAGACAACCGTTAAAGAACGTAGGGCACCCAGCATGCTGCGTCGACCCACCGCGAGCGCAACAGGAAAAGTAGCGCAAGCAGCTCTCTCCTGTTTCAACAACGCAGCACCTGCGCTTATGACACCGATGCGCAACAGCTGTCAAGGGACAGTTCGTGGGACAGTTCGTGGGTTAACGACAGTTGATTTGAGCATACGCTGTTATTAATTCTTTGTTTTTTATACTGGCATATGTTAAGTGATTCTATTAGTGTAAGAGAAGAGCATCACACATTATTTAATTTTTTACAGCGAAGCTGTTAAGGGCGCAGCCTTCGATGGTCGCATCCGCATGTAGAAAAAAAAACTCTCATTGGCCGTATGGTGTATGTGCGAGTGAAAGCGCGCGAGGACGCGCGCTTTCACGGGGAGCGAACGCGCGGTGGAGAGCAAGCTCCACTTCTTCCGTCGCGCGAAAGGCCGTGGGGGGGGAGGAAAGGAGGGGAGACGACGTTTAGCTGG
This sequence comes from Dermacentor silvarum, assembly GCF_013339745.2. Taxonomy (NCBI): domain Eukaryota; kingdom Metazoa; phylum Arthropoda; class Arachnida; order Ixodida; family Ixodidae; genus Dermacentor; species Dermacentor silvarum. Next base: position 151,266,773 of record NC_051155.1, on the reverse strand, counting down.
GGCACCAAATGCGTGTCTTGCTACCGGGCGCAAGGGGAACTGGCGACTCAATCTCCCACGCACAAGGAGGATAGCAGGAAGGCAGCGCAGGAGGGAGGGGTTGCAGCTTCTGCTCTGCGAGCAACTTGTACTTTGCGCGGCGCCGGGCGTTCGCGCGCATCGTATCCTGAAGGCGATCAGCAACACGGCTCCTGCCTTTGTATGCGCTGTGCTTTCGCCGCTCAGTTTCCGTTGAAGCGATAGACCGCATGAACCTTCGCTCGCTCCTGCTCGCACGCTTGCTCACGCCAGCGTTTTGACAGTGGTTGTATGCGGTCACACAAACAACGCGCAGAACTGTGGTCGATGACGGCGGCGTTTTGCCCGCGTTCACACCCAACACCAGAGGCGTTGGTGACGTGTTTATGAAGAACGTGCCAACCTTTGCCTTACACCCTATGGCGGTGTACCGTAGTGACCATAAGGCCATGGTCCCTGCGGTCACTAAATAAATGAAAACCACCGGATCATATATATTTCTCATTTTTAGTAGTTCAAATAACCAATTATATCATCACATCCTAATAGTCATAATTGAAGATACATAATTCCCACCATAGTACAGCTTCGCTGGTCTCCCATCTCCGCCCCAGTGGAAGGGCTGACAGTTCTTTCCTATAAGCACATATAACTAGGGAAAAAAGCGTTGATTCTGAACACTGGTTATCCCTCTTGAGCAATGCGCTAGACGCGAAGACAACACAATGACGAGGCACGTATCTGCAGTTTTACCTGTGCATATACATGTGGCTTGGACACATGAAGAGGAATGTATGCTTATGGCTAGCATAAATGCAGAGGTAAGCTGCCGAAAAGAATGCACAGTGATAAAGGCCGAGACCTCGACAGGAGATACGTTCTTCTATCCAATAATTTTCCACTCGCTAAAGGGGAAGAGGAAAAGAGAGAAGCTTAGTGAGTGACAATGGGGCTTGCCGGGACGGTCTGCTCATAGTATAGTGTCATTTTCCGTGCTATATAAAAATCAGGTGAATCCGGAATTACCCAAAAATTATATTTACGCTATATAATGTAGAAACACTTTAGTATGGTGTGCTGTGTCCATTCAGCAAATGTGCTCTAACAACGGTTGTTGGATAAGAGCGGCAAGAGACCCAGCTCACACATGTCGATTGTTGTACCTATTAGGGAAATCAGACACTGATGAGAAACATTGTTACTAGTGGTATTTATTGTTAAGGGAACAACAAGAATAGTTGAGGACACTGTAACTGGCTTGCAGGCACGTGCAAAAGTGAATTCGGCGTGAAGGGAAGGTATTAGAGTAAATTACAAGTGAAAATAAAGGAATACCCGTGCATCAAACATACAAAATAGATCATGAAATGCAAGCGGCTTGAAAAACACTTTTCAAACGAAAGTGCGGGCGTGCGCACACACGCACACACACACACACACACACACACACACACACACACACACACACACACACGCACACGCACACGCACACGCACACGCACACGCACACACACACACACAGTCACACACAAGCATGCACGAAGCAACCGAACATTTGCAAAGCTTTTGAAAAGATCGTTTTCAAGCGGAGATGTATAAGGAGCATTGCCATACAGGTGTTCGAAGACGCGCTGGGCGCAGTCACGCAGGCAATGGCAGCTTAAAGAATAGGTCTCGCACTGCATGGCCGAATATTGTACGATAGTTTTAGCGGATCAGATTCAAAGTAAACATATCTTCATGGGTTGTACGGAATCTCTAGCAAATGAGATACGCTCAGTGTGGGACACACAATTTCTCCCCAAAAAAGGAGCTAGCGCACGCTTTCTTCATACAATGCAGTTCTAGAAATGACGGCCCTCGCTACTTCGTCATTCAGGCCAAATCAATAAAGTCACAGAAATGACTACTGTAGATTTCACGCCACAACACCCTTATGACTGGCGAGAAGCGATCGCCTGGGTTCGAAGTCGAGGCTCTACGCGTGACTAACGCACACCACACGGACAACGCACGCCGAAAGGCAACGCCGTTTTCCGCGGTGCAGACAGCTCCCAACGGGAGCAGCGGCCGGCGTCACTGCAGCAGTGGCTGCGGCTCTTGGGCGGATCGATTAGCGTCTCCCGCCGCCCACTCAATCTCCAGCAAACGATCACTTATTACGACGTAGCGCGCGACATTCCGGGCGTGGTAGCGGCGGCAGCAATGCCCGCAGGACGGTTGTGTGTCTTCTGCCTCACTTAATGACGAAACTGCCATCACTGCAGCGACAGAGAGGGACGCGTGACTGGTTCCCTCGCTGTTCTCGCCACTTGCTGCCAGGAAAAGCGGCTCTTGCACATTCCTGTGGACGCGCCACAAATCCTCGGTAGAGGTCGGATGGAGCAAAGTGGTGTTGGCTGTAGATGAGCATGCGGAGCAGTCCATGTAATGGCAGTGTTTGACTGCAGCCAATGCAAGGGCAACATGTCAGTGGAAACATTCTTTTTGTATTTGGAGCTGCGTCGTCGTTGTGTGGTGCGTCCTTTCGTGGTTGTTAGCTCTGCAAAGCGGATATCAGGATGAAGTCGCTGTAGTGTTTTCTTGCCTGACGCCTTCGGGATGTTTTTGTGTCGTTTCTGGGCAATAGCTGTTTATTGGTGCGTTCAGTCATGGTCTTGGGGTTACTTCAGGTGGTGTCGCATCCACAATAGAGGAGGCTTAAACCTAATCTACAAAACATTTTGTACGGAGTAGTTGCTGATAATTGATCAGCCTTATTTGCTCATGAATGTTATTTAAAGCCCATCGGCTGGAGATGGTTCCTACAAACAGTCACTGACTACTTGGAGCGTTGTGAATTCGAGCCTGGGAATATCACAGTCCAGGCACCTTTCCCGCCATCAGCATTTATATATTCGCTTATAGCAAGACACAGACGTTTCCTTTACTACTTTCAGAGCGCAGAAGCCTCCGAAATGATAAATATAGGAATTGTTTCTGCAGACATCTTTTTTCGGAATATCAATGGTTCTCTTAGTGAGCGCTTGTGTATGCTTTATTTCATGGCAAAACTAAAACGTGTTGTGGGGATGGTCGTTGCACAAGCATGCTTGGTCATTTCGAGCCGATCAGCCAGAAGGTCTGTTCTCATTCAGCGTTTTAGTTTGAATCCCGTGTAGACTCGTGTAAGGGTCACACTCGTGTAAGGGCCGCACCCCCCAACTTGGCAGCCCAAAATTTAGAAAGAAAAAGGATTTACAACGGCAGAACAATCGTGTTTGGTGCCCCGATGCCGCGCACGTGCATCGGCGAATTTTCAAGTGCTGCGCACTTCCGCGTGCCGCTACTAGATGGCGAGAGCTTCGTGTTAGCCTCTGATGCAACAGTACATCTGGGGATCTGGGGTGTGCAGAAGTGAAGGCTGAGACGGCACCGTTGTGACCAAAAGGTTCAGTCCCATGTAATGGCCGCACGTCGTCAAAATTGTGAAAAAAAAGTGTGGCCCTTACACGGGTCTCTACGGTATATACCAGACCAGTTTTACTAGCTACTTCGAATTGATTGATATCCAGGTTTCGTCTCTCTAACCTGTGCTTTAGCCTTCTTCTGGCAAATACTTGAGGTACCCTTCAAAGCGTACATGCCATGTATAGCCTGTAATGGCATTTCACAGGCGCCACTGCGCTGCTCGCAAGAAGTACCGCCAATGAAAAGCATCACTTTCAGTTTGTGAGCTCTAAAATTATTTTTCAGTTTTCATGTTCTGAGAAGATGTAGGATAAAAAAGTTGTCGCAGTTTCACCTGAAAGGCGAAGCATCAATTGCGATAGCAAATTTGTAGAGAGCTATACGGAGTAATGATATTAGCTTTATCAGCTGTATAAACTTGGACATGCAGCAGCACCGGCAACACGCAGAACTGTTGTTGACGCCGTCGGCGTTATGCCCACGTTCGCTCAAAATGCGTGCGGCGTTGGTGACTGTTGCCGGAGCCTATGATATAAATAGGCACTTGGTGCCGCAGCTAAACGTCGTCCTCCCTTCCCCCCCCCCCTCCCCCATGGCCTTTCGCGCGTAGGAAGAGGCGCGTTTGCTCTACATATATGGTGATTGTAAAGGAGGAAAGAGACGCCTACTTCTGCAGCCCTTAAGGGAGCACGGCGCAGAACGCGCGTTTGTTCTCCGCCGTGCGTTCACTCCCCGTGAAAGCGCGCGCCCCTCGCGCCTTTTCACTCGCACATACAGCGTTCGGCGCGCGGCGACAATTTCATCTCCATTGACGTCATACGGAACCTCACGGCGACGGCGACGGCGACGCCGACGGCAGAAATCTGCTTTTGAGTGTCCATATAATTGCTATCGCAATAAAAACATTCACTGTGAATGAAATGGTCTGTGACTTTTGCTGGTGGGCTGCAATTCTCAAACATTCTAAGGAATAAATCCGTCAATAATACATTGCCTGAGCAACTTTGGTGGTTGAATAGTATAGCACGTACATTCGATGCACGGTACAGATACATATATAGGACACATATACATAAATAAATATGCACGGAACATCACGCCGACAGTGAAAGTTCGCCTGGAGTGTTCATAAAATTGCTATCGGAAAAAAAAGTGACTCCGCCACCACGATTGCCCACAAAAAATGAGTAAAGAAGTTAAAAATAGTTTTGTAAGAATTTTACTCTCATTGATTGCTATATAGTGATCACAGAAAAACCTGAAAACATTTTTGTGATTGAAATTATTCCGGTAAATTATTGTGAGATTAGCAAATATGCTGCATAATCAAACGGAGAGTGCAAAGTAGTAGCCAACTGAATGACTTCCGAGATTTACGGCACGCTTGCGTTGGTACCTCGATGCACGTCTCTGAGCTCCATAGTGCCTAAAACACATAGACACTGCTTCATTGCAGCAAAAGTCCGTAAAAAAATTCGAGCTTTCAAAATATTTCGTGCAGGTTATTGAGGGGTACATTTTGGAGGACTTGTTCCTGACTGATGTATCGGACGGAACGGATAACTACAGATTTCACCATGTCACCGATAACCCGAAGTGCACCGAAATAGTGCACCGAAATAGCGCAAAGAGGCGTGCAAGTGAACACCTATATTGAACATTACTTACGTAAACAATCGTTCCGTTCCAATACTGAGGTTACTAGGTCATGTGAAGAAATACATTACAGTGAAGCTGCTCAGCGCAGTCATTCACTAGCGGCATCTGTGTTTCTGACTTCCTCGCATTTCTCGAATCATATGTCTTTAGACTCTATTTGTAATTTGCTTCTAAGTCACCATTGTAAACAAGTAGTTCCACTACATATACACTATACCCTTCCGTTTTAAGTTTGTGAGCATTTCTACACCTACCCAAAGAGGAAACCCGCCCGTCCGTCGGTCACCTAAGAAGAATCGCTGTGAATAAATAAATGTGTCAAAAGAACAGAATGAATTCGAACGAAAAAAAAAAAACGTTGGTGGTGGTGCGTTTCGAACCTACAACCTTACGCTAAGAAGCCGAATGTGTTATCCACGGGTTGAATTAACACTTTCTTTCTCCTTTGTTCTCTGTTTTGTAATTTTACATCAAACAACAATTACTAGTTGGGAAAACAAGATACACAGTAAATTTTTAACACGAAGTGGCAGCCTTACTGGACCAACTATTTTAAAATTCTTTGAGTGCTGTCATGGGTTCTACCCTCGACAGCCACGCAGGTACACACTCTTGTGCGTTCTGAATTTTAACAAATCTGCACATACATTCTCGAAAATACATTCGTGCTTGCCAAGCAACCGGCTCGCAATGAAACCCTGCCATACGGGAGCGCCATAGACAGTGAAGGCCAATTAGCGTAATAAGGTCAAGCGGCAATCCATCTTCGTTTTCTATAGGCAAGTATCGAATACCCTGTACATCTAAAGGAAAAGCTTTCTTTATGGTCCTCTGAAGTATACTCCAAAAGTAGACCCCCGTCCCGACAATGTAGAGATATATGATGTATAGTTTCTGGTTTCCTACAAATCAAGTAACGCGACCCCAAGGTAAGAAAAACCCCGATTTAAAAAAAATGTTTTGACAGTGTGAAGCTTACAAAATAAAAGACTTGGTCCCTGGTGTTACTCGCATTATTTTCACCCGCTTAAGCACGTCCTGCCCTTGGTCTCCACTGTATACGGACCTGTATACTGGAATAGGCAGACCTCCATCACATAGATCTTCATACAGTTTTTAGGTTTCACAAAAGAAAACGTATTCATTAGAGAATCTAACGGACAAGAACCGTGCACTTAAGACAATCTCCTTAAGAAAACCACGGACAGAATGGGACCTATTATCTGTACCAACATAGTCAGGTAACGTGCTCCTTAGCCTCACCACACCGCGCGCACGAACGGATCGGTTAAGTCGCGAAAAAAAAAAGGTCTTGCATCCCGGCCCTGCTACAGTGGGTGTCCAGCGAATCTGTTGACAACCACCACTTCAACTGCTGAGGGGTTATGTACTGCTTGGTGGCTTTAGAGTAATGGTAGTAATGCTATTTTAGAGTAATGGTAGTGATGAGAGTAATGGTAATATTGACAGCACGGCGCCACCCATAGCCGTCAGTTGCAAGGCTTGTTAATTTACATGCGAAAGGCTCACTTCCCACGTCGCAAGCTGACGTCACCGATGCAGCTTGCGCAAAATTAATATTTACCGCGCTACGTGCTTCGCATTGTTATCAGGAGTGCGTCATCATCAATTATGTGGTTCAGATGCTCGTTTTAAGCTTGTTCTTATTGAAACGTATGTTGTTTTCTGTGCTATATGCATGATTCCAAAGAATGTATGCACTGTTCGCTTGATTTTGCTGTGTTCTTGTAGTCTATGTCTTGCAGGGTTATGAGCCATTGCATTTTTTTGCTTGCTTACGGGGGCAAGAGCCATTGACAAGTCACTGCTTGTAGCTTCTGCCTTACGTGGATGAGCCATTTCTCTGCCCTGCACTGCCGCCGGGATCGGCCCACCATTGTTTCCTGTCGACGTTACGCCACAAAGAAATCCTAGGATGGTAGCAATAGACAGCTTCGCTGTAAAAGAAACCGGCCTGTTGCATGTCATACAAAGAGGTGAGTCGTTCCCAAGCCTCCGTCCTCAACTCGTCAGAACAAATTCGTGCGACTGCAACGTTGCATCGACTACAACAGAAAAGGTCATAATTTGTTTCAATGAGATGCGCCACTTTTAATGCATTGTAATTCAGACATGAATTCAACCAAGGAAACATATTGTTTTCTGAAATTTAAATAGCAATCAATGAGGTTGAAAATGAGGCCATGCACACTGCAAGACTTTAATTTAGCAAGAACTTTGTTACTGATGGAGTCAAATACTTTTGAGAAGTTGATATAAATCCATAGTGCTAAGTCGTTAATATAAATATTGTGTAAAGTTATTTCTTTTTTGCATTAATAAGGTTGCTTTAGTAGAACAGTGGGGCAGAAATTGTTTTGAAAAGTTCTGAGTGTCGAATGCTTCCTGAAACATTAATGCAGTCGTGAGTGCCAAAGCTTGTCGAAGACTAGAAAAATTGACAAGATTGAAAAGGGTCGGCAATTCTTAATTAAATTTTGTCTCCACTTTTATATAATAAAGTCACTTTTGCAATTCGCGTCTTTTTTGAAAAATTCTCCGTTTGATTAGCTAGGTTGAATAGGGTACGTCAAAGGAGGCGCAATTATATCCGCAACACACTTAATCAGTTTAACATTCATCTTTTCGGCATCGCAACTACTGCTGTTGTGTAAGTTTACGATGCCATCATAAAGCTCCTCTTCATGATACATAATAAATAAAAATATAAATGGTGCCTCACGTGAGAAGGTGAAGAAGATAAGTACAAAGTTAACTAAAGTTTGTGGACACCGCAAGCCAACGCATGGGGATGAAGAGGGAATGAGGAGCAAGTGGACGAGAATAAGAGATGGGAGGCACAAGACTTTAGCCCGATCGCGTGCTCCAGACAAGACACGGTTTGTCTTTGGTCTGTCAGTTACTGAAGGAGCGCTCGTGTGACTTCACCTTCCGCATAGGTCAAAGCACACCGGAAATTGTGCATGGCGTCGCACGTTAAAGCAGGATCACTGGCAGCGAATCGAAGGATCTTGATAGAAGTATTGTTTCTTGGCCGGCTTTGACTTCCTGTCATTGCGTCATGTCATTGATCATCATGTGTCACCTCTTTGTGTGGTTCCTCTTCTACCTCACATCTACTTTCAGTGCAGCTACAAGTAGCCTGGACCAAATACGGAACTCCCACGTCTCTAATTAGCAAGCCTTATCGAAACAAAAATCTGGCACCTACCCGGCTTTAATTCGCTGCCAACGCTGTGCTCTGTTCACTAATCGCTTACTGTATACTTCAAGACCCACAAGCGAGAGAATCACCTGCCATCTTTCCTCACCATCTTTCTTTTTGTTTTTCTGCGCGCCGCGGGATTGTTACAGCTTTACGAGCTCCTAACTGCAAGGAGCCATTGTCTTACTCATTCGTTCTCGTCCCCGTAGAACACTCTGTGGAGGTGGAAAAGCTACAACGCCGGAGCTTAATTGCCATCTTTTCACGCCAGCAGCGGAAAATCGACTTAGAAGAGGGCTTTATTGAACTTCCATTAGGCGCCCAATTAGATCTGTAAGGCTTCAGCTCAGCGCGAGTCCACTCCAGGTCAGGACAACTAGCGTGGGAGGTTGGGGAAATTAACGAACGCTATTGAAGAAAAGCGGGGTCAAGCAACATTATCAGTTCGAACGGGCGTATACGCAGGCGTTACATGCTTTTAGACTTGCATCTTATTGTTTAAGCTTGTGAATTGTCGTTAAAATCTTTGTTAATTGCATGGCTTTCTGTGCATTCTAGGGTAACAGCGAAGTTATGCAGCAGCACTAAGCATCACTCTGACTTGTTAACAGGGCCGACTAACTTACATTTTTGTCGTTAGGTTTGTTTTTTTTTCCTTATTTTACTGGGTCCTTCAGTGACTATTTCTTCATTTATTTTCTAAGCAGAATGTTCTCGTGCTCATTTGAAATGTTGCGTTACTGAAGCTCTCAATTTGTCGTTTTTTTTAGCGCAATGACATTCTACGTTTGTTAAACAACTACAACTTCCACTTAGCTCGGAAGCTGAAACTGCACTCTGAGTAAAATAGAACGTTTGCACGCAGCTGGAAGCAATAATCTTTCATGAATCTTCTTCATTTACGCTGGTCTTGACGTAAATTTAAAAACAAGAAAAAAATTGGATATTCATGCTTTCGATTTAATGAATGCTACCAGCTACTTTTGGAGCATGTTAGGGGCCACTGTCATTATTACTTTAATTAGAACGAGCTTATGCACTTTATAGCGCTCTGTTTAAACGTGGTCCCAGAGATACCTTTGTCTGTAGACGATGGCACTGGTTCCCAATAGCTAAAGACTGCTACTTAGATGAAATTCCGGTTCTCTGAAAGCACTGTGATGATTTCCTCTCCGCTTCCTACCCCTTTCTGGGACGAAGCCAACAGAAGGAAGAAATAATACACGTTAGCGAACTGGGGCAAAGAAAGCAAACATTGTTCGAGATACGCTTTTAACAGGCCTTTCTGGGCCGTGCATTCTGGACATGGCAGCCGGAATGCCGATGAGAGTGGAGTTTACTGTAGAAGGCATCGTGGGCGCAAAATGAAGCGGGCGCAGCTTTCAATGATGATTGTCCAAGGTACGGTGATGTACGGTGATACCTTTTTCGGTGCCCTATCGTGTAACGCGGCCAATCAGCGTGCACTACCAGTGTCTATATTGAGGAAGCTCTACTCCTCTGCGGCCAACTCGTGCGAGGAAATATGAGCTCTTAAGATATGTCCTTCACACGTAACTAAATTTTATGCAACTGCGGTGTACTCATACACGTCGGAGGAATAGTTGAAAGTTGCCACGATCTTATTCAAGATGTGTAGAACGTAAAATAGAGAGACAATTGCTTTTGCCGTTGATAAATGTTACCTTTCTTTTTGCATGAACAAATTATAGGGTTTTACGTGCCAAAACCACCAGTCTGATTATGAGGCACGCCGTAGTGCGGGACTCCAGTATAATTTGGACCACTTGGGGTTCTTTAAGGTGTTCCTAAATTTAAGTACACGGGTGTTATCGCATTTCGCCCCCATCGTAATGTGGCCGCCATGGCCGGGATTTGATCCTGCGACCTCGTGCTTGGCAGCCCAACCCCATAGCCACTAAGCAACCAAGACGGGTCTTTTTGCATTCGGTAATATCTCAATATTCCACTAACAAATGAGATTGTCTAGGTGTCTTCTATTTATATGGGACCCTAGCCAATCTAGAGATTTCAAACGTTGCCAAAAGATTGTAGAAATATTGAAATCTTGGAATTTAGACAAAAATAGGGTACGATCAAAAGTAAAGTGTTATTCTGCGTTCTATGCGAAATCTAGGAGCATTTCATACACAAGTAGGCATTCCTGTGGAAAGGGGGACGTGTTGATGACAGCGTTCAAAACAGGTAAGGCTGACTGTGCGAATAGGCTGCCACATGCATTTTTATTAATATGGGAACCGGTGTAAGAGAGGCCTAGCGAGTTGTACTACCGTTTGGAGTGTACGTTGAAATTCTCCCTTCCTGTGGAGTCCCTTTCGAAAATTTCATCGGCAATAAACATGTTACGAGATGCAAATCTTGTAGTGCAGTGTGAGTGGTATCACGTCCTCTGTAGAGATTACTTTAACTGTCGCCTCTATACCTGTGCTCACCTGGTATTTTTGAAGCGCATGAAATGTCATAGAAGGGCTTTTGCGGTATGTCTGCCATGAGGTTCAACAGCAGCACTTGTAGTGAAGAAAGTGATTTTAGGACAGATCTATAGGTTCTGAGATGCTTGACCAGTATGGTAGCACAAAATGTTTGTTTGAAGTATTGATATCAGTGTTCGATAAGTACCTTCCTGATTCAAGTTCTCGTTTTCTTTTAATTTTAATCGACGTATATCTACTCACAGCACTACATGACTTAATAGCAAAAAAAAAAGAAGGAGATTTGGCACGGCTCTATCAAGACCGTAGTATGCCATCTAGTGTAGCAACACTGCAGAGTGAGGCTTTCGCCACAGGAAAAAAATACAGCAAAAAAGCTAAAAAATATAAAACCACCTTTAAATGACAGTCTTTGTCCCCGCTGAGCAACACGAGAACTAGGTGAGCGCAGAAGTCAACGCTTCGACAATTGGACTTGTCCTTTTCAAGGCGCCTTGAAAAAGACAAGTCCACTTGTCGAAACGTTGGCTCCTGCGCTCACTTTGTTCTCATGTTGCTCATCGTCTTGAATTTCCATCTCCCGCATACCCCGTGTTTTCCCGGTCTTTGTCTTCACAGCTATCGAAGCATCGCAAAAGTTGAAAATTATTCTACGTGCATCAGAGTAATCAGCCCAATGAGGCAACCAAAGCCCGATGATGACTATGTAGCCTCTTAGCAATGGAGCGTTCGTCTCACCAGTCTGAAAGTGCGGCTTTCCTACACTGGTAATTTTTAACATAATTTTTCTTTTTTCTAAGTCATTCAATTTGGAGTTACTTCATCATTGTTCTCCTCTCCTCTACCACCATTCCCACTCATTTAGTCCTTTTTCGCTTTTTTCCCCTCATTTAGTCCGCCTCATTTAGTCTGTTTTAGCAGTTTATTTTATTAAATTTCTCTTTTATTTATCTCATTAGTTTCCTCACTTGTGTGGCCGATCCCCGTCGTGTGTATGTGATATGTTGAAAAAAATTCAACATCAAGAAGTAAAAAAACCAATACTTCTCCCATGGCCAACCGCGGGGCTTCCGGGGACAGTGCTTGTTACTTTAAACGTTTTCTTAGAATACACCAGTATCTTAGATCTATAGTAAATTTTAGTGTCCGCTGAAAGATATATGTATGATGTAAGTGTATGCTTGTTAGTATGTCAAAACTCTATGTAGTATTGTATGTATAGCAATAGACCGTCTGTGAAATCGTCTGTGAAATTGAACTTCTTTATCTGTTCGCAGACTAGCACATTTTTTTACATATGCAACTCTATACATCTTCATCTTTTGTGGGTCACTGTGCTCATGTACAAAATTTCGTGATATTGTTCACTGACTAGTTTTGTGGTACTTTTGTGTTGCGTGCTGTTACGAATTTTGTGACATTTTTCTTCGCCAAGCGACATGAAGTAGCCGGTGCAACGTAAAGGCGCCAACCTCTCCTATTACATCACGTCAATAAAAAAAGTGGCCTTCACGTTGCCCATGAAAAGCGAACAGGTTCCAAGAATGTATAGGGAAAAGTAATAAACTTGCAGGCATGCAATCTCGTTGGGAACTCACAGCCAAAAAAAAGTCTGTCCAGAGGAGTTTCATGTGGCTTATAAGAAGTGAGCAAACAGGAACGTTTGCTGCTTCTGCACCAAAGGGCATGGCGAAACGCTGTCTCAGCTTAGTCGCAGTGCCCCGTTTCTCTAACCCGATTTCTTCCAGCAGCAGCGCACAGGCTTCTTAGCATTCCTAGGAGCGCCTCGCTTATTGTTGCTTGTTGTGGGCGAATATCTCCAACGCGGCCTTCAGAATGCAGCAGGAAGGCCCAGAATTGAACGCAGCATCCACCCGATCCTGAGGAGGAGCTCCTCCGATTCCTTGTCTTCTTTCATTTGCTTCGCAATGTGCTATTCACTTTTGCTAAGCAACATACGGTTTTCTGTTTAGGCACTTCTTTCTGCTGTAAGAAACTCGTACCATGCGCGTGATTTAAACGGAATGAAGACATCAAAAAAATCGACTTAGTTTCAGCGCTTCTGTTTTGGGTCGTCATCCAACAACCAGTTGTACTAGTGGGCGAAGTTTCAGCAAACGTTTACAGCAAAGCTGTTAGTGCAACTTGGTTTTAGAGAAGTGCTCGAAAGCGGTATATGCGCGTGTTAGGGCGTTGCCTTGAGAAGGTGGAAAAGTGGAAAAGTAGATAATCTGCCAAGTTTATATATATTACACGTATACATGTTTATCTTTCACCGGTGGCCGCTTTCCACCGGCTAACAAATGTTAAACGTTATCGCTCGGCGCAGGACGCGCCTGTATCGGAAGTTTCTAGAACGCTATAAATGCTTCTTTCTGTTGCCTGTTTTCACCGACGCTTATGTTATCTGATTGTATGGCCGGCGCGAATTGTCTAGAACTTGCTGGAAGACACGCGGGCACCAGGTAATAATCTGGAACATTCGATGACTCATCTATAAAAGGCGTCGCGTTTCACTGCTGGTCAGATTTTCGACGATCGCCGACTGTGTTCGCCACTATCGTTGTGCTTTGAGTGTAGCTTTCTTTTATGGGCACAGGTTCACCCAATAAAGCATCAGCACATATATATATATATATATATATATGTGTGTGTGTGTGTGTGTGTGTGTGTGTGTGTGTGTGTATGTATGTCCGTAAAGTTGGAAGCGTCGCCGTCTTGGGAGACCCAAATCTGGCAGAAATTTGACATTCGGAGATAATGAGGATAGTGTTATTGCTGACGTGCATTAAAAATGCGTAGAGTACGATTATGAGCTTCAGAAATAATCACGAAACGTTCGTTCGTTGCCACTTGAGGGACGCTACACAAGGATGCACTTATTTTCTAGGTGTGCTCGGAGAATTGAACATGGTACCGATATTGAATTTGCATGCATAGGGGAGTCATGTTTTCGGTGATGTATGGTCAAACATTAAGCTTTGTGAATAATAACAGCCTTAATTGCTAAAGAACTTACGTATAGAAAATTTCAACAATGCTATAACTGCATTTTGCGCACCGCGTACGAAGTTTGCCTCGTGTAGAAAAGAGCTGAACGTGTCGGAAAGTTGACATTTAGAGAAAATAACGGATATTTTCGAGGTTATCTGCACGCAATTTTTCAAGACCGGTAGGTAATTATGGGCTTGGTGCCAGTGTGCGTCCTACGGTCGTTATGTGCTATGTTTGCTAGTCTCACCGGAGAACTGAACATGACACCGAGTTTTCATTTGGTGGAAATTAGGGGCAGGTTAAAGATAATGTGTGATGAAAGCTTAACTTCTCTGCCTCAATGCTGGACTTTGCAAATAATTACAGATAATTTTCACTCCCTGTTTTCATGTGCAATACGAAGCGCGTTAACTAAATGAGTCACCTTGTTTATAATAAGTCAAAATAATAACATATGGGGTTTTACGTGCCAAAAATACCATCCGATTATGAGGAACGCCGTAGTGCGGGACTGTGGATTAATATGGACCACCTGGGGTTCTCTAACGCGCACCTAAATCTAAGCAGACGAGTGTTTTCTGCAATTCACCTCCATCGAAATGCGGCCGCCGTGATTAGTCAAAATAAAGGCCGGGTTATGAGGGATGTGTAGTCAAAGTTGGAACTTTGTGAATAATTTATGGCGGTTTGCCATAAATTGCTTGTTGAGACAAGTACCTTTCCGCGGAAAGGTGCTTGCCTCAAAATCAGTTTTACTACAGCTCGCGAGCTGTAGTAAAACTGATTTTCTCATATGGTACATGATAACTTTGTTGAAATTAGATGTGTTAGATGCTACTGCTTATACACATAAGGGTATTGGTACTTCAGAACCCACAATGAGACTTTGTGTTCCTGTTAGCACGCAAAGGATCGAATTGCACGCAAAACCTTCTGCTCTCGCGTTCCCAAGAAAGAGAGAGAGAGAAAACAATAGTTGAAACACATAGAAGTTAACCAAATTAAATGTATGTTTGTTACTGTGCACCAGGGGGAAGGAGAAAGGGCATAAAAGATTAGAAAAGAAGTTAATATAAAATGTTCAGTACGTTATGGGAGTTTGAAAAATCTCACCCAATCTACTGAGCGAGCTGTTGTTTGGATAAGGCGGCAGGCCAAGTTTAACATTTTTATTGCGATAGCAATTATATGGACACTCCAGGCGCATTTCTGCCGTCTGCGTCACCATCACTGTCGCCGTGAGGTTCCGTATAAAGTGCACGGGTGATAAAATCGTCGTCGCGCGCCGTATGCTCTATGTGCTAGTGAAAGGCTGCGAGGGGGAGGCGATGATCGCGGTTCAATCTCCCGCACGCAAGCGAACGAAGCAGGAAGAAAGCATACCGTCTTCCAGTCGCGTGCAACACTCCGGAGGGAGGGTAGGGAGGGGGGGGGGGGCGCATACTACAACGCGCGCTCCCGCCCAGGCAGCTCTATCTAGAAAGCCATCTGCGCCGGGGGAGGAAGGTCATTTCTTTCACTGCTGCGGCCGCGCTTACTCACTACAGCGCTTTGACAGCGAGTTTCCCCTATCATCGAGTGAGATGCGTTCATGTTTGCTTGGGTGCGCGTGACATCATGCTTGTTAAATTAGCTAGTATGCCTATGTTTACAAGTTTATACGGCCAATAAAACTACTATCCATACTTCCTATGGCTGACCACGAGTTTTCTATGGCAATCGATGCTTCGCCTTGCAGGGGAAGCTGCGACTTTTTTTTTTAAAACGACAAGCTTTGTAGATTTGGCCGCGCAACATCTTGAATTGCTCATGTGAGGTCATGGGCACTAGGTCTAGTTTCTTTAAACAGGGGACCCAATCATGTGTGCATTCGTCATAGCCCTCGAGCCTTCCACCATCGGTAAATGAAGAGAAATCGTGTTACCGTGGAACTGGGAACTATGCTAGGACGAAGAAAATGTATGTGTGAGTGCAGCAGAAAAGATGACGATAATCGATAATCGATAATCGAAAAGATCACGATGAGCCGATGGTTGGCTACCTGCGTCCCATTTGAAGTACAGGATTCAAGTCAGGGGGATGGTTAAGGCAGTGCTACGGAGTAATGCCCCTGTGAGGCTGCAGTCTTTGTCGACACATAAGGTGTGTCAATAGAATTTGATAGAAAAACAGCTGCTAGAATATCCCTGACATGTCGCATTGTATATTCACACATTTCTTGTCATACGGTTTCCTTGTACTTCCAATGTATCGTGTAAGGAACTTCGCAATTGCCCTAAAGGTAAATTCAATTTTTGTACATTCTGTTACGTTACCTTCCGCTTCAAATATTCATTGATGCGAACTTCTCCTAGACGACCCTTGCCAGCCCACAGTGCTTTGGAGAACTTTGTGATGAACTGTCAAAAATAAGTTCCACATCTAGCCAATTTGCGCGATAGGCCAAGCCGCCTGGAGAGGTGTGATTTTTCTGCAACGAAAATACATGCCTAATTTAACAGAAATGTTGTTTGACAGCCCTACGCGATTTCCTTGCGAACTGCAACCTATTTATATTTAATTTGATTTTTAGGTCCTCAGAAACTCTATTTATAGTAGGTGTGTTTTCAGAACTACTTCAATATTGGTAATCGTGATTGAGCGTGTAATAGGGTTTTACTGCACAGTTTTTTTATTGCGATAGCAATTATATGGACACTCAAAAGCAGATTTCTGCCGTCGGCGTCGCCGTCGCCGTCGCCGTCGCCGTCGCCGTGAGGTTCCGTATGACGTCAATGGAGATGAAATCGTCGCCGATGATAAGTGGTTCTTGAGGGAAAGGGAAAGGTTGGTGGTGGTGGTAAGTGGTTCTTGAGGGAAAGGGAAAGGTTGGCGCTATCTTCTGCAGCCCTTGAGGGAGCACGGCTCAGCGCCAGAAAGGTTGGCGCCGAACGCTGTATGTGCGAGTGAAAGGGCGCGAGGGACGCGCGCTTTCACGGGGAGTGAACGCACGGCGGAGAACAAACGCGCGTTCTGCGCCGTGCTCGCTTAAGGGCTGCAGAAGTAGGCGTCTCTTTCCTCCTTTACAGTCACCATATATGTAGAGCAAACGCGCCTTCTTCCGACGCGCGAGAGGCCGTATGGGAGGTGGGGGAGGGGTTTTATTGATTGCACAGTAATCAACTTTATGGTTTTGCACTTTCCATTTCTTTATTTTTATCATCCCCCTCTCCCCCTTCCCCAGTGCAGCGAAGCGAACCAAATTCCTGCCTTTTTAAACACCAGTGATTTTTTTTACGCCTATGTCACTCTGCTTTTTGTACAGTGGAATATAAACTTCTATCACTTAACACCTGTGTGTAAAGGACGTTTCTTATCGCATGTATTTATTTCTTGTCTTGTTAATGTTTACGGTTCTTGAAAGATTTTCATTTTGCGAGTGAAGAAGGCAGCCTGAATTTTTTTTACTGCATCATGGGAGAGCCAGCTCTAATGTTGCTGTCTTCTCGTTTCTCTGCAGTTACTGAACAAGAAATCCAACACAGTGCTAAAGCGTATTGCGTCACCAGACTGTTAAGAAAGGCGGAGAGCTAACATTTTAGTGCGTGTCTTGCTTAATTAATGTCCATGTCTTCAGCATGGTAATAAAAATGCAAAACCCCTTGTGCGCACAGGAATCATTAGCGCAGCCACCTCCTCGTTCTTTTGCCTAACAGCGCGGCACATTCCTCGTCGTTGCCTAAGTTCATAACATGGTGCGAGCTAATCGTAATACGAGTGCGTTCTCAAGAGTGTCGCAACCAGTGCCGCTGCTGTTTCGGCTACTGCGCACCACCCCAAGGACTCAAAGCCTTAAGCTGGGTTATTGCGAAAACGTATACCATGACGACGGCAGACCATTGACAAAAAACCGGGAATGGGAGCTGGAGATAAGGAAACGAGAGGAAAAATAAGGAGCCACCTGCATTGCGCAGCTCTCCAATGGAATCCGGACAGGGGAGAAAACGCTTCGACAAGTATGAGCTTCTCGGAACTCAAAAGAGAGGCGCTGTGACCCTGACCGTTAAGGCCTTAGATCATCATTGCGAAACGAGAACTGCATCGAAGGCAGTTAGAGACAGGAAAAACGGGCATTTCCGAAGATAATAAAGGAAATGGGGTCCTTGCTTCTGCTGCATAAAATGAAGAACAAATGTGGGCGGATGGGTACTACGATATAATGAAGTTTGGGGCGAAGTAAAACATATACTTGAACTCATTGACTGGAGAAGGTTTACGCTTTCCGTATTATATTGAGAACTTACTGATTCTTTTTTGTCTTGCTGAAATGGGTAGGATTTTTTGTTCTAGTTTACAAGTTATTTCTTCAATTTTATTGGTCTCTACCCTCCAAGAATATTTTTTTCTCGTTTTGACACTAACTAGCCTGTATTGACTTTTTCATTTTTATCACATTTAAACATGTTCCAAATTCTTTCATTTTTGCTGCCCTAATAATCACCAATCCCTCTGTTAAAATGCACTGAATCGCGCTGCGACATAATGTGGTCTTTTCGGTCCTAACTGGGACAGAAGAGACGAGCAGCACCAGCAGCAGCGACGACGACAACGTCGTAGTCGCTGCTAGAGCACTGCACGGGCTCGGGCTTACCCGAAAGCCCGGGCCCGGCCCGGCCCGTGGGCCGGGCCGGGCCGGGTAGAGGAGTTTTTTCACGGGCTCGGGCCGGGCTCGGGCACGGCGTGTGCTTTTTGACTCGGGCCCGGGCCGGGCTCGGGTTTTTTGACGCGGGCCCGGGCCGGGCTCGGGCTTTCTGCGAGGTATTCTCGGGCTTCTCAACTCTGAAAAACATGTACTTTTCGGTCTCGGGCCGGGTTCGGGCCGGTTTCGAGTCGGGCTCGGGCCGGGCTCGGGCTTAAGGTAAAGGGGTGGCGGGCCGGGCCGGGCGGGTAACGTAGATTATTTCCGGGCCCGGGCCGGGCCCGGGTCTCGCCATAAATGTTTTGATCGGGCTCGGGCGGGCCGCCCAATGTGAAAACGGGCCCGGGCCGGGCCCGGGCCGCAAAAATTGGCCCGTGCAGTGCTCTAGTCGCTGCTGCTGCCACTGCTGAACAGCTACCACCCAAAGACAATGCCGCTACAGATGTTAGCGCAGAAACCACCAGAGGAGGTCCTGCTATGTAGAACCCAGGCATATACAGACATAAGCGCAGAAATCACCAGTGGAGGTCCTGCTGTATAGAATCCAGGCGTTGGTGTTGTCACAGAACGCATGCATCCAGGCTATATGCCTTCAACTACGTAGCACAACAGCTCACGCCTCATCGGGAGCAGTTTGTAGTACAGTACATCCTCATGCCATGCTGAAAAACGGAAGGTTGTTAGGGTCGCACTTCGTAGTCAACACAGTTCAGAAGTTGGTATACTGGGCAAGCGATCATGGTTTTAGCTATTTGCCACTATGTTCCGGTACACTTATATGATAACAGTTTTATTCAGCAGATTTTATTTGAATGTATACAATCCTGGCTGACAAAATGACCTATCTCGAGGCAGACCAGGGCCATGTGCCAGTTTGTTCATTCGAGCTCATCTCTTTTTGAATGCCATGACCGGATCTCGAGGCAGACCAGGGCCATGTGCCAGTTTGTTCATTCGAGCTCATCTCTTTTTGAATGCCATGACCGGATCACTGTATAAAGTGCAAAGATGCAACGACTGATCACTATCAATTCTGCTTTTGGGAGGACGCTGCACAGCCCAACTTGTCAAGGAGCGTCTCTCAAGTGCGACTGCAATCTGATTGTCTGCATTCGCCGAATGGAGATGTTGCTGACGATGAACTCACTTCTCAGATTCTTCGGTCAACTTGAAGCAATGTGCATATTTCATTCTGGCGTCGACCTCGAATGATGCCTTTGTTCATAATGACAGTAAACAACATGATATTTTCTTCTTTCTGGGGTTTTACGTGCCAAAACCAGTTCTGATTATGAGGCACGCCGTAGTGCAGGGCTCCGGATTAATTTTGACCACCTAGGGTTCTTTAACGAGCACTACAACGCAAGCACACAGGCTTTTTTGCATTTCCCCTCCATCGAAATGCGGCCGCCGTGGCCGGGATTCGATCCCGCGATCTCGTGCTCAGCAGCGCAACGCATTAGCTGACTGAGCCACCGCGGCGGGTAAACAGCATGATAAAACATAGGGATGAAACGCAACCAGACGGCACGCAGCCAGGTGGGCGAAACATAAAAAAAAGGAGCTGGCTACTCAGGACCATTGCTTGTCTCAGTAGCTGAGGGAATGCACAGGAAAAGGAAACAGCGAGGGAGTGTTGGTGACTGAGGAGAACAAACGACACCCGCGGAGAGCGACAAAGTCGCCCTCATACCGTACATACACTGCGTGTCCGATCGTCTTAAGAAAATAGGACAACACTTGCACATTAAAGTTGTTATCAGCGCTCCTAACAAGCTGTCTCGGTTGGAAAGAAGGACTGGCCCTGTTAATAAATGCAGAAACCAATGTTCCGCTTAAAACTGAACAGTTTTTGGACTGCGTACAACGCGTTGTATACAGAATTCCATTGTCCTGTGGTGCGTGCTACGTGGGCCAGACAGGCACATGCCTCAGTTAGTGCTTGCGGGAACACGCTAATAATGTTCGAATGGGAAAGGAATGCTCCCTTGCTCTGCATGCCAGCAAGTGTATGTGTACCCCACAATTCCAGAGAACTATTTGTGAATGTAAGGATGTTTAAACGCTTCTCATCAGCGAGGCAGCCCAGATGGCTAGGGAACAGTGAGTCTGCGTGAGCAAGTCATCGGTTGACTTATTCAGTAAAGAAATCGGATACTTGAAAGGTGGACGGACGCGCAGCAGGCGTCTGTGTCTAAACATTCACTCATTCTCTTTTTGGTTTTTGCTGCTTCTGTTTCTTTTTCGTTGCAAGCTGCGTGGATGTGAATCCTTCCGCGCATGTGTATATATTCGCATTACTGCCAACAAATATTGTAAGTTGGAAGTCAGAACTTGTCCCGTCTGGTTGCTTTTCGTCCCCGTGTCTTTTTTCGCGCTGTTTACTAAAAAATTATATTATGGGGTTTTACGTGCCAAAACCACGATCTGATTTTTTAGGCATGCCGTAGTGGGGGACTCCAGAAAATTTCGACCACCTGGGGTTCTTTAACGTGCACCTAAATCTATGTACACGGGTGTTTTCTGCATTTCGCCCCCATCGAAATGCGGCCGCCGTGGCCGGGATTCGATCCCGTGACCTCGTGCTTAGCCGCCCAACACCATAGCCACTAAGGACCCACGGCGGTTAACGCGAGTTCACGCTGTTTACTGTCAGTGTGAATCCCTAACTAGCCCAGGTAGCCAGCTTTAAAAAATAAGTAAATTCTCGTGTTTTACGTGTGAAAACCACGATTTGATTATGAGGCACGCGTAGTGAGGGACCCCGGATTAATTTTCATCACCTGGGGTTCATTAACGTGCACCCAATGCACTGTCCACGGGCGTTTTTGCATTTCAGGTGAGGTGTAAGATTAATCATCTATGGTTTTAGGCCGCAATGGCACACAAAAATGTATTACTGAAAGTTTTCTTAGATGTTTGAAGCAGGGTGTTGAGCAAAACTCGAAACCAAACCGAAAACCGTACCCGAACCGGAATTCCAGGTGAAACTGAACCCGAACCGATCCTAAACTGACATAAAGAAATAAGGTTACCGGTGCGACACAAAACTGTTGAAGCTGATCTCCCTCGCGTAGAAACAATGCAGATCGGTGCCGAGTCGACCGCAGAGTTTGGTTGGTTCAGTTATCAGAGCTTCAGCCCAGCGCTCCGTCAAGCTTGCCTTCCCTTCTCTTGTTTTTCTGTAACGCACGTGCTGACTGGAGGGAGCGTTTGTGTGCTTGCTTTTACGTCGACGTCGTGGCTGTGCTCTAGCCTTGCTGCGTACCTACGCTTGCCATAGTTTGTATGAGGGTGGTAGTGCGTTTCCACCTGCGAAGCATACTGTCATTTGAAATGCTCAGTGCGCTACCTTCGAGAACGGCGAGGCGAGCCAGACATTTATTAGCACTTTCTTTTATTGTAGTTCAGTTAGTAATAATGCTGCTTTAGCTTTTTTCAGCTGAATTATAGCTGAATTATATTTCGCTTAACGAGGGACGCTTCGCCAGAGTCAGCAAAATATTTGTAAAAATAAGTGAAAGCAACTTTTTTGATGGTGCTCCTTTCTTTACTTTTATCTTTTCATCTTCTCAGCTGTGCACTTGATGATCACGCTGCATGCTTAATATATGCTACTTTCTATAGTTGATTTGTGGACATCATGATGCAGAGAAATATTGCGCTTTTTGTATGTTTTGAGGCTAGTTTACGTCATTTTACTTCATGATTGTCCCTTTTAATTCCTGTGCATGTGTTATAATAGTATGTCTTTCATTTTTCGATACCTTTATGCCACTTTTTTAAAGTCTACAACGTTATTGGTAAGTTGTAATGGGCCATTTATGAAGAAAAAGACTTTAAGATAATTTGGTTTGGACTGTGATAATGTGCTTTTACAAATTAATGGGCCTATACATCTAGGAAGATGATTATTTTCTACTAGGTGCGTCCGAATATTCAAAAATTTTAATACAAATGCAGTAGTCATTGTTCTACTATTCTTGCATGATTCGGTAATTCCCTACTCGAAGTTGTGGAGTATTCGTTTTGTTTGATTACTATCAGAAGCAACAACAGTTCTTTGCTATATACATACGAGAAATAATTATGAAAACGAAGACGCGTCTCGATGATTTGTGTTTAGCATTAGCACATTCCTTGTGCAGACCATCGAATTCCTGAATAAACACGCGGAGGTGTTCTTATGCAGAATATTTACCAGCCGTTGAGTAAGCATTTCTTCTCTTAGGCAGCTTATGAACTCGCTGTTTCAATTTGGACCAATAAATTTAATATTTCACTAATGTCGTCATGTTTGGATTCCTTCAAAACGAGGCACGGTGCTGTAGTAGTGCCCTTTCTTCTTTCAATGAGAACTACATTGTACTGCACGCATGTGAGAAATAATTTCCCCTTTTATTTTTCCATTTCTTGCAACGGCATCACGCACCCGATTTGATCGTAACGGTGTACGTGTATAAAATAATGTAAATAAGCCTTTTCTTTCCAATCAGGCTCCATCATATTCGATATTCTATTTGATTTTGGACGGCCATTCCTCTCTAATATTGGTATTCGATTCGACTAGAATATATTGCTAATCAAACACCTCTATGAATTTCAACAGTTTTCGCCGTATTCAGTATGGGTGACGAAAAATACGGTATAGAGACACTTAAAACGTCTTGCGTGTGGGAATGCGAAATCATTATAGTCCATTTTATGAAATGTTTTCGATTGATTTTTTCGACACGCATTATAGTTTTCCTGCTGATTCGCTTTGTGTACTTGCGTTTACGTTGGCCACTTACCGGAAACATTCGGACCATTTTGCTGCAAAACGATTATGCGCGGTAAGCAGCGTGCTCGTTTTATACACTCATGAAGTCGCGTCGAGAGTTCATCGCAGCAGAAACAACATCGATGAAATCCGAAGAGCAAGTTACGCACGGGAGGCAGCGCGCTCATTTTATACACTCGTGACGTGGCGCCACCTCCTTCTCATTGGCTGCACTATCACGTGCCCCATGACACACGCGCTAGGCCACACCTTTAGTCAGCAAGACGGCTGCGATGTGACATGTGCAAAGACGCACGCACTAGGGACACCTTTAGTGAGCCACAACCGTGGAGCTGCCGTGGCGTCGTTGAAGCATGCTGATATCGCACCTCGGGAGCCCGGGCTCGATTCCCACCCAGACCGAAATGCACCAAATTCTCTTTTCAAAGTCATTAAGTTACTTTGTTTGCAGGAACCTCCATAAGAAATTTGACGTCAATCCAATCATTTTTGACGCGTTTTTACCCTCTGCGCCGTGAGCCATTTTGGCTACCATCGCTAGGTCACACATTATTTTCACGTGTTAAGACATAAAGTAAATGCGGAAAAAAGTAGGGCGCGTTGAGGCACCGCAACGCATACCACACACTCTTTGCAACGACACTGCCTAATAAAAGCGTCTTTGTGTTTATGGCTGTTGCAGCTCTAAAACATTAATATCCACTCATATTCACTCAGAAAAATGTCGATTTCAGTCTCCCATGTTCCAGGTCGCCCATTCTTCCTCCTCCTGACAAAGCCTGCGCTGCGCCATGCGAGTAAGTTAATAGCACTCGGCAGCATTTCGCCATACGGCTACACAACGCTTACTGGGCTGAAACGGTTAACCAACCGTTATACATTTTTGTTTCTCCGAACCCGAACAAAATCGCTATTTCTTTCGGTTCGATACCCTGGTCTGAACTACACTTTTCAGCTTCAGCCCAGCCCGACACAAGGCGTCGTTGCTAAAGGTAGCATTTAGAGAATAACAGGCCCCTTGGAAACACATCAATATTTGCTGTTATTATAAATTTTTTGTGGGTTTTATATATACTATATATCAATAACGCGATGACCATTTGCCAAAGGAGGTCAAGTTTATTTATTTATTTATTTATTTCACATACCCTCAAGCGCCAAGGCATTATAGAGGGGAGTGGGATACATGCGAATAACAATAACAATGATTACTACGGATTTATATAATGCAAGCGACATGTGCAGTGGACGGAATCATTAAGAAATCAAATAACAAGAATACTATGATATTCAAATTATATAAATCTAGCGACATATGAAAGGAACAAAATAAAAAATAAAAAAAATAAATAAAAAAGTAAAAAGTATTAATGAATAGACCATTTCGAGGTTATCAAGCCCCTGGGAATGGCATCGCTTTTTGCCGTTGTTATAAAGCTTTTTGTGGTTTTTTTATATACTATACGTCAATAACGCGATGGACCAATTGCCAAATGAGGTCAAGTAGTCATGAATAGACCTGCAAGAAGAGATAATCTACCTGCAATCGGAAGTAGACATAGATATCTTCACGCAAGGCTGAAGGAATGTGGAGCATGTGCTTACGAGAGAGTATAGATGATGTCGACGAAAATTCCTTCACACGTAGCCGACTGTTGTGGTACCCGAATACCGCGTAGCACATGCAGATGCTCTTATTCTGCTAAAGCTTGAATGAATGACCTCAGTGATACGTGAAAGGTTGTCGAATGACCTCGGGTCGCTGTGGAGTTCGAGACGTCTGAACCAATTGGGAAGGAGTCGTCCGCACTCTCTACATGCACTTCTCCACGTCATCATCAACCTATATGTATGTACACTGCAGGACGAAGGCCTCTCCTTGTGATCTCCCATTACCCCTGTCTTGCGCTACCTGATGCCAACTTGCGCCTGCAAATTTCCCCTGCAAATTTTGGAACTTCATCGCCCCACCTAGTTTTCTGCCGTCCTCGACTGCATTTCCCTTCTCTTGGTATCCATCCATTCTGTAACCATACCCCTGATGGTCATACCCCTTATGTAATACCCCTCCAATGGGGTTTTTAAGGTAATTAAGTGAAGTGAAAGTGAGGTGAAGTAACTCTAATGGTCCACCGGTTATCCATCCTATGCATTACATGGCCTGCCCAGCCCCATTTCTTCCGCTTAATTTCAACGAGAATACCGGCTATCCCCGATTTCTCTCTGATCCACACCGCTTTCTTCCTGTCTCTTAACGTTAGGCCTAACCTTTTCCGTTCCATTGCTCTTTGTGCGGTCCTTAACTTGTTCTCGAGCTTCTTTTTAACCTCCAAGTTTCTGCCCCATATGTTAGCACCGGTATAATGCAATGATTGTACACTTTTTTTTTCAACGACAGTTGTAACCTCCCAGTCATTATTTGGCAATGCCTGCCGTATGCACTCCAACCCATTTTTCTTCTTCTGTGAATTCCCTTCTCATCATCAGGATCCCCTGTGAGTAATTGACCTAGATCGTATTCCTTTACACACTCTAGAGGCTGACTGGCGATCCGAAATTCTCGGTCCCTAGCTTGCCAGGCTATTGAACATTATCTTTGTATTCTGCATATTAATCTTCAACCCAACTCTTACACTTTCTCGGTTAAGGTCCTCAGTCATTTGTTGTAATTCGTCCACATTCTTGTTGAATAGGACAATTTGATCTGCAACCCGAAGGTTGCTGAGATATTCGCCATTGATCCTCACTCCTAAGCCTTCCCAGTCTAAGAGCTTGAATACTTCTTCTAAGCCAGCAGTGAATAGCATTGGAGAAATTGTTGCCTCCTTGCCTGACCCCTTTCTTGATAGGTAGCATTCTCATTTTCTTGTGGAGAACAAAAGTTTCTGTGGAATCCTTGTATATATTTGCCAAGATATTCACGTATGTCTTGTGTACTCGTCGATTACACAATGCCTCTATGACTGCTGGTATCTCTACCGAATGAAATGCTTTTTGATAACCCTTGAAAGCCATATAGAGACGTTCATTGCACTCCGCAGATTTCTCTATTACCTAATTTATGACATGCATATCATCCATCGTAGAATATCCCTTTCTGAAGCCAGCGTGTTCTCTTGGTTGGCTGAAGTCAAGTTTTGCCCTAATTTTATTGGTGATTATCTTTGTGAACATTTTCACGAAGATAATTATACTAATTCAAAAAAAGATCTCCCTTCTTATGGATGAATATAATTTTGGCGTTCTTCCAGCTTACTGGCGCACTTGAAGTCGTGAGGCGTTGCTTATAAAGGGCCGCAAGCTTTTCAAGCATGACATCTCCTCCATCTTTGATTAAATCGACTGTTATTCCTTCTTCTCCAGCAGCTTTTCCCCTGGTCATGTCTTTCAAGGCCCTTCTAACTTCATCGATAGTTATAGAGGGAGCCTCTGTACCCTGTTCGTCACTGCTTTGAATGGAAGTAGCTTGGCTGCTCTAGGAATTGTACAGGTCAGCATACAATTCTTCCGCTGCTTTTACTATGTCATCGAAATTGCTGCTGATATTACCCTGTTTAATTTTCAGCGCATACATTTTGCCTTGTCCTATGCCAAGTTTTCTTCTCACTGATTTCATGCTGCGTTCATATTTTACTGCTTCCTCAATCTGTTCCACGTTATAATTTTGGATATGCCTTACTTTCTTCTGGTTGATCAGTTTCGACAGTTTAGCGAATTCTATCTGATCTCTCGAGTACCTAGTCAAAAAGCTCGAGAGAAGTAGATTGAAAACGTTTGACGGCACGCTTAGGATTGGTTCCATGCATTCGGCACGTCTTTTCAGGAATAGACATTTCTGTTCGGCTACCCTGTGCACGCGTTATTGTCTTGTGTGTCATTCACTATAAGTTTGCTTACGTCCATGGTGTTTTTTGTTTATTTAAATAAACGTTTTTATAACTTCGTTCACTTTGATGAGTGCACGATGTGGTGAGTTGTAGCAAAGCTTGCAACACTGACTGCTTACACTTTGGTAGATAGGCACGACGTACGAGCGTTGCTACAATGCTGAACCATGTGTCATTTTTTCTCGGTTTTTGCGGTTTCTAATCTTTATACGACACACCATGGTAGTACATAAGCTATGTAATATATCGCTTGCAGGCAGTGCCACTAATTTGTCCTGGTTGCTGAAATTTATGAGGGAAATGCAAGGATTTTGAAAAGAAGCTCACGAAGGCCTGTTCCGTGACTTCTTCGTGAGCACCAAAGAAGCGCTTCCCTTTCCGATAACGAGGTACATAACACATTGTTTTATTTATTTAGGTCACAGCAATGCGATGAGCTTTAACGCAGAGCAACGTGTTAAAATTCTCAATGCGCTGTATTCTTTTATGTTACATTCATGCGTTTTAGCAAAATCACTGCACATTTCTAAGTGTGGGCACTAAGCGGGTTGTGGCTTAGCCCGTAATTTCGCGTGCTCTGTCTTGGCGCAGCAGTTCTGAATAAGGCCTCGAAGTGCCTTGTCCTTACCATTTCTTAAGCCAATGTATGGCCATTTTGTTTCACAGTTCGGTTTAGGATGGCTGGTGTAATCACGTTGCGCGCTGACAGTATCCAATAACTTTATCCAATATGCAAAAATTTTATTATCCAATAATTCTCTACGTCAAATTCATGCTTTCTGTTTAGCGGCTTGTTTACACGGGCAGCAAGGCATAACATTTCGGACAAATCGGAGCGATAGGTTAGGCAATCAGATTGATGTAGCTATTAGCCTGGCTCGTTCCATCCAAAGAAAATGCCTCAGGCAGAACTCAGTGGCAGAGTGGCTGATATTCGCTATTAACAAAAAAAGAAGCACATCATACATGAGCTACACTTGCGAAATTCTGTTTCATGAAAGATTGTTTTTATTATATCCTTAAGAAAGAAGTGCGAAAGAAAAGACGTTGACTGGTTTGCGACTTTCGATGCGGGACATTTTCTAATTACAAAATATGTTCACACCAACAGCGTATGCAAAATGCGGTTACATGCCTGGTAATTTTTTAAAAAATTGCGAGCAGCAGTTATAAGGTAGGAAATAAACGTTCCATGAACGCTTGTTAGTTCAATCGAGCTTTGGCTCTTGCATGTCACGGCATGAGGTAAAAGAGAAATCCCACCTGAAATCGAACAAAGCACAAGGCGTTTTCACACTTGACATTCTATGACACTGCGAAGAATACTTTGCACAAGCGAACAGATATATTTGCGTTGCTATCGTATTACATCTTAGCTGCACTGTTTTTTTTAAGTAATTGGACATGACACA